>NC_046162.1:83407641-83714307 GCF_011064425.1 Rattus rattus
CAGCGTGGGCTGAGCTCTCGGTAGGGATTGCGGGTGGGCCGCCGCTGGACCCTGTGCGCGCGCCCGCCACCAACTTTCCCTCCAGACCGGAGAGGGGTGGCGCGCTCCGCCCCCGCCCCCGGGCCGCGCACGTCCGAGCTCGGTGGCGCGCACGCCTGCGGGAGCCCTCTCCAGGCAACCCAGTGCTGATCGCCGGTGCCGGTGCGGCCGTTCCCCCTCCGTAGCGGGAGGCGAGGCTCCGAAGCAGCCCCCTCCTCCTCCTGGGCTCACCTCCCACCCCCTTCCCGGTGGACCTCGGGGCATGAGCAACGATGGCGGGCTGCATCCCTGAGGAGAAAACTTACCGGCGCTTCCTGGAGCTGTTCCTGGGCGAGTTCCGCGGACCGTGCGGCGGCGGCGAGCCAGAGCCCGAACCCGAATCCGAGCCCGAGCCCGAGCCCGAAGCGGAGCTGGTCGCGGCTGAGGCGGCCGAGGCTTCGGGGGAGGACCCGGGGGAGGACGCTGCGACGGTAGAGGCGGCCGAGGAGGGGGTGCAGGACCAAGACCCCGAGCCCGAAGAGGAGGCGGTGGAAGAGGAGGCGGCGGCCGAGGGCGAGGAGGAGGAGGAAGAGGAGGAAGCGGCTGCCCCGGGGCACTCGGCCGTGCCGCCGCCGCAGCCCCAGCTGCCGCCGCTGCCCCCGCTCCCGCGGCCGCTGTCGGAGCGCATCACCCGAGAGGAGGTGGAGGGCGAGAGCCTGGACCTGTGCCTGCAGCAGCTCTACAAATAGTTAAGTAGCGGGGCTCGGCCGCGGGTGGGCCGCCATCCCCGGGGGGGCTGGCTTGGGTCCCCGTCCCCGCCACCCGTGTCCCCGCGAGGCACCCGGGCGGGGTCCCCGCTCCTGCCCCTGGCCCCTCTTCGCCGACCCTCTCGGCCACTTCGCACACCCTTCTCCGGAGCCTTCTTGTCAAGGTCTTCCCTCCAGTCTTGGGCTCCCCATTCTTCCCAGCGCCTTTATTCCGGGGGGGTTTTCCTCCAACCTTCGTCTGTCTGTCCTTTCCCGGGCTGTGTTCCTTGTTGGGCGGCGGGGACGCGCGACTCCTTTATGGACTGGAAGGGGTGCCTTTCTGCATAACCGCACAAAGCTAATACCGTCGGTGTCCAGAGGAGCCTAGACCCCTGGATTTTCTGTTAGGCGCTCACCGTGGTGGCTCGATAGATGGCTTTCCTACGTGAGAGCCTGCCTGGTCTCATACTTTACAGACATTTGACATCTCATAATATAGAGCGGTAGGGAGGAATTGGGAAGGAAGTGTTAAGTAAAACCCTACTGAGCAAGCCTTTAGGTGAAAAGACGGGGTCATAATTCGGAAGAGTCAGCCTGGTTGGGTAAAATTGCAATTAAGTGCAGTATTTTCAGTCCATTAAGTAGATGGGGTGGGAGGTGGGAGAAAAGCAGATGGCTTAGCTACCCAGATGCAAGTCTAAAATAGAAAGGTCAAGGCTTTGCCTTTCATCCGAGTTCTGCTTTTTTATGGGCTTGGAACAGATACGGTTTACAGTTGTGTTTCTTTCCAAATGGAACTGTTCTGAAATAATGCCTCGGCAAACACCGGTAAACCAGAGAGTCTTTTGACATTCAGCTAATAGTTGTAATGAAAGGTGTTACTCTGACCACCCAAAAAGTTTATTATCGCAAGCTAAGTTTAAACCCACTTCCTGGATTTCTCTAAAGCCTGGGGGGGCCTAGAAGAGAAAGCTATTTTGTCTTCATCTGACCTCGTAGACAACTGATCAAACCATTCTCCTGTTAAAAGCAGCAGCCTGTCAAAGGGAAAAGCCACTGAGCAGATCTGTAGAATTGAACCGTGTGGATGCCACATTTATAAACCATCTAGTAATTAATTTTAAAATACTGTCCAGTTACCAAGGGAATAGTGTGTTTTGGGGAAATGCAAAAATAAAATGGCGTGTAATACCACCACCTGGGGATAAACAGCATTAATGGTTTAGAGTAGTTCTTTTGTAAAATATCAAAGAAAAAGACCTACAGAATGCCAGCTTTTAAATACATAATTCAGGCACTTAAATATAGTGGACATATTTGCCAAAGTGCAGAAATTTATCTCAGGCTAGTACTATCTGGGCAGTTGTTACTTTTACATATACACTTCCAGAATTGTAGGGACAGCTTAAGGATTAAGAGGATGCTCCCCTACTGCCGTTAATGTAGTACAGTCCTGAACATTTCAAGGCTTTTAAAACCGAGATGTGCAGAATGAAATGGTAAGATGTGGGTGGTTTGTGTTTTAATGTGATGAGGAAACCAGATTAATCTTAATGTACCTATCAATTAGAAAAATGATCACAACGAGAAGGAGGTCACCAGTGGAGCACGGAAGTTTGTGTTTAAGTTAAAACTAGCAAAATTGACGTGAGAAAATATTATTCCCCCTTAAATCGGACACTTATACTCTGACTTCACATAAAACCAGACTTTGTACTATATTTTGTTCTGAGGCTAGTCGAGATAAAAATGGCTGGCTCATTTATGTAAAGTATCTATAAGGTCCTTAGTGGGTTAAAAGTTTTAAAATATGTAATGACACTTTTAGTTTTTATTTATTTATTTTATTTTTTTTTTCTATTTTTCGGAGCTGGGGACCGAACCCAGGGCCTTGCGTTTGCTAGGCAAGCGCTTTACCACTGAGCTAAATCCCCAACCTTTAGTTTTTATTTTATTCTTAAAAAAAAAAGCTTAAGACTTAGACAAGAATCAGGTCCAGCTGATTTCAGTGTTAGGCCATTTTTCTCTTCAAGCACTTCATTTTACATGTGAGGCTACTAAGTCCCTATGCAGATTTGAAAAGACAAAAACCAAAAACGAGTCATGTAGAAACAATTCCAACATTTCCCCACAAAATCTCTGACTCTCAAAACACCTGCCACAGTGGGAATGTTGTCCTCAAATGTCTGAGAAAATACTTCGAAGTGAGGTTTTTAAAAAAATTATGTGCCTCTTCGTAGGTGTGTGTATGTGAGTGCAGGTACCCAAGGAAGCCACGGGTGGAGAATTCTCTGAGCCTGCAGTTACAGGCTGATGTGAATTGCTGACACAGGGGTCCACTCTAGTCCTCTGCAAGAGCAGTGAGTGCTCTTAGAAGTAGTGCTGACTACAAATAGATAATTAGGACTTAAAAAGATACATTATCTCAACTTCTCTCAGTTTTTTTCTCTTCACCTGTTTTGGGAATTGAACCTAGGGCCTTATGCATGTTCCCCAAGTGCTCTACCACTGGGTTATATTCCCAGTCCTTTGCCACCATGCGTGGCTGAAATTTTGCCTAGGAGTGTAGCATAGTAACACATTTCCCTCCGTAATTTAATTCTCTCAAGTTTTAAATAAGAACAGCAGACATCTATTATTCCTAATCTTGGTAAACTGGAAAGTGACTTAAAACAAGACCTTAGATTGCCTGGCAGTGATGGTGCACACCTTCAGATGCCAGCACTAGGGAGCCAGAGGCCGGCTGATCTCTGAGTTCTGAGACCAGCCTGGACTACAGAGAGAGTCCCAGGCTAGCTAGGACTACAGAGAAACCCTGTTCCAAAACGAAACAAAGCCCTTAAACAGCAGCAACAGCAAAAACCAGGTTTGTAGCTAAGGAAAGAGTGAAGGTTTAGGCCACTTGAAAGTGTCTTAGAAGCTGGAGAACACACTTGCTGCTATCACATACAGATGGAGGTCTGCTTCCCAGCAGCCATGTCTGGTGGCTCACAACTGCCTAGAACTCCACTCCAAAGGATCCTGTGCCCTTTTCTATCCTCAGTGGGGCCAAGCACAGATGTGGTGTACATCCGTGCAGCTGTCACACACAAAATAAAAGGAAAGAAATCCTTTTGAGGAGAGGTTTGGTTTTGTTGTTTATTTGGAATTTTTTGTTTTGTTTTCTCTCAATAGGGTTTCCCTGTATAGCTCTGGCTGTTCTGGAACTCACTCTGTAGACCAGGCTAACATCAAACTCTGAGACCCTCCCGCCTCTGCTTCCTGAGTGCTGGGATCAAAGGCAGGAGCCACCACCACCAGGCTGAGATTTGGGTGTTTGCAACAATGTTTCACTAAAGCTTTGGCTGCCCTGTAGCTCACTAAGTAGACCAGGCTGACTTGGAGCCTACAGAGATTTTCCTGTCTCTGTCTCCTAAAGGCTGGGCTTAATGGGGGCGAGCTACCATCCCTGGCTAAAAAGTTTTTTAGAGTAATATTTAGCTTAAAATTTTTACCTTACTGCTCCCAAGTATAAACCCTGTACATTAGCATACCACTCTTATGCAAAAGCAACATGTAACATTTTGAAAGAACAATAATTATAAAGTGTCAACAACTCCCACTCCACCTATGAAAAGGTTCTCCTGCCTCCCTCTCCCAAGTACCAGGATTCCATGCCTGGCTCCTTTTTTTTCCCCGGTAGGTATCCATTCTACCATTAAGCCACATCTCCTGACTCTAATTCTCGCCTAAAAAATTATAACTGATGTTATATTCAACTTGAATGTGAGGGTATAAGCAACTCGTGTAGATTAATAAGTCAGTACTGTGCATCCCCCAGCCCCATGCAACACTAAGGATCAATTTGTTTTAATCTGTGAGAAACAAATACACTGAAGTCTTATTTTAAAGCTGTGTTGTCACATTTCCAAAGCAGTTGCTTTCTCGGTTATTCATTTGGGCTGGGACGGGCTTCCCAAGGGGGAGAGAGCTATCGCAGCAGGCTGGCAAAGTTAAGTAGTTACAGATGGCTCGCCGTAGCATTGAAGATGGCACTTTTAAAATGGTTTGGAAAACAAAACCACTGGTTATAGACCTTAATAATCCAGTTCTGTTGAGTCATGGATGATTTTGGGAAAGGTCAGGAGGTGGTTCAGCTTTGCTTCATCTCTACAAATATACATGGATAAGTACACACGTGAAAATCATCTCACTCATCTCAAAGACGGAACGCTTTCTTATGAAGAGTAAGAAAGGCTCACTGAAAAGTAGGGAAATTTTATATAAACAGAAAGGGTGATGTAAATCCAGCTTAGTGCTAATCACAGTTCCCAAGTTTTTCCCTTCTCTTGGCCTTTGAGGCCAGTACTTTGCTGGGAGTTTTCAAACACCCTTCTGGTCTGGCTGTGCTGATGCTCTGTCCTTGGCCTTCTCAGCACTGCCTGTTGTCATCAATATCAGTCACTCCCGTGCTTGGCTGTTGCGGTTATGCTAATGCTCCCAGCGCTGCCTCCATCCTTGCTTGGACTGCTCATGGAGCAGCTTTCTCCTGGGCGTCTATAGGTTCCACAGACTTAACTGTCCAACGTTTTCCACCACTCCCAAGACAAAAACCAAAGCCGGGTACTCAGGGAGTCGCTTGTGTGCTGCGTTGCTGGGGATTGTGCCTGCACTAGGCTAGCTCTGCACCCCTCAGCTCCAGCTCCAGCATGACACCTCATACTCTTTGTAGTGAGTCCACCCCTGGCTTCCTTTTTGACCCCTCACATTTGATTTGTTCCCTTTGTAAACATCTCATAAATGTGACTCTTCCTAGTCCCACTGTCCTTAACTCTTGTTCATTTTATTTACCTTTTTGTGGCTAGAGTTACTACTATAGGACTAGGTTATAAAGATATTTTCTTTCTTTTTAAGTTTTATTTATTCTATATATATATGTGTGTTTAGCCGGCATATATTTCGGGGCACCACATGCATAGTTAACAGATGATTGTGAGCCATCATGTCAGTGCTGGGAATTGAACCTGAGTCCTCTGAAAGAGCTGTCAATGCTCTTAACCACCAAGCCATCTCTCCAGCTTGTGATTATATAGATTTTCAAAGTGTTTTACTAAAACATTTAAAAATTTTAGTAGTAATATATATTACTAATATATATATAATATTATATATTACATATATATCATATGTGTGTGTCTCTGTACATATATGTGTGTGCTTCTGGGAGTCAGTTCTCTCCTTTTGCTGCCATATGGGTCAATACAAGCCTTCTGATCCCAACCATAAAGACAAGAGTTCCAAAAATTTTTAGAAGAAAGAAATGTAAGTCCACCTTCATCTCTAAGACCAGTGCTGCAAGTTTGGGGTTTCTCAAAACCGCTCTCAAATCCAGTAATTCTCTAGAAAGACAAATAGAACGCATTGGTTACTATGAATATAGTTTATTGCAAGAACACACTGTAGATTAAAACCAGCCTAAGAGATGTACTCTACAGAGTGGCAGATGTCAAGAGTCTCCTGTGCTCGGGGGACATCACACTCCCATAACAAACATGCAGTGCTGTGCTCAAGTACGACAGTCTGAGTCCTACCCAACTCCCAGTTTTCAGAATTCTCTCTGGTATCTGATACACTTAGGAATATCTCTGATGTAATCAGAGATTCTGGAGACTTAAAGTTTTCCTCCTCGGACCTGAGGACAAAGCTGGACCTTTCTTTAGGAAAAGCCAATTTGTAAGTAGTGAGGCTTTGTATCCCTCTCTCCGTCCACTTCTAGCAACTACACCAGCTATAGGATATATCAGTGTGCATATCCTATTCTCTCTTTAATATCTCACTTTCCAATAGTGTCTCTTTCCCTGTTGAGAATGCTGCACACTACATCGATGGCCCAGCCCAATCTCGTGTATTGTTCGGGTTCCTTTAGGAAACCTGTCCTCACTACCCCCACATTTATGATAAACTGTGTCCCTTCTATGTCCCCTTACAGACTACCCAGTGATACTCTGTAAGCTCTTGTTTCATTCACATCTAATGATTATATCTTCATATTTAACCAGTGGTCTTTACAGTAAGGTGTAACTAAATTCACACAAGAGTGAAGGAAAAAAAGGTAAAATTTTATTATATACAAAGTACAGAATTAAGCCAAGCATGGTAGTGCATACTGTAAGTCCCAGCATTCTGGAGATGGAGGCTGGAGGATGGCCCATTTGAGGCCAGCCTGTGCTACAGCAAGTTTAAGGACACATAGCATGCACTTCCAAAATGCAAGAGCTGAAGATGAAGATGTGGCTGAGTGGGAAGACCTCAGATTCAATCCCCAGTAGTGCCAAGAAGAAGGGTGATATTAATATTTACTGTGATTGTGGAAATTGGTAGTTTGCTCTGAATGCAGCTGATTTCGCAGTAAACCTGTGAGCTAAGAGATTAATAGTGGTGCCTTCTCTAACTTTTAGGACATTGTAAACTGTGCAGTTCACCTGTGCCTGATTAAATAGAGATTAAGGATTATATTTCCTGGTTTAAAAATTTTTAGTTTGTGTGAAATGGACAAATAACTTACAATTTTTCTGCAGTAGCTGGGGGCTCAGAGATTGAGGGCTTGCTGTGCAAGCATGAGGACTACTGCTCAAGTCCTAGCACTCCCCAGCAAGACAGGTATAACGTCCTCACTCCAGCTCTGAGGAATCCAGTTTCTTCTTCTGGCTTCTGTGTGCACACTACCCACCCCGTGCCCCAGCCCAACACACACACACACACACACACGCACACACGCACACACACACACACACACACTCATGCCCATACATACCCAGAAATAAGTTTTTAAAAAATGTTTAAGATTGAACTTTGTAACAAAAGCTTAAGATTTTTTTTTAAATGTAGCCTTGGCCACAAACTCACAGATCTACCTGCCTCCGCCCCCCGAATTCTGGGATTAAAGGTGTGCACCACCACTGCCTGGTGCATAAAACTTTTTAAAAATGCCCTACTTAGTTAAATATAATTTTTCTAAATAAATAGTGTTTCAGAAATGAGTAAAAATGCAAGTAAAAACACTGTGTGTATAAGAAACGTTGGTATTTAAGAAATGTCTGCTGGGAGATGGTGGTGAGCACCTTTAGTCCCAGCACTTAGGAGACAGAGCAGGTACATCTCTGAGTTTGAGGCCAGCCAGGGCTACATAGTGAAACCATGTTTCAACTTGGGGAGTGTAAAAAAAAGACAGAGGTTGGGGTAGTGGGGTAGGGGTGAAGCTCAGTGGCAGAGAACTTGTGTAGCGTGGGCAAGACAATCAGTTTGATCCCAGCACCTCAAACAAACAAAACAAAGCCAAGTATGGTGGCACAAACCCATAACCTCTCTTGTGGGGGGGTGGGGGCGCTGAGGCAGGAGGATGGTGAGCTGAGCTAACCTGGGCTATAATACCAGGATCCTGTGCATCACTGACAAAGTATCTCACAAAAGCAGGAGAAGGGAAGGGAGGGTTTATTTTGGCTCAGAGCTTGAGGATGTAGCCTGCAGCCATGGGGCAGGAGAACACTGTCAGGAAGCAGAGGAAATGAGCGCCCTTACCTCGCTTGCTTTCTTGCATTTATCCTGGGGCTCTGGCCTATGAGACAGTGCCGGCCATAGTGCACTTCTGATCTCATTTAAACCAGTCTTGAAACCTCCTCATGGACAGACCCCGACTAACCATCATACCCTGTACATAAGTCTGCTCCCCCATCCTGTGTTTGTGTGTGCATACGTGCAAGAGGCACAGTGGATGGGATGCCCCATGGTGGCAGGATTTTAGGTGTGACATGTTCTATCTGGACAGAGCAGGAAGTGGGAATGTTGAGCCAGAACTGGGTTCCCTAGAACTGTTTAAGCCCTGCCTTATGTGCCCATGTCTACCAGCTAGGCCCCATTCTGAAAGGTTCCACAACCTTCCCAAACAGCTGGGGATCAGTGTATGAGTTTGTGATGCACATTTTACATCCAAGCCATAATTTCCTTTCCCTTCTCCTGTAGCCTTGTGTCCATCTATCTAGGAATGCAAAACATACTCAGTCCAATGTCATGAATCCCAGATAGTTCTAAAAGTGTTCAAAGTCCAAGGTCCCTTCTAAGATGCATATGGTGCTCTCTTGTTCTCTCTCTCCCTCCCCCCCCTCTCTCTCTGTCTCTTTATGTATGTATATGTGTATATTCCAGTCAGAGAATATCAATTTTGTCTCATCTATATTCCACATGTCTCTCCTTACCTTTCATTATAGTCTATTGATTTTAGTGAGTGTTCAGTAATTTGAGTTTTATGAACGTGTTAGGTGTCCCCAACTCTTAATTACTTTGAGGATATTATGGTGGTCATCCTTTGGATAAGTCTCATTTTCTTAAGACTTATTCTGAATTTGAGATTGCTATATTGAAAGATATTTGCAGCTGGTGTGGTGGCACACACCTTTAATTCCAGTACTTGGGAGACAGACGTGGATCCTTGTGAGTTGCAGGCCAGCTTGGAAGTTTCCGGACAACAAGGACTACATAGAGAGACCCTGTCTCAATAAAAACAACCCGAAACCAAGACCGCCACAAACCCTAAAACACACACACACAAAACAACAAAAGATATTTATTTATTTTAAGGCTTTTGATACCTAGTTCTAAAATTAATGTTTTTAAACATGATTTTACTATTTTATACTCGAAGCAGATTTTTTTTGTGATATAAGTCATAACAATGTTTGGTACATCAGCGGACTGCACATACAGTGTTGGTACCATAAGATTATATTGCCTAGCAACATCGCAGTGTTTTGCACACAACGCGATGCTCCGACAGAGATCACAAACCATCAATGAGTCCATTTCTCAGAATATTTCCTCTTTGACCCTCCATGCGTGGTGACAGTGTAAGAAAATGAGTGTAAGTACTATGAAGTAATCTGTTGAAAAATAACAGGATAATGAAACAAACTGCTAATATATCCATTATTTAGTTTCAAATATCTCAAGGAAATGAAACACTTCATATGGAACTAAACATGGTGGCTCATGCTTGTAATCCCAGCATCCAGAGGCTGAGGCAGAAGAGTCGCTGCAAGTTCAAAACCAGCCTGTAACACATTTGCCGTGCGTGATTTGGTCGGTACACAGTGAGGTTTCTGTCTTTTTTGGTAGCGAGCTTTTTCAAAGACCTTTGAAAAACAGATGTACCCAGTAGATGTCGTTCTTTTACCTTCCCATTTTTAGCGACTCCATGTTCCGTTTCTTTCTTGGCTGGGATTATTTATTCAGTCTCGTTTTGATGGACATGTGGGTCGGTTCCATTTCGGAGAGCGTATTCCCATATTAGGAAGTTAATGCTAGTTGTCCCAATGGAAGCAACCTGAAACCTCAAAGTTTTAACACATTAATCTCTTGCTTGCCTGGAGTCCCTTCTATAGCAAACAAGGATCTTTGTCTCGTGGTTTTGGGGAGAGACACAGGCTGATAAGAGCTCTGCGAGCTTTGCAAAGTTGCCCTAGGCATCAACATTTACCAGTCAACCATTAGAAAGAGACTGGTGTTTGAGGGTTTTAGAGGCCAGGCCTTAGAAGTAGCATGGATATGTCACTTTCCTTCACGTTCCATTGGCTAGACTAGTCATGTGACACCGTGGCCTGCATTCCCCAACAAAGGAGTATGGGAAACAAAAGTCTCTGGCATGGCAGTTACTCAAGAAACAACTCCAAATTGTGGAAAGGGAGCTGGAACCTCTGCCCTATAAATTCCCTACACTTTGGATATGTCTCAAATGCATATGTTCATAACTTTCTGAGCTGCATACTTAGAAGAATAGTCAGATTGATATTTTATATCAATGTTACCAAATTGCTTTGTCCCAATAACACTGTGAGAGATCTGATTTCCTTATATTTTTGTTATTTAAAATGTTGTTTACCCCTCTCTGATGGTGAGGGACTCTTTTTTTTTTTTTCATCTTTATTAACTTGAGTATTTCTTATTTACATTTCGATTGTTATTCCCTTTCCCGGTTTCCGGGCCAACATCCCCCTAACCCCTTCCCCTCCCCTTTTATATGGGCTTCCCCTCCCTATCCTCCCCACATTACCACCCTCCCCCCAACAATCCCGCTCACTGGGGGTTCAGTCTTGGCAGGACCAAGGGCTTCCCCTTCCACTGGTGCTCTTACTAGGCTATTCATTGCTACCTATGAGGTTGGAGCCCAGGGTCAGTCCATGAATAGGCTTTGGGTAGTGGCTTAGTCCCTGGAAGCTCTGGTTGGTTGGCATTGTTGTTCATATGGGGTCTCGATCCCCTTCAAGCTCTTCCAGTCCTTTCTCTGATTCCTTCAACGAGGGTCCCGTTCTCAGTTCAGTGGTTTGCTGCTGGCATTCGCCTATGTATTTGCTGTATTCTGGCTGTGTCTCTCAGGAGAGATCTACATCTGGTTCCTGTCAGGCTGCACTTCTTTGCTTCATCCATCTTATCTAGTTTGGTGGCTGTATATGTATGGGCCACATGTGGGGCAGGCTTTGAATGGGTGTTCTTTAGCCTCTGTTCTAAACTTTGCCTCCCTATTCCCTCCCAAGGGTATTCTTGTTCCCCTTTTAAAGAAGGAGTGAAGCATTCGCATTTTGGTCATCCTTCTTGAGTTTCATGTGTTCTGTGCATCTAGGGTAATTCAAGCATTTGGGCTAATACCCACTTATCAATGAGTGCATACCATGTGTGGGTGAGGGACCCTTATCATAACCCTTTGACCCATAAGCCCCAAATAAATACATCCCTTCTATAAAATACATTAAAAAGTAAATAAATTTAATCTTGCGTGTGTGTGTGTGTGTGTGTGTGTGTGTGTGTGTGTGTGTGTGTTGTCTGTAACTAACTGTGTATTCTCTGTGTGCTTAGCACCTGGGAAGGCTGAAGAGGGCACTGACCGGTGTTACGGTTGTGTGGTGTTATGTGGGTGCTGGGCCACTGAGCCATCTCTGTCCCCTCTCGTTGCTATGTCATTTGCTATAGAACACCCTACATTTTTACGGTATATAGCAATATCGCCACTGATATTTGTAGACCAGACAAATATTTTTGGCTGATTATAATCTTGATTTAGGACATTCTAGAAGGGGAGTGAGTACCTAGAATGCTAGACCAGCTCTATCGAGCAGGTTACCTGGTTCCGGTGTTTGTTTTGTTTTATTTTCTTGCAGCTGATGACTGAAGCAAGGCTGTGCATTTGCTGGGCAGATGCTTCAGTTCAGCTCACATGAGCCACATGTACTGTGTTAAACTTTGCATTAACCACACAGCAGAAAGTGAAAAGAGCTGCTGTGGTAGCTGTAAATGCGGGGGGTCAGAACGAGGCTGAAGGCTTGCCGTGAGTTTGAGGCCAGTCTGGATTATTCAATGAGTTGAGCCAGGATTATGTAGGGAAATCGTATCTCAAATAAAAGAGAAAAAAAAATGAGAAGAAAAAAAGGTTAGTTTAGTCTTAATAACTTAGACAGAAGTACCCAAAATATTTAGATTTCAATCTATCTGTAATCTACATAAATATTATATAAAATTCTCATTTCATGTTTTTAAAGTTCTGTGTGTATTTTATAATGACAGCACAGTTCTACTCGAACACTTTGTAGCCACAGGGAGGCCAGTAGTTGTCCTAGAGAACTGTACAGGCTTTAAAGGTTGGAATTGCAGGCTTTACTCAGTGGTAAAAGTTTTGTCCTCCATGTGTGGGACCCCTGAGTTCAATCCCTAGCGCTGGAAGAGAAAATAGCTTGGCGTAATGAGCACATGATCATCGAGTGATGTCCTGCGAACATTCTGTGTTTAGAGCAGTGCATGCGTCTTTAGGGAGCCATTTCAGAACGTCCCTATACCCGCATAGAGAAGCAAAGTGGAGCGTTTTAATTATTTTGTTTAGAAATCTTTTAATTTCATTTCTAAATGAAAACAAAATGTTCTGCCTCCATTCCCACCAGTCTGGTCCAAGCCACAAAATACCAGACAATTTTCCATATTTCAGGGTATTGCTTCTCTGTCTGCCTTAACACATCACAGTGTTGTAGCTGGGGCTGATGTGCTTGACGAGCCTGCAAGGTCCTACCTGAGATAGCTCTTGGCTGCCTCAGCCAGTCTCACCTCAGCTACCCTGTGTTCTTGACCGGGGATTATTCATCAGTCACAAAGGTCTCAATGGAGTCTGCAGTGATTGCTCTGCCTCTGAGGTTTTGTTTCCTTTGCCCAATCGGCTTTTGTTTTTCCTTTTTTCTGCTCATCTCAACTACTAGGTTTTATTTTAAATATCTCTTCCCCATAGAATTACTTATTTCCTTCTAGAAAAGATTCCATTTGTTTGTTTGTTTGTTATATGTGAGGGCGTGTGTTTGGAGGTCACATGAAGGTCAGAGGATAATCTGGAGGAGTCAGCTCTCTCCTTCTACCGTGTACGTTCCTGGTCCTTAGGTTTGGTGGCAAATACCATTATTGTCTGAGCTATCACCAGTCCTTTTACAAAGGGTACCATGTGCTGGGTGGTTAATCTCAGCACTAAGGAGACAGAGGCAAGCAGATCCCTGAGTTCAAAGTCAGCCTGGTCTATAGAGTGAGTTCCAGGACAGCCAGGGCTACACAGAGAAACCCTTTCCTGGAAAAAAAAAACATCATATAACATGCTGGCTTTGAACTTACTATATAGCGGAAGATAACATTTAACTTTCGATCCTCCTGCCTCTGCCAACTGAGTATTGGGATACAGGCATGATGCACTGGCACTCCTGGTTTATGTGGTACTGAACTCAGGATTCTGTTCATGTTTGAAAACACTCTACCAACTGAACTATAGCCCCACCTAGCCCATGCCTCTGCTTTTTGTTGTTGTGTTGTGAGACAGCGTCTTATGTAGCCCAGGCTGGCCCAGAACGTGATCTATATTAGGATAACTCTGAGCCTCCGATCCCTCCAACCCCCACCCCGCAGGCTGAGATTACAGTGTGCACCCGCGAGCCTGGTTTTAGGTAGTAACGGAAATGGAGACCAGGGCTCTGGGCGTGCTGGACAAGCCCTCCACCAACCAAGCCACACCCTCAGTCCAACATCTTGACTTAAGAAAAAAGAACTCAAGCCAGCGCTTTTGAGGCTGAGACAAGGATTGAAACTTAGGGTATCATCAGAGAGGGTAGCATTAGAAGGACCATGTCTGGGGAGTGGGTTCAGGAACCTGCCTTGCCCAGGGCATTCTCTAATTTGGATTGGTAAATAAAAGCATCTTTGTGGAAAATAAAGTTAAAATCATAAATCTGGCGACAGTCAGCATTGTCTGCGTCCAGAATGATTGAGCCCTCTTAGGATGATGCCCTGTCCTGACACAGTGTTATGCAGAGTTGGTTTAGGCACTGTTGTGCATATGTTCCCTCCTTTATCCATGGCAGAAAATATATGTATTTTATTAGTAAATAATTCTGTAGATGAGAAAGCCAAGACAGATGTGAAAGAAAAGTTTCCCTATCGGTATGTCAATGTATCATTCTCTAGAAAGTCTGAGGTAAGGAATGCCAGTTAATGGTGACCATTTTATGATTCTCCTGTTACATTATGAACCTATTTTCTATCAAGAAAAATTTCAGTGAAGATGCAGATGTAGTAATTCTTTGAGTTTTTAATCACTACCATTTGCTTATTTCAGATTATTTAAAACATTTCTGTGTGTGTGTGTGTGTGTGTGTGTGTGTGTGTGTGTGTGTGTGCGCGCGCATGTGCACACACATACATGCATGTGTCCATGTATGAGTGCAGGCACCTCTGAAGGTCAGAGGACAACCTTAGGTGTCAGTCAGTTTTCACTTTCCACCTTGTTTTTCCACTGTATACTCCAGGCTAGCTGGTCTGTAAACCTATGTCTCTCTACCTCTGGCTTTTACATGGGCTTTTAGAGATTCGAACTTGGGCCCTAACTCCTGTGTAGTGAGCATTTACCCACTGAACCCTCTCCCTAGCTCTAGTTTAGGCTTTATTAGATCTTGTGTTATTACGTTAGTAGTTGCCCAGCTAATCTCCCTGGAATTGGTTTCTCCCTTTTTGAGACAGGGTTTCTCTGTATAGATCAGGCTGTCTTGGAACAGAGGGCCGCCTGCCTCTGCCTCCCTAGCGTCAGGATTAAAAGCCTTTTACCACTGTGTCTGACTGCCATGGTTGTTTCTTCCTTAAGTCTGAATTAGTCATCAGTATCTCCTAAGATACTCATAGGTCCACAGTTCCCTGCCTTGCTGCCATAGACGAGCATCTTCTGGTAGCGATAATTAGCATCGCTTTTGATGGAGAGGGGAAGCAGGCTTTTCATATTGTCTTTCGTGCAAAAAGTTAGCCTGTTCAGAGGCTACCTACAGATGAAGAGCAATTTAAGGACTTTTATTTTTGCACCAAATACTGTTCTGAACTCTTGCTTAAAAAAGGTTTGTTTGCTTGCTTATTTATTTATGTATTTATTTATTATTATTATATATAAGAACACTGTAGCTGTCTTCATGCACACCAGAAGAGGTATCAGATCCCATTACAGATGGTTGTGAGCCACCATGTGGTTGCTGGGAATTGAACTCAGGACCTCTGGAAGAGCAGTCAGTGCTCTTAACCATTGAGCCATCTCTCCAGCCCAATTCTTGCTTTTAATAATAGAAAAAAGCAGGGCTAGAGAGGTGGCTCAGTGGTTAAGAGCACTGGCTGCTCTTCCAGAGGACTCCGGTTTGAGTCCCAGCATCCACGTGCCAGCTCACAACTGTCTGTCATGAGCAACTGAAAGGTGATCCAATTCTCCAGTTCTAGGAGATCTGAAGGCAAAACACCAAATGCATACAACATAAAAATAAATAAATCATTTAAAAAAGCCGCCCACTCTCAATGCGGGGATTCTTCACCTTCACCCCACACTTTAGAAACAAAACGAAACGAAAAGAACGTTATTAGTGCTGCTACTGCAGACAGAATTTGAAATCCAGCAATTATTTAAACAATAAATTAAAAAAACAGTTTGCAACTTGGTGTATAGCTGGTAGGAATGTCAAGTTTTTTCTTTAAAGGTAATTGTTCATTTACCAAGATGCCTGGAGATATTTTTTCCTATTAAATAGTTGACTGATGCTGCAATCTATTTAAAATTTAAATTTCAATTATTATTGAAGTAGCCAGAGGCAGCCTTTTTTCTCTATATTTTTAAATTCCTAATGTTATAGCATCTACTCAAAATATGTCTGTTTTGCAAAGCAATCCCTTTTTAAGATTGTGAGTGTTTATGCACACAGAGGTCAGAGGTCAACATCATGTTTTCCTTAACTGCTGTCCACCTTGTTTTTTGAGACCGGGTCTCTCACTGAACATGAAGTTGGCGGGTTCAGCTGAGTTGGTCGGTTGTCAGGAGCTCTGGGGATCTGCCTGCCTGCCTTCCCAGCTCGGGAGTTGCAGGGGTGCCTGCCATGCCTGTGGGCGTGGGGGGCTCCTTTGGTCCTCTGCTTGCACAGCAACCACTTTGCCTTTGTCATTTCTCAGTCCGTATTTGTTTTCTATGATGCTGATGTTTGAACCTTGAACCGAGACTTTCATGAATGCCAACCATGTGTTCTACCACTGAGAGACAACGTCAGTCCCCCTTTTAATTTTTTTAAAAATATTTTGAGACAGTCTCACTATGTAGCCTTGGTTGGCCTGGAGCTTACTCTGTACACCAGGCTGTCCTAGAATGCATAGAAATCTGCCCGCCTCTACCTCTCTAGTTCTGGGATTAAAGGCATGCACCACCACACCCAGATATCAGAGCCCCTGTTAGCTCTCCTGGCACTGGAGTTAGAGATGGTTGTGAGCTACCATGTGGGTGCTGGGAATTGAACTATGGTCCTTTGCAAGAGCAAGGAGCAGACTAAACTTGGTAAACCATCTCTCCAGCCCCAATTATTTTTAATTATTTAAAGAAAAAGAGAAAGACTTTTGAGTTTGCAAACTATATTAAGTCATAATGTAGCATATGATATTTTAAGAACCCAGTAAAACACATACTGTTATTAATAAGCAGTAGATTAGAAAGTAACCCGAGGAATTGTTATTATGTATCACCATTGTATCCGTCTACTGTAAAGGTTTAGAATCATCTCTGTGAAGTCAGTTTTCTTTTGAATAGTACATTGAGAATGGCTTCAAGTAAATGTTGGCATTAAAGGCCAGATTTCCATTGACTCTAAGAGAAAATAAAATAAAATATAGGACAAGTGATATTATTATATACTGAGGATCTGGGTTTGAGCCCTAGCACTTATCAAAAACTGAGCAAAAAGATGGTCATTTAGGTCTATAAAAATATATTGATGATCAGGGAGCTAGGGTGTGGTTAAGGGGCAAAGTAATTGAGCAGCATTCGTGAAGCCCTGAGGTTGATCCCAGTAAGGGAGGAAGAAGAGAAGGAAGAGGAGGGTAAAACACATTGAAAATCAAATATAAAATAAAGGCATTCCCTTAGAACAAAGTCCAATAATTGTTAAAAGCGCCTTAAAGTTATACTCTTAGTCAAATGAGCTAATTAAACGCCACAGTGGAAAAGTCCATTAAATACGACATTAAATAATTAGTACATTTTATATTCCTACATAGGTCAGAATCATCAAACCATGAAACTGAATTTCTTCTCATTTCCCCAAAGACTATAAAAGATTTTAATTAATTGAGCTTTCCGTTTTGAGAATTTCCTTGGTTTAAAAAGCTTTTTATTTTATTATAACCTTTTTTAAAGTGGTTGTCTAATAAATACAGCTTTCTCTGTTGCTTGGTAGTTTTTGTGGTTGATACAGACCATGGGAAATTACTATATTATTCAGTTTCTTCAGCATAGATGACCAGCTATGTTCAAAGTACTAACTCATTTGACATTTTATGATATGCATAATTAACAGTAAATTCTAAGAAAATATAATTTAAAACTATTTTTTGAAACAGTTAACATGAAGTTTATTGTTTCCTTACTACAGAAAGGGTTTCGAGTGGTAAAATGTTCTATAATGAAAGTATTTATTCATAGTAGTATTTATCATATGCCAACCACTGTGCTGACTGCTGCTTCAGAGCAATAAGTCAGCTTATTCCTCTTCTCACACAAGCAGTGCAAAGTCAGACCAGCAAGCCAGAGAGACGTAGCCTGAGCACAGTCAGAGTCAGTAGCCGTCTGTGGGGCTGTGTGCTAAGTACCACAGTGTTTTCATTCTGCTTCACCAATGGAAGTGATTCCTAGACACCAGGTGCATCTCCAAGGTCACACGAGATAAGCGGTACAACCCGGACTGGAAGTCTGCTGTGCCTGACTCTGAAACTTGTTATCTTCGACACTGAGCGGGCTCTGCCATCTCTGAACGGACTCTTACTTCTGCCTTCCAATTGTTTGCTTTAGCTTTTAGAACAGTGACTTGTAAATTTATGCACTTGTGCGCTCTCTCTCTCTCTCTCTCTCTCTCTCTCTCTCTCTCTCTCTCTCTCTCTCTCGACTCCCTCCCTCCCTCCTTCCCTCCACCCCACTTCTTTCTTCATCTTATCTTATTCCAATATGTAAAGACTTTAGAACTGAATAGTCCCTAAAGTGTACCCATTTCACTGTGCTTAAATCTAATTTGCTTCCCAAAGATGTAAAGAGATTAAGTGGGTTTTTTTTTGTATCTATTCCACTGTGTAATCATATCTTGCACATGATAAATGTCCAAAATACTAAAGTCCTTAAAGACATGTATGGAGGAATGGGCACCCTTGGATGCTGGTTGAATAGAAAAGATAGCACAAGATGGTGACTCAGATCATAACTCAGCTTATATTATTCATTACTTTACTTCCTTCTTCAATCTAGAGTCAGCCCTCGACACTCAGTTCAAGGTCTCTCCTACTAGACGCATGCTCCAGAGGGGAGCCAGAAGTACCATGCCCTCCCGTGGCCCACACCGGTGTCTCTTTACTTCTGTTTTCCAAGTTGGGAATTAAACTCAGGATCTCAGGCATGCAGGACAGACGCTCTACCTGTGAGCTATAACTCTAGGCCCTGTTCAGGCAAGCACTCTACCACACAGCTATAGCCTCAGTCACAAGACCTCATCTTTTAAAACTACTTTGGGGCGGAGGTGGGGAACGCTGGAGAGATGGCTGAAGGTTTAGAGCACTGGCTCTAAGGACAGGGGTTGTGGTCCCCAGGATGCACATATCAGTTCACAATCATCCTTAATTCCAGTCCCAGGAGATCTGATTCTCTCTTCTGGGTCCGTGTGCACCAGGCAGACAAGCAAAGCAGCTTCTCCATGGTTTCTGCTCCAGTTCCGGCCTCCAGGTTCCTTTGCAAGCCCCTGTCCTGACTTCCCTGGATGGTAGCTTCTAACTTGTAAGATGTAATAAGCCCTTTCCTCCCCAAGTTGCTTTTGGTCATGGTTTCTCATAGTAACAGAGAAGCAAAACTATTACAGCCATACAGGTAGTTAGAGTAGGTCTACAAATTAAACATTCACTGATAATAAATCATAAGTTTATTTTAACACAATTCTTTGGTATCCATATAACTTTACCATTTATTAAAGATGAGTGCAAGTAAGCACACTAATGAGACAGATTGCTTATTTATGTTTCATGAATAATTTAATCCTGACTGAGTATTCGAGACTGCAGGACATAGAGCATCTTCTGTGCCGTTCACAGTTAATTGATAATTCGCTTTTACAGTCATCCATGTTGAGGAGGCCACTCTGCATTCATATACACTACAGAAAGGCAGAGGCACATTTAGGGCTGTTTCCAAAATGGTTGACAATTCTCTCCTAATTTCAAGCCAAAATTCATTTAGTGATTTTTATTAAACTCAAGTGAGCAATGCAAACAGCTGTTTTAAAATCAAACATCCTTACACAGTCCAATCCAAAAGTATGCTAATCTGATACATTTTGAGGAATGACTGCAGGAAAATATAAAATGCCTTTGTTCTCTATAATCAAACTGTTTTAAAAATTAGATGTGTTCTTTTTTTTTTTTTCTTTTCTTTTTTTCAGGGCTGGGGATTGAACCCAGGACCTTGCGCTTCCTAGGCAAGGGCTCTACCACTGAGCCAAATCCCCAACCCCAGATGTGTTCATTTTTAAGACATTTATATGTGAGTGGTTTGCCTGCATGTATGCGTGTATGTGCATCATGTTCATGCCTGCTGCCTGTGGAGGTCAGAAGAGGACATCAGTTCCCTTGACACTAGAGGTGTGGCTGGTTGACCAGGGTCCTCTATAAGAGCAAGTGCCCTTAACCATTGAGGTGAGCCACCTCTCTAGCCCTCATTATGTTCTTATAGGAGCAGAGAATGCTACATGTATGGTAGAGGCAGTGCGGTTTATAACTTACAGTAGTCTTGACTCCAGGCTGATGTTTCACAGTATCTTTGGTGCTGTGTGGCTGAGGCATGCACAGTTTGTATGAAGTATGCATGTTTGTGTCATTAGGACCAAGGCTGAGGTGAAATGGCACGATGCAGTATGGAGAAATGCTTCCAGAAAACCTGGAATTCATTGTGCATCTGATTTGGATCCTTGGTCATTTTGTACTCAGAATCATTTTATTGTTGCCATTCCCATTTTGTGTGATGCCCATGTTTAGTTAGGTAACCCCATCAGGAGTTACATCCCGTAGTTTAAGATGCTTTTCTGTAAGCATGGTGAACAGCAAAGTCCAAGAACTACTGCTTCAAGGAGAACATAGGGATCCAATTAATGTCTCATTTACATGATATTTGTTTAGCTAGGCAGCAATGTTATTAGCAGGCTAACATTTAGTGTCTGGCATAAGAAAATACAGGGAAAAAAAGATATTTACTCCTCCTGACAGGGATTGCTATGTAATTCTAGCTGGCCTAATACTCACTTTATATCCCAGACTGGCCTCAAACCCAAAGCACTGTTTCTTGCCTCTATCTCCCAGTACTGGGATACAAGTGTTCATCACTATGTCTAGTTCACAAGGAAATCTTTCTTCTTTTTCATGTGTGGGTATGCATGTAAGTACGTGTGGGTGGGTGTGGGTGCATGACAAGGAGCTATTTCAATGTTTCTAAATGTAACTAGAGATCCATGCTTAATATTTTGAAACTGTCTTTGAAACCATAATTAGTGGTAAGTAATCTTGAATACTGATGATAGAAATAGTATAGAAATGAGTGTATTGGGTGTAAAACACATTGGTTTTAAAATTAAAGATTTTTTTTTTCTTTCTTTTTTTTCGGAGCCGGGGACCGAACCCAGGGCCTTGCGCTTACTAGGCAAGCGCTCTTCCACTGAGCCAAATCCCCAACCCAAAATTAAAGATTTTAAAAGCACTCACTAACTAGGGCACCTGTACATTCTAACATTGCTGTCTGCATAGATTTTATGCATAATTTGCTATAGTAACATTTGTGGATAATATTATATACTTATTTTTTAACTTTATTTACCTGTGTGCTTGTGTCAGCGTGCATGCACTTTGTATGCCTGTGTGTGTATGCTATAGTGTGCCTGTGGAGGTATGAAGAGAACTTGTGTCTTTTCTCTCTATCCCATGATTTGATTTCCAGCACCTGCACAGCAGCTGACAACAGTTTGTCACTCCAGTTCCAGGGGATCAGATGCCCTCCCTCTTCTAAGCTCTGCTGCAAAGACATGGCACACAGCCACCCAGACACATAAAATAAAAAAAGTTAAATCATGTGCCTCATAATAGCATGGTTTTAATGGTTTCAATGGATGTTTACTTATTTATTCGAGACAAGGTCTCTCTAGCCCTGACTATCTTAGAACTCACTATGTAGCCCAGGCTGGCCTCAAACACAAGGGCATTCCTTCCTCAGCCTCCATTGCTGGCACATATCTCCCTATAATGAAAATGTATGAGCTAGTAAATTTAAATGAGTGTGGCAGAATAGTAACTTATCCATTGAGTTACTTTTTGGCAGGAAGGAGGAGGGGAAAGGATTTGCTTGTTTGCTTGTTTGCTTGTTTGCTTGTTTGCTTGTTTGTTTACAGTTCCGGAAGGATTGAGCCCTTGTGGCAGGGAAGACATGACATCAGACGAGAGAGGCGCTGCAGCAGGGACCGGAAGCTGCCTGAGCACACTCTCACCCTCACACAGGGAGAGGGCTCTCTGTTGAATCCTTAAGAAAAACCGATCACTGAGATTTTTACAGGACAGTTTGTTGTTGTTGTTGTTGTTTGGTTTCAGTTTGTTTCCCATCAATTTATTTATTCACATCCCAATCACAGCTCCCATCCCCTTCCAACCCCCCCCCCCACTTCCCCATCTCACCCTCCTCTGATGGAAATAGGACCCACAGCCTGGAGCATGCTAGCCTCAAGCTTCATTTTCACTCAAGAAAAGGCATTTCTGGTAGGCCTGGCCACTCATGCTTGTAATCTCAGCCCTTGGGATGTAGAGATAGGAGGTTCATCCTTGGTTAGCATACTGACTCAGGCCCCCGTGCTGCAGGAGAATGTATCTAAAACAAAACACAAACAAACAAACAAACAAACAAACAAACTTGTCCGGGTGTGTGATGCATACCTTTAATCCCAGCATGCAGGAGTCAGAGGCAAGCAGATTTCTGTGAGTTTGAGACCAGCCTGGTCTACATAGTGAGTTCTAGGCTGGCCAGGGCTACACAGTGAGATCCTGTCTCAAACAAAATGATACTACTTGGACATTAAATGATACTACTTGGACATTAAGTTTTGGTCTAAATTTAATACAAAAGTGGGGAAAAATGAATTTTTGACATAAGTATAAAGAGTACCCTAAATATTTAAATATAAAAACCATGAAAATAAAGGATTTGATTCATACTGAAGTAGCATTTACCAGTTGGGTAGGAGAAGTCAAGTACAGTGTGTGGAGGTCAGAACAAACGCTTTTGAAACAGAATACAAGGCGCTTAAGAACTGAAAGAATGTTCTAGATCCCAGTAGAATTCAAAGTGTTACAGTAGGGCATGAGCTCAGTAAAGGCAGGAAATGTGTTTTGCTCACTATTCAATCAGTGCCTCGGATCCGAAAGATTTATGGTACATGATAACATTTTGTTATCGTTATAAAATCTACATAACGATCCAATATGTATTTTAAATAACATTTTTTTCCCATCTAGGTAAGACTTGTACACATTTCAGGATTTTCTTTTTGAAAGTACAACTAAAAAGAACAGAAAAAAATCCCCCATCGCTAATCTCCAAAAGAGCCAAACCCAGTGGTGCATACCTGCACTCCCAGAGTTTAGGCAGCTGAGGCAGTGGGATTGCCACAGGATGGAGGCAGCCTGGGCTACGGAATGAGTGTTTAATAAGAAAGAAAGAAAAAAACAGGGAGGCAAAAATGGAGTGGCTACAGAAACGGTTCAGTGGCTAGAGCACTGACTGCTCTTCCAGAGGTCCCGAGTTCAGTTCCCAGCAACCACATGGTGGCTCACAACCATTTGTAATGAGATCTGATGCCCTCTTCTGGTGTGCATGAAGACAGCTACAGTGTATTCATATACATAAAATAAATAAATAAATTTTTAAAGAATGCGGGAGGAGGATGGAGAGATGGCTCAGCAGTTAGAGCAGTTGCTGCTCTTCCAGAGGATCTGGGTTTTGTTCCCAGCACCCACAACAGGAGGCTCAGGAGGGTCTGCACCTCCAGCTTCAGGGAACCCAACACTTGCACAATAAGTGCCTTACTGCCTGCTTCTCTCCTGGTTTTGTGATGCTGGAAATCAAACCCAGCGTTAAGGGCTTCCCCAGTAACATCCTTTGCCTCATCCCACATTCATTTGTTTAGCCTATGGTAGAGGTGTGCAAGCTGCAGGACACCTATGGAGGCCAGGGAATAACTTGTGGGAATCCTCTCTCACTGTGCTGTTTCCAGTTTAGAACCCAGACCCCTCAGGCTTGGCAGCAAACCCCCTTACGGCCTGAGCCAACTCATCTGGCCCATCTTCACTGTCCTGATGGTATATTTACAAGTGTGTTATTTGTTGGGCAGTGTGGAGGTCCATTTCCTGAGAACAGACCTCACATGTGTGGCTGCCCCTGCTGTTCTGAATCCTGGAACTCCAGCTTCTGGTCCCCACCGCACACCAGTGCCGGGCCTCAAGGCTGCCTCCCCACGCCTGCCATTGGATTTGATTTAATCCCATTTATATGGTATTTCTCCTGTCACTTGTGCCTTTGATGTTGCTTGAGCTCAAGTCCATAGACTTCTCTGTTTCCTAAGAGTTTTGCAGCTTTAGTGCTGGAGTCCAGGTCCACAGCGCATTTGCGATCATACATCTTGCGTGTGTGCAGGGAGTGGGGACTTATACTGTGCACGTGGATATCTAGTTGTCACAGCAAGATGTGTTAAAGGTCCTTGTCCTTTCTCTCGTCCAATTTTTAAAGAAACAGTTTTAAATTCTTGTTAAAAGGGGTTGGGGTTTAGCTCAGTGGTAGAGCACTTGCCTAGCAAGCACAAGGCCCTGGGTTCGGTCCCCAGCTCCGAAAAAAAGAAAAAAAAAAAAAAAAAAAAAAAAAATTATTGTTAAAAATTTTATTTTATTTTAAGAGTAGGGACAAAGCAGGGCTAGCTGTGAGTAATTCTGCAACTCTGGACAACTTCATTTTGTGAGCCCCTTCCAGTTATTTTCCATAGACTTGAATTTTACAGAATTGTAATTATACTGTATTATATAAATCAGTCCCATATTTTGAAAATTGGAGTTTATTTTTATCTAAAAATTTTGCAATTTTCATCTTTTTACCTAAGCTAGTAATCTTTCATGGGATAATTTTCTTAGATGAATTTCTAGGAAGATCTTTGGAAACACTGAAAGCAACTAGGAGTATATAATTTTGATTTGAGAATTTCAGGAGAGAGAAGGTTTGTACTATTTAATGTAACTGGCAAATGATACTGTCCTTGACTATGACCCAGACAGCATTCAGTATAGTTTTTTGTGTATACTTAATTGTCATAAATTCAATTAGATAAGAAATCCCAGGCTCAGAAAAGTTGAAGCTTTACTCAAAGTCACTAGTAAATGACAAGATGGCAGGGTCTCTTTGTGTAGCCCTGGCTATCCTGGAGCTTGCTTTGTAGGCCAGGCTGGCTTTGAACTCAGAGATCTGCCTGCCTCTCTTCCTGAGTGCTGGGATTAAAGTTGTGCACTACCAATTCTCAGCTCCTAATTTTATTTTATTTTTTAAAAATGAGAGTCTAGAGACTGGAGAGTACCTCAGTTGGTGGATGCTTGCCTAGCATTGATGACTCCCTGGGCTCCCCCACCCCCATCACTGCATAAACTGAGTGTGGTAGTGCACACCTGAGAGCCCAACACTTGGGAGGTTGGAAGCAACAGGATCAGGAGTTCAAGATAACTCCTGCCTACTTGACACATTTTCGGACAATCTAGGGCACATGAGACCCAGGTTTGAAAAGTCTAAAAACTGATTTTTCTCCGAAGATAGAGTAACTTACTACTCTTGGAGTCTGTGGACTAATAATGTATGTGTCATATTCCCATTTGAGTAGCATTCGACATTCCACAGGGTCTACAGAGCACACAACCAATACAGAAATTACTCACTCAGTAACACCATGGGGACGGATGTGGTCGTGTGAGCCCATACTAGCATTGATGTCAAGATTCAGGGCCAGTCTGAGCTACATAGTGAAACCCTGTCTCAAAAAAGAAAATGGAAAATTAATTTGGAATCTTTAATACCTACATGTAAACTAAATTTCTAGATTCTTAAGTGTAGAAATTGTACTATTTTACAAGCCGGTGAGATGGCTCAGTGGATAAAGGAGCTTGCCTCAAAGCCTGCTGTCCTGCCCTGGGCTCCCACAAGTTGTCTTCTGACCTTCATATACATCCTAAGGGATGTCCAGCATCCCACTGAGCACAAATAGATAAAGTAAGTATCCCTTGGAGTGACAGCTCAGAGGTTAAGAGCACTTACTGCTCTTGCAGAGGACCAGGGTTCAATTCCCAGCACTCACATGGCAGCTCACTTCTGTAACTCCAGGGATCCCACATCCTCTAGTGACCTCTGCCAGCACAGCACAGACTATATAGTGAGACCGTGTCTGAAAACCAAATGAAACCAAGATGATTGCTATTATTACAGGGGCCCAACCTTTCTTCCCAGTGTGCACATTTCCTTACAAGCTGAACACAACATTGAGTCTTGATTGAGAAATCTTTAAAATCCTTGAAAAAGAAATTTTACTATTTTAAACAGAATAAATACAACCATATAAATTATAATTTAGATGTCTGATTCATATTCGATGCATTAAGTTAATTGAGTTCAGGTGTTAGTAGGTGTTTCAATTGTAGAATTAATATATGTATTTATGATGATGAAAACTTCATAAGAATAAACCTGAACTTAAAAAAGAAATTGTAATTTTGAAATTTAATGGTTTTTAAAAATAGGTTTTGCTGCATATAGAAATAAGTTTCCTTTTAAACCACGAACATGCCAATTCTCTGTACAAACCCTTGTTCGCATTTCTATTTTTACAGTCTTTAGGGCAGCATTCTCCATGAACCTCCCCTTGATCTTCATCCTAAGAGTTGGACCATCTCCCCCAGATTAATAGTGACAGGGTCATTTGCTTTCCAGACAGAAGGAGCCTGTTCCGCCTTTCATGGTGGCCGCAGCTGCATGTGGAATCGTGAGGCAGGTCAGACTCACTCACTCACTTCTCCCAGTGCGGATGCTTTTGGTCCTTTTCATCTGGTCTTAGTTGATAGGTTTCTTCTCCTAAATGACACTTCAAAGAAGGTTCCATTTGTTTCTGCTCCAATTTCTCACTGCTGTTTCTCTATGTCCTTTGTTAGGCTGAAGTCTCACTCTGCTCCTGACTCTCTCAGCATGTATACAGTGGATAGATGTTGAGCTCTGTTGGATGTTTCCTATATACCTTTTTGGGTCTTGGTATATTCTTGCCCTTTGATCTGTTACTATGGTGAATTGCAGGTTCAGGGATGCAACTCAGACACAGAATGCTTGCCCAGCATGTACGAGGCTTTTGGGTTGAATCTCAGCACTGAAGAGAAAAGTAAAGAATATCGTATTTTCAGTTTGAATTCCTCGAGTAAGCCCCGTTAGTCACGATGATATATTATCCTTTTCTTTTTAAAAAAGATTTATTTATTTATTATATATAAGTACACTGTAGTTGTCTTCAGACACACCGGAAGAGGGCATCAGACCTCACTACAGATGGTTGTAAGCCATTATGTGGTTGCTGGGATTTGAACTCAGGACCTCGGGAAGAGCAGTGAGTGCTCTTAAACTCTGAGCCATCTCTCCAGTATTTTATTTATTTATATATTTTAAAGGGTTTTATGTGCATAGGTGCTTTACTTTCATGTATGGTTGTATGTCCCACGCATGCTCAGTGCCATCAGAGGCCAAAGAGGGCATCAGATTCCTTGAAATGAATGTTCCAGACAGAATCACCATGTGGGGACGTGGGTAGGTGGTCAGTACTTTGAGCTGCAGAGCCACCTCTCCAGCCCCTAAAGGCTTCATTTCATAATTATGTGTGTCTGCGTAGAGTATGTGCCCATGTGCCCATGTGCGCAGGTGTGCTCAGAGTCTGTCGTACAGGACTGTCCTCCCTGCCAAACAACCCCAGCTGTGTCTGCTTTCAAAAGATTATCCTAGCTGGGCCTGCTGACTGGCATCCCCTTGTAGGAGGTTCAGGGAGGGTCATGAGACTCTCACCTGAGCATCCAGCCACTCCAAACTACCTTTTGTATGCAATTCTATCCTAACTGTATGTGGCCCAGGGGGATAGCCTGGGAATATAAGCCAGGGAAGACTAGGGGAGGGTGGTGTCATCTATGCAGCTGTAGGAAATCAATCTTCACTACTGGGTGAACGATTTCCAGCGTGGCCTTTGTGGGAGGGCGAAGACCCAAAATCCTGCAAGGAACCCTTCACCTGTGCTGTGTCAGTAAGCTCATAAAACTCATTGATGCCCTAGGGTGAACTTTGGTGGTGCTGTATCTTGGTTTGTTATTGGGGGCTTATATCGTCTCCCCAAGAGAAGGAATTTTAGCAATTAACCCCTGGAACAGGAGTTACAGGTACTTGTGGCTTGATGTAGGTACTAGGAACTGAACTCAAGTCTTCCGCAATGCTTTAACTGGTGAATCATCTCTCCAGGCCCTATTTGTGTGTGTGTGTGTGTGTGTGTGTGTGTGTGTGTGTGTGTGTGTGAATCTTCATAGCTCAAGGTAGCCTTCACCTTGTTAGGCAGTGGAGGATGACTTCGAACACTGAGTCCTGCTGCTGTCATTTCCCACAAATGCCAGGTGAGTGTTTAAGTCACTGATCTATTGCTATGAGGACACACCATGATCAAGTCAACTCTTAGCCAGGCAGTGGTGGCCCACACCTTTAAACCCAGAACTT
This sequence comes from Rattus rattus, assembly GCF_011064425.1. Classification (NCBI taxonomy): domain Eukaryota; kingdom Metazoa; phylum Chordata; class Mammalia; order Rodentia; family Muridae; genus Rattus; species Rattus rattus. The sequence goes on from NC_046162.1 coordinate 83,435,839, forward strand.
GGGAGGCAGAGGTAGGCAGATCTCTTGAGTTCCAGGCCAGCCTGGTCTACAGAGTGAGTTTCAGGACAGCCTGGGCTACACAGAGAAACCCTGTTTTGAAAAACAAACAACTAAAGAACAACAACCACAAACCCCTAAGATTCTGGGGCTGGGAATGCAGCTCAGTTGGTGAGGTGCGTGTTAACACAGATGGAGCTCTGGGCTTAACCTCAGCACTGCGTAACTGGGCATGATGGCATACCTGTAATCCCAGCAGACAGACAGACATGGGGCCTGGGACACCCCAGCACCACCACGACACACCTCTTCTCACAAGGCCATGCCTCCTAACACTTCTCTTACCTGGGACCAAACACTGGGGGCCGGGGGAGGGGGCAATCCGCCACAGCGAGCCTCCTACCAGCTGAGCTGCAGCCCCGCTCTCACATGCTTTTCTTGTTTTAGTCTATCAGGATAGTATGAGTTTTGTTGACTCTCTTCAGTGGATCTTTTCAAAGTGCCAACTTTTGATTGCGTTACTTTTCTATTTGCCTGGTTACAGGTCACTGATTGCAGGGTTTTTTTCATTATCTTATATCTTTGTTTTCACATACAAGCATTATGATTTTATTTGTTCTTTCTTTGGAGGGGGGACTATTGTTTCCAAGGCTAGACTTGAGCTTTTGATCCTTCTGCCTCTACCTCCTGAGTAAGGTTGCAGGTGCACAGCATCACACCTGGTTTCCATGGCACAGGTGATTAAACCCAGGGCTTTGTGCAGTTGAGATGGGTACTCTACACCCCAGCCTGATAGACTGCATTCTAACTATTTTATTTCTTTAGGGAATATCTTTCAATTTTTTAAATGAACTTTTATCTTTCTATGTATGTTTGATGCATGTGTGTATGGTATTTGTGCATGTATATATGTTTATATGTCTGTGAGGACAGCCATGATCATACTTCAGGGCACATGTGGAGGTCTGAGGACATTTTGCAGGAGTCGGGTCTCTTCTTCCACCATAAGTGTTCTGGAACTGAACTCCACCTTCAGACTTGAGGGCAGGTGTCTATATGCACTGAGCTCTCGTGCCTGCTTCCAACATGTGTGCTTTCAACACGTATTTTTCTCTTGGCCACTATGTCCCAGCTCCTGGTTATCATCATTCTATGGTTTCCGTGAGCTTGGTAATTTTAGGTTCTACATGGGAAGTGATTAGTGCAGCCACCCTTCCCACTCAGTACCCACAGAAGAGGAGTTCTAAGGCTCGCCGTGGATGCCAAGGTCCAAGGATGTTCAAGTTGTTCATATAAAGTGGTGTAGAATTTGCAAATACAGGGCTGGCAAGATGGCTCAGGGGATAAAGCACTTGCTACACAAGCCTGATGACCTGAGTTCGGTCCCTGGGACCCATGGCAGAAGGAGAGAACAGACTCTGAAAAGTTGTCCCTTCCTCCACACATGGGCCCTGGCCTGTGCATGTCCCCATACACAAAGAGATGTTTTAAAGAATTTACACACACCCATTTTATCTTCTTAAATACTTTAAGTCATCTTTAAATGACTTTTAATAACAGCGCATGTAGATGTCATAAGTAGCCTGTGTCTGTGGGAGGAAGCTGACAAGAGAATGTCTGATGATGTAAGGTGGTGACATTTGCCTTTCTGTGTAATGTCCTCAGGCTTCATCCCTTTGGCTTCAAATAACAGGATTTGCTTCTTTTCAAAGGCTGGATGCTGTCTGCTGCATATCCTCCATGTTTCTTTGTTCATCCAGTGGACACTTGTCCTCATATTTGGCTTTCATAAATATGCTACAGTCAACATGGGAACTCAAACGTCTACACGAAACGCTGACTTCATTTTCTTTGGCTGTGCACCCAGAAGTGGGATTGCTGGATCAATCATATGATAGTTCTATTTCTAATGTAAAGTCAATTGAGAAATCTCTATACTGTTTTCCATAATGGCTTTGCCAATTTACATTTCCACCAGCCTTACATAAAGATTCTTGCCGTCCACAACCTATACAACACTTATCTCCTACCTTTTACCTGGCTAATGACGTTTGAACACCTTTCCATAGTCCTGCTGGCCATTTGTATGTCTTCCTTAGAAATGTCTACTAAATCCTCTGCCCAGTTTTAATTGGATGGCTTGTTTTGCTGTTGATTTGGATGAGTTTCTTATATATTTTGGGGTGGCCATGGTGATACATGGCAGTAGGCAAATACCAAAGAGGATGAGAGGTAGGATTCCAAATTTGAGTTCAGCATCTGTGTCTAAGCTATATAGTATAATGATTCATGTATGTAGGTATATATGTATGTATGCATGTATGTATGTATGTATGTGTGTGTGTATTGTGAATGAGAATTTCAGAAATGCCACATGCAGCTGTGCATGGGTTCATGGGTTTTTAGTCCACATGATGTTGGCATTTAGGGTACTGTTCTTTCTCTGTTGTGCACAGTCATATGTCTAATAGCACACTTGTCCTGCGCTTCCTAAATCCCAGTAGCACCTCCATCTACTAAAATTTCTAAAGACGAATCTCCCGTTAGGTGAGAATAACTGTTTAGCAGAAACCTGTATGAATTAAGACTACACAGAGGAGTAGAGATAACATCAGTAACCCTGCACTAGTGTGTTCTGTCTCCCTTTCTTCTAGGCTACCAGGACTTAGGGTTAAGTAATACACTAGCAGGTGATGGGATATGCTTTCTGACTTCTTCCTCCTCCTCCTCCTCCCCCTCCTCCTCCTCCCCCTGCTCCTTCTCCTCTTCTTCTTTCTCCTCCTCCTCCTCTTCCTCTTTCTCTTTCTCCTCCTCCTCCTCTTCCTCCTCCTCCTCTTCTCCCTCTCGGTGCATGATCATGTATATACATGTATACATGTAATTAGTATACACACATATTGTGGTCAGAAGTCGACATCAAGATGTCTCATCTTTCTCAATTGCTTATCCAACATATATTTCAAAAAAGGGTTTATCACTAAACGTGGAGCTTGCTGGTTTGCTAGAGTACCTAACCAGCAACCCCCAGGGACCATGTTGTGTCCAGAACGCTGGGGTTACAGATGCGCGCTATGGCGCCCAGCACTTACAGGGGTGCTGGGGGTCCAAACTCAGGTCCTCATGCTTATATAAGCTCTGTACCGACTGAACCATTTCCCCAGCCCTGTTTTGTTTTCTTGTTCACACCAAAACTGCTCCTTTAGCGTGCTTTAGGGAGTTGTATACATGGTCACTCATTATTTTATATAACCATGGAGATGGTGAAGAAAGGATGATGCATTTCAAGTGTGTGAGAGTAACTTTTGTGGGAGGCAGAGGCAGGTAAATCTCTGAGAGTTTGAGGCCAGCCTGGTCTACAGAGCTAGGTCTAGGACAGCCAGGGCTACACAAAGAAACCCTGCCTTGAAAAACCAAACCAAACCAACTAACCAAAAACAAAAACAAAAACAAAAACAAAAAACCCCACATACACACCTGCTCCCCCACCCCAAAAAAAGAAAGAAAACAGAGCCAGAATTGTTCTACAAAGAAACCCTGTCTCGAAAAGCCACAAAAAGATTAGCTTTTCATCTTACGTGTTATGACTCATTAAATTTCATTATTATAATAAAAATGTTAACTCTATCTACTTTCACTGTATCACCATCATTCCTCCTTGGAGGCAAGGTCTTGCTTTGCTGGCCAGGATAGCCTTGACCTCCAAGGCTCCAGGCTCGCTGTGTGTCAGCCTCCAGGAAGCTGGATGGCTGTAAGACCCCAGCACCCAGCCTTTGTCCAAGCTCCGGTTTGATCAGACGTGATCAAGCCCTGGTACAGAAGCTTCTCGCCGTTTTCTTGGTGCTGTTGTTTCGTGGGTTGAGGACGGACCTCTTGCATCCTAAGCACGTCTGTGCCGGTGAACTGTATCCTCAGATCCTTGCCGTCACTCCTTAATGATGCCACTATCTGCACAAAGATAAGCAGACGGTGTGTTTACTGATGGAATTGCTGGGAGATATTCTGAAATCCTGAGCATGCAGCTTCACAGAGTAGCCTTGGAAACCATTCTGTGTCCTTTTCAGTCTTCAGAAAATAAAAACTGAACCTTTAGTATAAAGAAAGCAAGCCTAAAGGTGTGTGATTCCTCACTGACTCCCTTTCCCCCGAGCTTTAGACATGATCTTACTCTGTAGCCCATGGAAGCCTGGAACTCACTGTGTGTCCTAGCTTGGTCTTCAACTCGTGCTGATCCTCTTGTCTCAGCTTAAGCCACAATGTTGGGCTCATATGATTTATTTCGATATGAATCCACACTAGTACTGGTAAACTGTTTTCGTCTTTATAAGACAAGCCTTGGTGTGTCGCCCGTATTGGTCTTAAATGGATGATTTCAGAGCTGTGATTATAGGTGTGCACCATCATGCCTAGCCCTGGTATTGTATTAGTAAGGTTTGGACTGTTATGATAAATTATTATGCTAACCCCCACACATTGTTCTTGTAAAATAAGCTCAATTTCTTAAGCAAGAGGTAGACTGGGGACAGGGGCTGGGACACTTGCTTCTCTTTCAAGGGACTCAAACTCTGTTTGTGGCACCGACATTAGATGGCTCACAATTGCCTGCAACTCCTGCTCCAAGGGGATCTGACGCCTCAACCCTCTCTTTAGGAGCTGGCATTTTTGTGCATACACACAATTAAAAATACTAAAAGCAGGATTCATATGCTCTCACCACTAAGTAACTGTGGGGCAACTCTGTTTAGCTCCCTATGGTTCTATAGACCTAGGCAGCTAAAGTACTGAGAAAGACCATATGTTTTCTGTGTGGAGTTGCTAGCTTTCTGGGTAAAGAACATGCTTCCAACTGTGCATGAGGATAAGGGTGAAGGTCGTTTATCACCAGGTGAGAACTGATTTATTTTTATGAGAAATTACTTTTATTTTTTATTAAATTTTATTTATTTACACTCCAAATGTTGTCCCCACCCCGTCCAAGTCCCCCCCTCCTAGAGTTCTTCACCCCATTCCCCCTCCTCTTTGGCTCTGAGAGGGTCCTCCCCCCCCATCACACACCTACACCCACCTTCCCCCTACCCCCCAGCATTCCCCTTCCCTGGGGCATCGAATCTCTACAGGATTAGGCACATCTTCTCCCACTGAGGCCAGACAAGGCAGTCCTCTGCTACATATGTGCCAGGGGCCACAGACCAGCTTGTGTATGCTCTTTGGTTGGCAACTTAGTCTCTGGATGCTCTGAGAAGTCCAGATTGGTTGATCCTATTGTTTTTCCTATGGGGTTGCAATCTCCTTCAGCTCCTTCAGTCCTTCCCCTAACTTCTCCGTAGGAGTCCCTGATCTCACTCCAGTGGTTGGCTGTAAGTATCTGTATCAGTCAGCTGCTGGTGGAGTCTCTCAGAGGATACCCATGTTAGACTCCTGTCTGCAAGCACAACATGGCATCAGTAATAGTGTCCAGGTTTGGAAAGGATCCCTCCCAAGTTGGCTGGTCACTGAATGTCCTTTCCTTCAGTCTCTGCTCCATTTTTGTCCCTGCATCTCTTAAATGACTTTTAAAAAGCTATTACTGGGGGCTGGAGAGATGGCTCAGCGGTTAAGAGCACTGGTTCCTCTTCCAGAGTTCTGAGTACAATTCACAGCACCCACATAGTGGCTCACAACTGTCAGTATAATGAGATCTGATGCCCTCTTTTAGTGTGTCTGAAGACAGCTACATAAAATCAACAATAAATCTTTTAAAAAAAAAAAAAGCTATTACTGATATTTTCCTTCCTTCCCTCCCCACCTCTCTCCCTTCTTTCCCTCACCCCTCTCTCTTTTCTTCATGAGACACAGTCTCACGTGTCCCATGCTGTCCTCACTTGACTCTCTTGACTCCATTCCTAGTGCCTTGCACTCTTACAGAGATCGTATGTGTCTGCTGTTATTGATATGTTTATTTTGAGATTTTTTAAAAATGGGGTATGAGTGTGTGTGTGTGTGTGTGTGTGTGTGTGTGTGTGTTCGTGAGTTTGTTTGCATCACATGCATGCAGGAGCCCTTGGAGGCCAGGGAGGGGCACTGGATACTCTCGAACGTCAGTTACAACTATCTTCCTAAGTAATGGACTACAGGTTTCAGGCACCAACCATGCTTGGGAATGTGTGCAGTGCTCCCAGCCTTCACCTCTTCAGAATTTCCACTGCATTTCATATCCGCCATATCCGCCAGGAGAAAAAATTGGGAAGAAGGGAGAAGGGAAGGGTAGGAAGTGGGGGTATGCTCAAAAAACATGATACGCGTGTAGAAAAGTCTCTGTTAAACCCAGTACCATATTTTATGGACATATATCAACAGAATGGGGTTTGATATAGTCTTAGGAACCACTATAGTGGAATTGCTATGAGTCAGAGGACTAAGCGTAAGCAGTCTCAAAGATGCTAATCTGCAGGTTTGCCAGCTCTGCTCTGTGCTGCCCTGGGCCGTGAGCTGACTTCTTTAAGCCTCTATTTCCTCATCTCAGAATAAGAAGGTCAGATTACCTCAAGCATTAGGTGATTTCTATGCAAAGCGCCTAATGTGGTGCCTGGCATAGGGCAAGAGCTTCTTACAAACAATCTACATACAACATGTACATACAACATGCTCCAACAATAAGACTAAAGTAAACATGGTACTAACTTAAAATTTACTTCAACTAAGTAATAGAATCAGCTGAAAACTGATAATTAGATTAAAAATAAGCAATAGTTTATTTTATGTGTTTTATGTTGATTAGTATGTGCTTTATGTTAATTAGTAAATGTAAAGATAATTATTTCTGGTGATGTCAGTGATTTAAAGATGATGCTTTGGCCATTTATGTGGACATGCTTGGTCAAAGCAAGATGAATTGTTCATACCAAAGAGGCAGAATTTCTGTTAAATGGGTCAGTTTACCTGGCACCTGCCAGTACAGGAGAGAGGAGGCAGATAGGATTGATGGAGACAGGGCTATTATACTTCATCTAGTTGAACGCTTTAATTTTTTGCAACTTATTTAACATAAAGGACTATCGTTTTAAAGGTGACTAAAATTAACTATACAAATAAGCAGAAATTGCTTTATAAAAAGAAAGCCTAAATGTTACTTTCTCTAGAAAACTCATGGTCCAATTTTATTCTGACCATAGGAAAAAAAGAAAGTTTCGGATACATTAAAAGAAACTCAGCTGTTGGTTTGGGATGTTACAGCTGGAGCCACGCAGGCAGTGAGGACCATCTGCTGATACAGTTGACTTGCTACTACATTGCGTTCTGTTCTCAGAGTGCTGCAGTTACGTTCTAGAACAGTCCTTACAGCACCAGGGATAACACTTCACACCACTGGTTTTCTTCGATTCTTTGGGCTTCTTTTTATTCAGTTAAAAAAATGTTTTTCAGTGCTGGGGATCGAACCCAAGGCTCACACATGCTAGGCAGATGCCCTGTAGCTGCGGAGTTACTGCCCCAGCAAAGTTATTTCTGTTCTCAAAGCCCACCTAAGAAGTTTCCCCGGATGGTATTGGCCACACCCTTGCGTGTCACACCCAGCAAACCTTCAGTGTACTTTACAGGCAGGGTAAGTCAAAAAAGTGTAAGTTGGTCAGCTTTCAGCAGGAATTCTTGGTCCCAAACAGGAAGAGCACAGTTGCTTTGCTGTTGTTTTCAAGTACTTGCTTTCTTTCTTAAATGGCAGATATATGTGTGGGTATGTGCACATGAGTGGAGGCGTCCAAGAAGTACAGATGTTATAAGAGGTTGTGAATCACATGGGTCTTGAGAACCTGGGAGTCATCCCTCCAGCCCTATTGTGTTTTTGTTTTTGTTTTTGTTTTGGGATAGGGTCCATACTGTGTCACAGGCTGTCCTGAAAGTCAATATGAAGCTTAGACTGATTTCAGCTCTTTCAACTTGCAATGATCTTCCTGCCTCAACCACCCAAATAACTGACATTCAACGGTCAGCCACCATGCCAACCTCCTTTTCATGATTTTGATAATGAATTTGTTTGTTGATGATTTATTTTGAGAATATTTTTCACATCTTTGCTAGCATTTTAGGTAACTTATCTTGGTATTTTTTTTCCAAAGTAAATTAGTGCTCTATTGACTTGGAATATTTATAGTTTATAGCTGTATTTATAGTTGATTCACTAGGAGAAAATTGGAAGACTTAAATATCTATAACAATGTAATTGGGAGTCTGCCTTTTAAAATAGAAAATTTAAATTCATCTTTTGCATTATGGTGTTAATAATGGTGATCTTGGTCTGCGTTGTTTTCCATGGTCAAAGTTTATTATTTTCCATGCACTGTGCAATCAGAAGTAAATTGGTAGGAAAAAATGAAGACATTACTAACAGATGTCTTAAAGTGTAGGTATCCATATGACTCAAATGACCCGTTACCCGTTTCTATAAGATGTTATTGATTATTGACCAACAGGCACAAAGTGAATGGGTTTCGGGGTTGGGGATTTAGCTCAGTGGTAGAGTGCTTGCCTAGCAAGCACAAGGCCCTGGGTTAAGTCCCCAGCTCCGAAAAAAAGAAAAAAAAAAAAAAGTGAATGGGTTTCTGCTGCTCCTCTGTCCTGGTTTGTTTTGTGTCTATTTGACATAAGCTAAAGTTGTCTGTGGTCCTAGGTTCTAAAAGAAAGCAAGTTGAGTAAGTCAGGAAGCAGCACTCCACCATGGCCTCTGCCTCAAATCCTGCCTCCAGGTTCCTGCTCCAGCTTCTTGCTTCTGTTTCCCTAACTGAACTCAACCCTCTCCTCTCTGGGTTGCTTTTGGTCATGGTGCTTCACCACAGCAGTAGTGACCCTAACCAAGGCATCCTCTAATGCAGTGGTTCTCAACCTTCCTAAAGCTTCGACCCTTTAATTCAGTTCCTCATGTGGTGAACCCAACCATGAAATTATTTTGTTGTTACTTCATAACTGTTATTTTGCTACTCTTATGAATCATAAAGTAAATATCTGATACGCAAACCCCAAGCAGTTGGGACTCACATATCTAATGGTATAATTTTATTTTTTTCCATTTGCATCCTTACCAATAACTTGGGAGGCTGAGTAAGGAGGGCTGCCATGGGCCAATGGCTAACCTGAGCTATGCAGCGAGCCCTCACATCTAAAAACAAACAAAATACCCCACAAGCTCCTCCAAAACCAAGAAAGATACTAGCATTTTTATCCTTTGTTGTTAAAAGGTAAGGAAACAAAGGCAGGAAAGATGTCTTAGAATTCCATTTCATTTTTGGCTCTCTAAGCTCCCTAAGAAGGGGACTTTATAATGTGGTCTGTTCAAGAACTCTGTGATGGAGCTTGTGGCAAAAGCTGTGCTTGACAGATTCACACTGCGTGGAAGGAAAATGGTGGGGATCGAGCTGTTAGCTCACCTCAGCGTAGACATTTTTTTTCTTATGTTGTTTGTGGGATACATTTTTGTCTTAACTATAAATAGCACACATTGTTTTATTCTGCAGGTTTCCTCTTGTCTCTTTTTAGAAGCAAGCAGTCTATAAATCACGGAAAAAGAAGTGTCTCTTCTCTTGCGTAGCTCAAGGCTTGTTTTTTTGAGACAGGGTGTCTCTGTGCAGCCCTAGCTGTCCTGGGTTATGCAGACCAGGCTGGCCTCAAATCTCAGAGAACCGCCTGCCTCTGCCTCCTGAGTGCTGGAATCAAAGGTGTGCACCTTGTAGCTCAGTGTTAAAGCCCAAAACAATGTTCACCTTAGACCAGCACCATAATTGGTGACTCAGCCAGTAAGAAATGTTATTTTTTAATTTTTTTGATATTCTTTATTTTCCATGCTGAGCAGGCTCCCCATGAACCTCTGAGCTGCTTCTCAAAAGGAAGGCGTCTGAACACGGCTTCTCAAAGGTGTTCATTTGTTTGTCTCCTGTTTAACTCTTTCTCGCCCAAAGAAAATTTGATCTCTTTTATGGCAGGGGCTGATTTTACCTTTTATTTCTTATCTTTCTTTTTACTCTAAATCTTCTGACCCCTGAAGGTTTTCAGATACTCCAAGATAGCTTTTCTTGGCTTGTACAGTGGGGTTTTCAAGCCTCATCCTCCTGAAAACACCTTGGAGTTTGTCTTACCATCATGGAAATTTTATGTGGAGAAAGACCCAACCTAAGATGACTTAGAAGGAGATTACCATCTTTGCAGGAGGATCTTAAGATGTCCTTCTGGATCATTTGCTTTCCGATATCGCCAGATTGTCCCTTATCCCAATGAAAACAGATATAGGAGACTGTACTGTAATTAGCTAATTCTGTCACTCCTGCCAAGACAGTGACGGCTCCTCACTGTGAACACGTTCTGCTGCCAACAGCTCGATTGGAACATTGTGTTTATTTATGAGGGGATCTGAGTGCGAACAATTTGGCTTCAAGATTAAATGAGGGAATAGGTTATATTGATAAACCTGATGTAATATTAGTCTTTTAAAGGAAAATTACAGTCACAAAAAAAGGAGCTCACATGTAAAGTATTGAACATCACAGAAGTGGAAAACTTTCCTTATTTTATGAGAGTTCCTTACTTTCATTCCTCTTGCCTTTGTGAAAGCAGACAGATGTACTGGAGCCAACCTAGCTTGGTGTGACAACAGCAGATTGGAGCACGGTGCAGAGCTAGGCGTACAGATAGGCAGTCCGGGTCAGGGGTATTTAGTACATGCGAGGAACTTTGATGGGCTCTAGTGGGACACAAAGCACATTCATGAGGATATGCATGCATAAACGTCCCTAAGTCATACATCAATAAGGATATGCAGAGCTGAACGTGCTGGTGCACACCTGCAATTCCAGCACTTGGGAGGTAGAACATGACAGTCAGGAGTTGAAGGCCTCCTTAGTTACAATGACCCAGAGTTCAAGGCCAGCCTGAGGCCCTGTCTCAAAACACCAAAAAGAAAACCATATATGTGTGTGTGTGTGTGTGTGTGTGTGTGTGTGTGTGTGTGTGTGTGTATTAGAATGGGGCTAGATCAGTGAATCATGGAAACAGAAGAGTGCTTGCTTTGCAGCACACTTACTAAAATTGGAACAACACAGAGAGACGATTAGTGTGGCCCCTGAGCAAAGAATGACACAGCTCTGAGAAATGTTCCATATTTTTTTGAGTTTCAAATAAAACTTATCTGACATTTTAACTCCGCAGTGTATTTTGCTGATAGGATTTAAAATAATAGATATTTCATCAAAGCCATTGTTAGTTTTTTTTTTTTGAAATGTCATTATCAAGTTCAGTGTTTTTCTCCGGTTTTGTTTTTAATCTAAACCGACTTTTCACATTTTGGATTAAAGTGCTCGAAGGTCTGTAACAGGAAGCAGAATGAGCTGGATGCTGAGCAGGATTTTCAATAACAAGGGAGGGGTAGGAGGGGCCAATCAATGGGCATCGGTTAGAAAATCAGAACTTTGGGGAACAGAGGAAACCCCAAGTCCTGAATGGATCCGAGTTGTTATCATGGGTGTGGCCATGTAAAGGACCGAAGTGGACCTCAGACCCGTGGTAAAGCCTAACCCTTGGGTGAGGCTTAGTGATGGTAAAACCTTCTAGAGTGCACATGTGGATGTTGATAGTGTGGTGGGCCGAAAATGTCCACTGTGGCTTTCTTCTTCAGGGTGTTTTTCACTTGAACACTGCTCCCTTACAGAAACTGCTCCTGCTGATATTAGCTAGACCCACCTTTTTGGTCAGCTGTATACCATGAACCCCACCTCCTTGGTCAGCTGTATACCATGAACCCCGCCTCCTTGGTCAGCTGTATACCATGAACCCCGCCTCCTTGGTCAGCTGTATACCATGAACCCCGCCTCCTTGGTCAGCTGTATACCATGAACCCCGCCTCCTTTGGTCAGCTGTATACCATGAACCCCGCCTCCTTGGTCAGCTGTATACCATGAACCCCGCCTCCTTGGTCAGCTGTATACCATGAACCCTGCCTCCTTGGTCAGCTGTATACCATGAACCCCGCCTCCTTGGTCAGCTGTATACCATGAACCCCGCCTCCTTGGTCAGCTGTATACCATGAACCCTGCCTCCTTGGTCAGCTGTATACCATGAACCCCGCCTCCTTGGTCAGCTGTATATCATGTATACCATGAACCCCATCTCCTTGGTCAGCTGTATACCATGAACACTCAGATCTTCCTGGATCCTGCAGCTTTTCCAGGAGCCTAGACCTCCTGATCCCAGTTTTTCTAGGTCCATGTGTCTGGACCTGTCATTTCTGTACTCGATCCCCACCTCATCAGGTCAGTGTATGGCGCCCACCGTGTAATGCTGCAGCGGAGAGTGGAAGCCTGTGTGGAAGCTTGTGGGCTGTTCCCGCCTGGAGTCCCAATTACTAGAGACGCTCCATTTGCTCATTGGAATGCAGGAGTTTGAGGCTACCCTGGGCAACATCCCAAGAACTCATCTCAAAAATAAAATCAGATATAAAACTTAAGTTGACTCTACAAAAGGAGTATCATTCTAATGAGGAAAGAAGGTGGGGTGCGATCGTGAAGCTCTCCCTTAGAGGTAAGTTAGACATGGCTGCTTGCATCACTGACCGATTTTGTGTAAGGATAAAGGAGAGTATAAGGTTAACTTGTATTGGAATATATAATAATTATTGAAGTGATAAGGGTTTGAGTAGTACTTTCATGTGCGTACTTGAGTCCCATTGCATTCATGCCCCTGTATGATTTCCTTTGGAAAGACTGGGATTTGAAGGTGTTGCCCCTTAACAAGCAGTGTAACCTGGACCCATCCCTAGTATTACTGACTTCTCAGTCGCATGCGTCATGCACTACAGCCAGTGAGTTGTTTTCAAGGCTGCTGCACGGGTCGGTGCTGCCTCGTTCTGGAGACGGCCGTCATCCAGGTGAGCTCTTCTCAGTTCTTTCTGCAGACAGCCAGCAGAAAATAGCACATGGCGGCCACAAGGCACTACAACTCGAAATTGTCGCCGTTGCACAGAACATCCAGTGTGTGAACCTATGAGAATAGCTCCCCTTCTCTCTCTCTCTTGAGAAGATGGTGTCTTGCTATGTAACCTAGGCTGTGCCCCACATGCCTGGCTTTACGGTGTGAGTTTATTCTAAGACGATGTCCATTCATAAGAACAGAGGCAGGACTGGCTTGACCCACACTCTGAAATTCCATAGTCACACATTAATGGTAAACCTGTAAGTTGCGTAGACCTGTGTGGTACAGGTTATTTTAAGAAAGAAATTTACAGGACTCATAAAACATAGTAATTTTCTAGCCTCTCATGCAGTTCCTGCAGGATAAAAGCTGACCAGTGGACTCATAAGTAAGCCAGTTAAAACCTTCCCTTTAACTCTAGAATTCTCAGTTGGAAAATAAAAGCTATCGTCTATCAAATTAACTATAATTAGGTGTGTGAGTAAGAGCGATAACATGTGGATGTCGTTCTGAATCTCTTAAGGCAGGCTACGTAGGAATTATAGCTGAGGCTGTAGTAACAGAGCCTCAATGCAGTAACGTCCTTAAGTACAGTATGACGAGGAACCTACAGCCTAAACACCGGGCTCTTCATGCCTCATGTCATTTGGTCTTTTGTGTAGACTAGGGTTGTTTTGTTTTGTTTTGTTTTGTTTTTTGACATAGGGTTTCTCTATGTAGCCCTGCCTGCCCTGGAACTCACACTCTGTAGACCAGGCTGGCCCACTGCTTCTGCCTCCCAAGCGCTGGGATTAAAGGTGTGTGCCACCACTGCCGGGCCAGACTATGATTTTTTTTTTCTGGAGGAAATATGAATCGCTTTGGAACTCTTTCTTTGCAGAATTATCATACAGTGATAATATTATATTGATTTGTCCAAATCCACATAATTTCTGATAGCCAGCCATGATTACTAATAAAAGTCACACATTTTCTAGTGTAGTACTTAAGGGGTGGGCTGATGGGCACTTTTTTTTTTTCGGAGCTAGGGACCGAACCCAGGGCCTAAATCCCCAACCCCTGATGGCCACTTTTTAAATTAGGTAGATCCCTGCTAGCCCTGCCCCTCTATCTGCTTGTTTGCAAAGCTTTATTTTCACTCCCAGTTCTAGAGACTCCAGTCTATTGGCCCTGTTGCTTTCCGACCACGTAGTGCTAGCAATCAGGACTAGGGGGAGTGTATGGTGGACGCCGCTCCTCTCAAAGTAGCTGGGAAGGGGGAAAAGCAAAATAGTTCTAGTTCTTTAAATACTTTCTGAGATTTTTTTTGTTAATCTCAGTTATTTGAAAAGTTTTCTTATTAGACTATATTAATATTAATCAGATGGTGATTTTTACTAGGCCAGTGTTGACACTTGGGGCTCCAGGTCCTCAGGCTAGGTAGCAAGCACCTTTACCCACGAGCCAACTTGCAGGCCCTTGGTCCTTCTTTTGAGTCTTGACTGAAGAATCCGTGATTGATTCTTTTAGACATCATTAGCTAGCCTACCTAAATTTTTCCATTGTAGGGTGAGTTATAACATTGCACTACCATGAGTTTATTCATCAACTCTTTTTTCGTTTTGTTTTGTGTAGTCCTTGATTGGTCTGGGACTCATTGTGTAGACCAGGCTGGCCATGAACTCACAGAAATTCGCCTTCCAGCCGGCCTCCCTAAAGAGTGTGCCATCCATCCCATCCAGATCATCCATCCACCCTTAAGTACAAGACGTCTTTTGTGGTTATCACGTCAGTAGAGAATAGGATTTCTTTTCTCTTATGTCTGTTTGTTTGTTTGTTTGCTTTAAGGCAAAGTCGTTCTGTTCCTCCAGGCTCTCTTCTCCTTTCTTTGGTTTGCTAACGTATGAATTTGCCTTTTCATGCTCTGAGTTACTTCACAGAAATGGAATCAGACATTTTTATCCCAGGTTTCCATGTGTTTTCAAGGTCTCTCCATGTTGTACACTCATCAGGGGTTCCTCTCTCTCCTTCACTCCGTCATTCCTCCTGCCCCCACCATTCGTTCATTAACTATCAACTGAGAGGCCTGCAGGTCTCAACCTTCCTGCAATCCTCCTGCTTCAGCCTTCTGAGTTGGTGGGATTGCAGACATGAGCTACCATGCCCAGCTTCTGATTCTAGGCAAGCACTCTACCAGAACTACACCCTCACCTCGGAATGCTGCTTTTAGGCACTGGTCTGAGCCCTGTTTTCGGTTCTTTTGGGTATATGTAGGAGTAAAATTACAGTCTTACATGATGATTTTATGCCCAACATTCAAAAAAGCGCCAACCCTTCCACAGCAGTACACATTTTAATAGGAGAGTTCAGAACCTTAATTTTAATCGTTTTTTAGACAAGGTCTCAGGTAGCACAAACTGGCCTTACACTGACTGTGACTCAGGATAACCTTGGA
The DNA here is from genome assembly GCF_011064425.1 of Rattus rattus. Lineage (NCBI taxonomy): Eukaryota > Metazoa > Chordata > Mammalia > Rodentia > Muridae > Rattus > Rattus rattus. The sequence continues at coordinate 83,451,191 of NC_046162.1, forward strand.
CTTCTTTCTACTCCTCTTGAGTCCACCTACCAAGTGCTGGGACTACACGTGTGCCGTCATGCCCAGTTACACGGGGCTGAGGTCAAGCCCAGAGCTCCATGTGTGTTAAACACGCACTTTACCAATCCTAGAATCTTAGAGTTTTGTTTTTTGTTTTTCAAGGCAGATTTTCTCTGTGTAGCCCTGGCTGTCCTGGACTTTGCTCTGTAGACCAGGCTGGCCTCAAACTCAGAGATTCACCTGCTTTTGCCTCCCAAGTGCTGGGATTAAAGGAGTATGCCACCCCTGCCTGGCAGAACCTTAAGTTTTTAAATGTCAATTATTTTAAGATAAGAACTGTCTTAGGATTTCACAAATTCCGTCTGGAGACAATAGCATTTCTAGAGTTGCCCTTTTAGAATTTTCTTTTTCATCTCTAGATTTAAAACATTCAATACTGATTTCTTGGGCATACATTCACTGAGAAGCTAGAGAGATTTCACATTCCTGTCGCACGTGAGACATGCTAAAAATAGATCATGCCACTTTCCAAACGAGTTAACACTCAGGGCTCCCAAGCAGCCTCAAACTCACCATGACGAAACACTGGAGTTTTCTTTTCCTTATTTAAAAATTGTTTTTCTAAAATTTTATCTATTTTGTATATGTTGGCAGGGGGCATGAATGCTGTGTCCCTAGTGTGGAAGTCAAGAGGAAGGCTACTCTTTTCTGTTCCCCTTGTAGGTTCTGGGGATCAAACTCAGGTTGTCAGGGTTAGCCCAAGCCCTTTCCCTGCCAGGCCAGCTTGTTGACTTTAGATTTTTATCTCCTACAAAATGCTTATGTTCCTAAGTGTAAACTATAGTGGTTTTCCAAAGTTAGATCTGTGTCATATGCAGTCTGTTATCAGGATCATGGTCTGAAATAAATAACCGTGAGGTGGGCATGCTGGTACACTCTAGAATCCCAGCACTTGGCAAGACTGCTGTAGAGGTAGGCTTGTGAGCTCAAGGCTAGCCTGGGCTGTGTAGCAAGGGTCTGTTTAGGTTGGGGAAGAGATGGTACAGGAAGGGAGCGGGCATGGAGTGATGAGGGAAACAAGAATAGGACATGGAGAAGAAAAGAGAGGAGGCTGAAGGGAGGCAAAATGGGGAGAGACAGAGATCGCTAAATAGGAAAAACTGTTAAATTTTAACATTGTTAAATGGGAAAAATGAAAATAGTTAGGACCCCAGCTCCTTTGCCAACTAAGCACTACAAGCCATTATCCAATTTAATCCCCTCAGTAACCCATATTGAGTAAAAGTTCTTACTCTGCTGTGCAGGTGAGAAACTATGCACACAAAGATGTTATTGTCTAAAGTCAGGTCAAGTAAAACGTAACAGGCCTGCATTTGATTCTTTAAGTTTATTTAGTCACACTTGCTGGTCCTGATGAAGACAATATCTTTAATCCTGTGTGGAGTTCACCCCAGAGATGAGCCCAGTGCAGTTGACATTGCAGGGACACATTGTTTTAAAAAGGCAGCTGGAATTCATTACGACCCTGTGAAGGCTGCTCATTTGCATCTCTGAGCTTTAATAAAGTCACCAGATTCACTTATCTTCTCAGTATTCTAGGGGCCAGCAACTCCTATATGAGCCAATGATAATTAGATCAGCCAGGTCCTGAGTGAAACTCACTACAACACTTGCCGTTTGCCTTTTGTTATGGATTCTGTAGTGACTCTCCCCTACTTCCTTAAAACTTGGTGCTTTCTGGAGAAATATCTATGTGGGCCTCATAAAGACAGGCATATTTGAATGGTACCTGGTAGTCAAATGTTTACAAAGGTTTGATGAGCAGTGTGTGAATGCATTACCTCGCTTGAGGTTAATTACCACACCAGGTTCTGGGTTTTACCATGGCATTTCCAAGCCTTGTTTCTGTTGGTTCTCCTCCTCTGCACTCTGACCGCAATACAAGGCTTCCTCTTTATAAATGCCTCTTAAATAAGATAATGGGAATTGCTACTGGTTCTGTGGTGGTTGATCTCTGCTCCCCCAGTTTTCCATACATGAATTTGTGTATGTTTTCATGAGTGTGTGAAAGTGATGAAGCACGGTGATAGAAGGCATGGGGTTTGGTGTCAGACCGACCTGAAGTTGTCCCTGGCTTTAGGATTACTTGTCTCTATTTAGGCAAGGCACTGAACTTCTCAAACCTCGAGTTGCTGGTCAGGAAACTACTTTAACTTGTGGTCAAATGCTTACTTGTGGTTTTTCTTTACATAGTCTTAGCTACCTATAATCAACTGCATACAAAAATAATAAATGGCGTTTCGGAAATGATAACCCACATGCTGCTCTGAGTTGTGTGATGGACTCTCACACCGTCTGCCTAGGATGGGACTCAGCATGGGTGCATCACACACGTCTAGGCAGCATGTGCTCCCCACCTGACAGTCATACAATGCCTATCTTGGTTATCAGGGTAAAGAGAAACCTGGAGTTCTTGACTTAAAAAGAAAGAAAAAATAATACGTTGAACGTGCTAATAACATACAATACACCATTTTGGGAGATGACAATTCATATTACACGCGCGTGTGTGTGTGTGTGTGTGTGTGTGTGTGTGTGTGTGTGTTTTGAGACTGAGTCTCACTGTGCAGTCCTGGTTTACCCGGAGCTTGATTCGTAGACCAGGCTGACCTTGAACTATCAGAGATCTGCCTGCCTTCTGAGGACTTGGCCTGAAGACGTGCACTACCATGCTCAGCTATTCACATGACTTACTATAGTATAATTATACCATATTATTCAGAAATAATAACCCACATGCTACTCATGTCTGGACACACACACACACACACACACACACACACACACACACACACACACATGTGAATGTCATTTCTCCAAATGATCTATCGTATGTTTTATTTAATCTCTGCTCTGCTTAAATAATACATTGGACTTTTTATTATAGTTGTATGAATAAAAAATGTAGCATACATAGGGTTAATGTCATCCCTGTTTTCGGGTGTATTCCTAGGGCTAAGGTTAGACTTCCTACCCTAGGAGGGAGGGACTGCTGTGACATTGACCCACAGCACTGCTGGGGGCTAAAACGACACATTTGATTTGGTAAAATAAGTTCAGGAATCATTCATAGTTAACATTTTCCCCCCATTTCTTGTAGAAGATTTGATCAAAGAACTAAAAGATTGTGGTTTTTTAGGATACAAAATGGTAATTTGTATTATTCTACTTATGCACATCAGTGGCTAACATAGAGGCTGTGACTGAGGTAAAGTAAATAAAATAGAAGGAGTGTGCATCAGTGATTACATCATGTCCGAACTGCCAAAGCCCAACGGGATTGCTGTGTACAGCATCTCACTAAGGTATACAGATGATTCTTTTCAAATTGTATGTACATGGGTGCTCTAGCTGCTCTGTCTGGTATCTGCTCTATCTGTTCTGTGTGCAGAAGAGGGCATCAGATCCCATTACAGATGGTTGTGAGCCACCATGTGGCTGCTGGGATTTGAACTCAGGACCTCTGGAGTCTGTGCTCTTAACCACTGAGCCGTCTCTTCAGTCCAAAAACAAATGTTTGTGAATAATAAAAATATACTTAAGGTTCTGGGTGTAACACAGTCTGTGGAGTGCTTGCCTAGCATGCATGCAGTCCTGGGTTCAGTCCCCAGCACCACATAAAACAGGGCATGGTGATAAGGATCTCAAATCACAGTGCTCAGAAGGGGGATGCAAGGCCACGGACATTCTTGACTGTATACTGAGTTGAATGCCAGTCCTGTCTCAGGAAAAAGAATGTATATATTTTAAACTCTGCTATGACTAAAGGGATTCCTTGTGGGAATGAGTCAGACCTAAAGGTTAGTAGCAGCGGTCTTGCTAATTTTAGATAGATATCATGCTGTGTGAATAACAAGCTACAAAGACCTAATAGATGCCCGGATTGTCGTTATCAAGTAAAGTATAACTGAACTTGAAGCATTTACCCCGTGGCTCCATTCCAATGGCAGGATAAGATATTTAAAGTGCAAATGCAAAGCAGTTTATATAAGTGATTGTGTTCTCTGTGACATTTTACATCTTAGCTAAGCTTCATACTTTAATAATCAACTGAAAGGTAGGAAAGAATTTAATAGAAAAAGAAGAAAGTTGTTTTATCTCAATATGAGTATTTCTATTTTTTTTTCTTTTTTTCAGAGCTGGGGACCGAACCCAGGGCCTTGTGCTTGCTAGGCAAGCGCTCTACCACTGAGCTAAATCCCCAACCGAGTATTTCTATTTTTAAGCTCCCTTTCCAGTGGGTACTGCTTTGGGATGAAAATAATAAGATATCCTTTCATTTAGATATAAACATTGCGGGGTTGGATGGCTTAGGACCAGGTAGGCACTTTGCTTATACAGTAGACACAGCTTCCTTCTCTCATGAAGAGAGGAGGGATGGATACCAAGCAATGGCCAAAATCCTCTACAGTAATGGAGGACATTTGTCTTGAGAGCTGTGGGACCGGGGCAAGGATGTTTATTACACAGCTAAAGGCATGGGGTGGGGGTTGGGGACTAGGCTGAGCTATGTGAATGCCAGGATTTTGCTGTCTATTAGGCCTTCAGAGCTGTTATTCATACAGCGTGATGATCTGCTTATCTAAATTGGCAAGATCGCGGCTTAGGTCTGACTCACACTCACAAGGAATTCCTTTGCTCATGATACATACTTTAAATATATATGAGCATAGTCTTTTCTCAACAATTTCCCCAGCCTGCCTGTCTAAAACGGATCAGCTATTCACCAGCTGTAGGCTGCTTAGTGTGAACTCAGTCCACCAGCCAGCTGCCTCTGCCTGCCTGACGTGCATTTTGCTAATGAGGTACTGAAAGGTGACAGAGGGAAAAGATCATTTTATGCTTAAGATGAAGTTGCAGCTTGAAGTGGGCGTTGAAGTAGCAGCTTCAGGAAGGAGTCTGGAGGGTGACGAAGAGCCCAGCTAAAGATGAGAGCAGAAGAGTAACGTTGGAAGGAAGGACTCATTAAAGGGAGGTAGACAGGTGGGGGCGTGTGTGTGTGCGTGTGTGTGTGTGCGCGCGCGTGCCCGTGGGGTGTGTGTGTGCATGCGTGTGTGAAAGACTAAAGAGGGGTATCAACTGAGATAAGCTGGCATTGTAGAGAAGAACAGCAATATGGGTTATGTAGCTGGCAAGTTGGAGTTTTCAGAGGTTAGCTGAGCTTTAGGACAGCTTCTGAGTGTTTGCTCAATTGTTAATAGGAAGAATGCACTGGGGTCGCCTTCTCTTGCTCTTTTAATTTAGCCTTATACCAGGATTAAGTGTTCTGCAAACAGAAGGTGTTCACATTGCTAACGGTATACCCTATAGACATTTATAAATGTGCTCAACAATTAAAATATTTCTGCTTTAAACACTGGCTGTCCATGAGTAGAACACGTGGAATCCAATGTTCTTTTCCCTCCCTGTGGGGGAAATGCTTAAGTATAAGAAACATAAGTCTGATACTTCAGTTGATAATTAAAATTATGGTGTCAGTCCGATGTACCATACTGTTGGGATCTGCTTTTGGAAGGAACAGATGGTAATTGATTCTGTTGTTCCAGATCTGTGACGACCAAAGGCTGTCAAAGCCCATTGCCCACTTGCTGTCCTTGTCACTTGTAAAACAGCGAGGTAGCAAAGGATAAAAAAGATGTCAGGGAACTGGCCCAGCATCGCTAGTGCTCTGTTTCTTCCACCAGGGGCAAACCTGCCAAGCTGGATTTGTTTTCTGGTCTTTCAAATGATAACAGTAGTGTCTCCTTTACTCATGGAGACATGGACTGCGAGAGGGGATAATATAGTTTATCTAAGCATATTTTTAGCTACCAAGCAGAATAGTTTTAAAAAGTCTTGGGCTCAGGGGCTAGGGAGACAGCTCAGCATTAAGAGCACTGGCTGCTCTTGCAGAAGACCCAGGCTTGGCTCCCAGCACCCTCATGGCAGCTCACAATTATCTTTACTCTGGTCTCTTCGGACTTCTGAGGGCACCAGGCATGCGTACGGTGCATTACATGCACATGTAGAATTAACATTTATGCACGCGAAATGACATTTGCTTATTTATTGGTTTCTTTTACATATTCACTTTACATCATGCTCACTGTCCCCCTCCCCATCACCTCTCTTACAATCCTTCCCTCATCTTCCCCCCTTCTCCTCTGAACAGATTCCTCCCTTCCCCCTAAGATATCCCCCTGCCCTGGCACATCAACTCTGTGCAAGGCTAGGTGCATTCTTCCACTGCGGTCAGACAAGACAATCCAGCTAGAAGAACGTATCCCACAGACAGGCAACAGCTTTTGGAACAGCCCCTGCCCCCGTTGTTGGTGAAACCACATGAAGACCAAGCTGCACATCTGCTACACATGTGCAGGGAAGCCTAGGTCTAGCCCATTGGATGTTCTTTGGTTAGTAGTTCAGTCTCTGAGAGCCCCAAGGGTCCAGGTGAGTTGACTCTTTTGGTCTTCTTATAGAGTGTCTAGCCCTCTGGGGCTCACAATCCTTCCTCCTATTCTTTGATAAGTAGCTCCAGCTACTGTTTGGTTGTCAGACAGATATCTGCATCTGTCTGAGTCAGCTGCTGGGTGGAGCCTCTCAGGACAGCCATTCTATACTCCTGTCTGCAAGTATAACAGAATATGATGATCAATAGTCAGGGATTAGTGCTTACCCATGAGATGAGTCTCAAGGTGGGCCAGTTATTGGTTGGCCATTCCCTCTGTCTCTGCTCCATTCCCCGTCCCTGCATTTCTTGTAGTCAGAATAAATGTTGGGTCAAAATTTTTGAGGATGGATTTTGGTGTCCCTAGGAAGTGACCTCTTCAGGTCCCATATCCCCAATGCTGTGAGTCACACCTAAGGATACCCCATTGGCTCTTGGGTGCCTCCCTTCTCATAGCTCTCTGTCTTGCCCTGAAGATGCCCCTACCCCCAGCCCCTGGGAGTTGTAGATTTCCATTCATTCTCATGGCCACCATCCCACAAAGACACTTGCTCAACTGTGTTAATAGCAGCTTTATTCCTTTAGCCAGAAATTAGACACAACCTAGATGACTCTCAACTGATAAAAAAAAAAGTGGTAATCTATACAATGGAATACAATTCAGCTATTAAAAGCAAAGATATGAATTTTGCGAGCAAATGGATGGATCTTGAGAATATCATCCTGAGGTGAGATAACCTAATCCCAAAAGGACATGCATGGTGTGTACTCACTTATAAATGGATACTGGCCATAAAGTACAGGATACCCATGCTGCACTCTACAGACCCAAAGAAGCTGAACAAGAAGGCAGGCACAAGCAAGGATGCTGTTAAGTTGCTGGACAGCCTGAACGTGTGGGTCATGTGGACTTCCCATAAGGACACCCAGGGTTGCCATACCAGGAGTAGGAATGGCTTCTCAGGACTGTTGTCACGTTATTCCTTAAGAGATGCAGGTAAAGGGGCAAAGGCTTTAGGGACCAGGTGTGTCTTATGTACGAATGCAGGAGGAAGGTTCTTAGGCATCTGTAGTCATCTGTAGAAAATAACATTGCTAGGAGCTGTCTGCATCATCTGCAGATTAGTTTGTTGGTTGCCTCGTTCTCATAACAAAGGCCCGGCTGGGCTGGAACTCTGTATAAACCTGGCTGCAAACCTTCAAAGATCCTCCTGCCTCCTAACACCAGCCATGTGCCACGTGCCTGGATTTTTTTTAAAAAAGAATTTAGTATTGACTGGTGGTGGTGGCCACACCATTAATCCCAGCACTTGGGAGGCAAAATCAGGCAGATCTCTGAGTCTGAGACCTAGTCTACAGAGCGAGTTCCAGGACAGCCAGGACCACACAGAGAAACCCTGTCTCAAACAAACAACCCCCTCCCACCCCCCCAGCCAGAAATCTGCAAAATTTAAGTACTGCTTTGATTATACATGAACACAGTGCGAGATTTAATTTTTGTGAAAGTTAGTTGATTATTTCTAAATTACAATAGGCTTTTAAAATGTGAGCTATGGGTTGTGGCTATAGCTCAGTTAGGGCCCTAGCCTGGAATACATAGATAGAAAAGTTAGAGTTGAACAGAGTTTGAAAGGAGAGAGGGATAGACACTGCCATCAACCCAAGAGGAAAATGCGTTAACAATACAGTTACTTATATGTAATTTAAAACTGTTTCGTATGGGGATAAAACTATAGATGGCCCTAGATGCAATAGTCAGAACCTGAGCAATTTGTTAAATCAGAAGTTTTTGAGGCTGTTAGCTGCTAAATGCTGCAAGATAAAACAACTTTTAATATAATTTTTCCTTCATTTATGTGCGTGCATGCGCATGTGGGTGCATGCCTAAGGAAGCCAGAAGAGGACACTGGGTCCCCTGGAACTAGAGTTATAGGTGGCTGTGAGTCATGTGATGTGGGTACTGGGAACAAAACCCGGGGTCCTCTGAGAGTGGTAAACTATCTTAAGAGCTGAACCATCTTTCTAGCTACACACACACACACACACACACACACACACACACACACACACACACACACACACACCACAAATATCTGGCCCAGACATGGTGGCACATGACTTTAATCCCAGCACTCAGGAGGCAGAGGCAGGTGTATATCTGTGAGTTCAAGGTCAGCCTGGTCTACAAAGGGAGTTCCAGGACTTCCAGGGTTACTTAGAGAGAACCTTTCTCAAAAAAAATTTTTTTTCATAGACTCAGGAGCTGAAATCAGTGAAGAGGATATTCTTTTAACATAACTTTTTCTATTCACTCCATTTCTTTTTGATACAAGGTCTTGTATACCCTAGGCTGGCCTCAACTCAATATGTAGTTGGGGATAACCTTGAACTTCTGATTCTCCTGCTTTTACCTCTCAAGTGCTAGGAGTATATGTGAACTATATTATTTATGTGGTCTTGTGGATCAAACACAGGTTTCTTGTGTCCTAAGCAAGTACCCTATAAAGAAGTTACATCCCTGGCCTCCTCTCACCCCTCTTCTCTTTCCTTCTAGACTGGATGTGAGATTTATTACTGAGCATGAATGTGGGGGGCAGAACTCAGTACAGTGGAAGCCTGCAGGAGCGCAGGTCTTAGGGACCATGGTGGGGATATATTTGACTCCAGAGCCACGGAGCATGAGCTTCTTCTCAGCTCTCATGTCCAATTGACCTGCATTTAACGTGGTGAACCCCTACTTCTTTGACATGTAGATCTTCTGGTAGTCAGAAAACTTGAACTTGGCTCTCCACAGGGCCTCAATTACATGTTCCTTATTCTGTCGTTTGGTGGGGATGGACATAGTGACCTGGCCAATGTGAACTCTGGACTGTACCCTTAGGCTTTCCAATATCACCCTGAATACCTGTCTGGAGCTGACACTTAGGACAGCACTGAGATCAGAGACATGAATAGCCACAAGAAAATCCTCTCCAAGGCCCCTTAGGGCAGAGCGTATGAGTGACAGGCTGGAATACCACCAAGGAGGCTGCTGTTTGCACACCAGGATGCATGAGGGAAGGAACCTGGTCAGTTTATTGGCTCCAGGTTTCTTTTGAAGTGGTCTCATCTGTGACCCAGGTGGAACTCAAACCCAGTCTCCCTGCTTCAGCCTCTTGAGTGCTCGGTTTAAAGGCTCGAACCCACGTGCCTGTGCTGCTATTGCTTTTTAACCAGGCTGTCACAGCTACTAAATGTTTCCTATAAACCACATTGTTTATGTCCTTGTGTACTGACTTATGTAGCACTGGAGAGATGGTATGCATTTAAAACAAGTATATTTTAGAGGCTGGAGAGATGTATAAGTGATTAGGAGCACACAATGCTCTTCCAGAGGACCTGAGTTCAGTTCCCAGCACCCATGTCAGGTGACTCCCAAAAGGCCTGTAACTCTATCTAGCTCTGGGGTATCTATTTGATGTTCTCTCCTCAACTCCATTCTCTTGAACATGTACATACACATGCACAATTAAAAATACTAGATCAATGGATCAACAGCCAAGAGCACTCTTGGCTCTTCTAGAGCTGTTCTGTTTCCAGCACCTATATGGTGGGTCACAACTGTCTGTGACTCCAGTTCCAGAGGAGCCACGCCCTCTTCAGAACTCCTTGGGTACTAGACATGCAAGTGATACACAGACATGACATACATGAAGGCAAAACATCATATACATAAGAATAAATCTTTAAATAAGTAAAATAAGCATATTTCTGTGGAGGAAAGTTGATAGTTTAGAACACTTTGTTAACACAGCTTCTTTTGACCTCCATGGGTGCTCATACACAGCACACACAGAGGAAGAAAAACAATGAGATGAAAATGAAGGGTCTTTAGCTCTCTGCTTTATTCTCCATAGTTTATAGTTCCTTTTAATATTTAAGATACAAATATTGGAATAATAGTTTTAGCTTTAATTCTACCCGAATTTTTCCTTAGGTTTATCCAGAATAAATGAAAATTACTTTGGTGTTTTCTAAAAGATATTTAACTGGACAGATCCAGCTGTTGCATTTATAAATAGCTACAGATGTCTACAGTAATGAAGGATTTACTCAGGTTGTTATGGCAACTCAGATTCCACAGAACCTCAAAGATAAGCTATATTGAAGGAAGAGAGTACATTAAATGTACATTTAACCCAATTATACAATGAAATTATTGCTTACTGTCTATCATTTTAGATTTTAAAAGAGAAATTAGTTTTAGCTCAGCAAAGGGTCTCCCACTAAATTACAGGCTTGTGAATCCTTTTACGGGTTTCCTGCAGCTGTGGTGGACTGTGCTGACCATTTAAATTCTCTCTCCTCCTAGTATGCCCTTCCACACCCTCCTTCTCTGTCTCTGTCCTCTGTCTCTGGTACTGAGAATGGAGCACAAGGCTTCAACGTGCTAGGCAAATGTTCTGCCACTGAGCTATGTCCCCAGACCCTACCTGTCTTTTGCTCCTCTTGGTGATGAATTGGATACTTGTTTAAATCTGCTGGCTAAGGCTCAAGGTGCATTTCTGAGTCCATGGAATATGGCAAAGATTTCTCTGAATTTTACTTCCATGATCTCATCATAAAGATTTATTCAGTGGGACTTGGTCTTTTAAGACCATTGAATTAGTTGGTCTGTCTGGGCGTGGTGGGACAGACTCACAGCTTCAGTGTTCAAGAGAATAAGGAGAACAGTTGCAAGTTTGAGGGCAATCTGGACTAACAGAAAAATTAAAAAATAAATACATTTCAAACTAGGGAGATGGCTTATTATAGCGGTTTTCAACATGTGGGTCACAGCTCCTTGGGGGAGTCAAACAACACTTTCACAGGGATTGCCTAAGACTATTGGAAAACAAGATATTTACATTGTGATTCACAACAGTAGCAAAATTACAGTTATGAAATAGCAATGGAATAATTTTATGGTTGTGGTCACCACAACACGAGGAACTGAATTAAAGGGTAGCAGCTTTCGGAAGGTTGAGAGCCGTTGGTTTAGTAGTTAAGAGCACTTGCTGCTTTTGCAGAAGCCTGGGTTTAGTTTCCAGCACTTACGTGGCAGCTCACAACCATCTGTCTGTAACTCTGATTCTTGAGATCTGAAACCCCCTTTTGGCGTCTGTTGGCACCTACATGCCCATGGTACACATACATACATGCAGGTAAACATATAAAAACCAATGTTTTTAAAAAGCTCTCATAAGGCGGGAGTGGGTGTGGGTGTAGATGAGGGTGTGTGTGTGGGTGTGAGATTATAAAGTCAGTGGAGTTTTCTGGATTTTGGTACTGGTGATAGAAGTCTTATGTTCATCTTATATTCCTTGGAGCTGGAGTTCCTGGCAGTTGTAAGCTGCCAGACATGGTTGCTAGGATCCAAACTCAGATCCTCTAGCAGACCAGCAAGTGCTCCTAACCACTGAGCCATCTCTTGAACCCAAAGATTTATTTTTAATTTTATATCCATACAGTGGGTGTTGGAGGGGATGTACATGTGTGCAGGTGCCTTCAGAGCCTAGAAGAGGACATTGGGTCCCCTAGAATTGGTGCTCCAAGCAATTGTATGGTGCCTGATGTGGGTGCTAAGAACCAAACATGGGATGTCTGCAAATGCAGTAAGTAACCACTGAGCCATCCTCCAGCCCTAATACATGCGTTTTTAAGTAAGCAGAGTAGTTTGCTGTCAGTGTGTAATAAGGCAGCAGTCTCTTTCCCTGTTCTCTGTATGTCTTTCTTTATGGTAACTATGTTTGGATGATTTAAATTGTTTCCTCTAGGATTTACCTCTGTTTCTTACTCTGAAAAAAATAAATATAAAGACCTTCTTCGAGTTCTGCTGCCACTTGTCCTGTCCACACTTTCCCTCTATAGTCAGATCAGAATTTAGGACAGAATAACATTTACATTGTTCATATTATGTGAATGTGTTCCCAGCCTGGCCACTGTATATTGCATTTACAGTTTACTTCCTGTATAATATTTCATTTTCCCCAGAGTCAATGATCATTACTACTTCATTTGCTTAGTTTTCTGTATACTTATGGTTTCTGTTTCCGACTGTATAGCTGTAAGCTCTCTCTGAGCATAGCTAAAAGCGTCTAACATCCACTCAGTCTGCTCTGGTGTGTGCGCCCGTGTGGCTCCCACGCTTGGGCTCCGCCATCACGTTTGAAGCCCCTTTGCTTCTTTCCCGTGTGGGAGTCCAGGTGTCGTGGTTCTCATGCCTTCCTCTTTCTGGATTTCCTCTTTTGTTTTGCAGGTGCGTATCTTTTAGTAGTCTTTCTATAAGAGATTCACAATTGTGAGGATTTTGTTTTGGTTTTTCACCATTCTGAAATGTCTTTTCCCCCACCCCTTGATTAATATGGAATTTAGGTCACCTAACTTTGAAGGCATTGTTCTATCACCTCTGTATTTTCTTTGTTATTATTGAAAAAACATAGCATTTTGAGTTCTTATCCTATTTGTATGTGATCTGTGGGTTTTTTTTTTTTGTGGGTGCAGCGAACTTTATGGATGGTATTCAAGACAGTAGGGTTCCCTAGGCCCCTTCTGTTATTATGGGGGCCTGGGATGGAAACTGTGAGAGAGATGACCAGTGTTGGGGGCCGAGTTGGAACAGGGACTCCTCAACAACCGAGGGCCTCTCTCTTGCTCTCAGTGTCCTTGCTGGGCTGGGGTGGGTGGTCCAGGGCTTCTTACTCCTTGGAAGCCATGTAGGCCAGGAGGTCCACCACCCTGATGCTGTAGCCATATTCATTGTCATACAGGAAATGAGCTTTACAAAGTTGTCACTGAGAGCAATGCCAGCCCCAACATCAAAGGTGGAAGAGTGGGAGTTGCTGTTGAAGTCGCAGGAGACAACCTGGTCCTCAGTGTAGTCCAGAATGCCCTTTATTGGGCCCTCGGACATCTGCTTCACCACCTTCTTGATGTCATCATACTTGGCAGATTTCTCCAGGTGGTATGTCAGAGCCACAATGGATACACTGAGGGTAGAAATACAGAAGGCCATGCCAGTGAACTTCCCGTTCAGCTCTGGGATGACCTTGCCCACAGCCTTGGCATCACCAGTGGATGCAGGGATGATGTTCTGGGCTGCCCCATGGCCATCACACTTTCCAGAGGGGCCATCCACAGCCTTCTAAATGGCAGTGATGGCCTGGACTGTGGCCATCAGTCCTACCATAATGCCAAAGTTGTTATGAATGACCTTGGCCAGCAGAGCTAAGGAGTTGGTTATGCAGGATGAATTGCTGACAATCTTGAATGAATTGTCATATTTCTCATCGTCACACCCATCACAAACATGAGAGGATTGGCAGAAGGAAAGGAGATGATGGCCCTTTTGGTCCCACCCTTCAAGTGGGCCCCGGCCTTCTCCATGGTGGTGAAGACACCAGTAGGCTCCATGACATCCTCAGCACCAGTGTCACCTCATTTACTGTAAGGAGGATCTCACTCCTGGAAGATGGTGATGGGCTTCCCGTTAATGACAAGCTTCCCATTCTCAGCCTTGACTGTGCCATTGAACTTGCCATGGGTAGACTCATACTGGAACATGTAGACCATGTAGTTGAGGTCAATGAAGGTGTCATTGATGGCAACAGTCTCCACTTTGCCAACTGCAGAGCAGAAGACAGCCCTGGTAACCAAGCACCTAATATGGCCAAATCTGTTCACACCGACATTCACCATCTTGTCTACAGGACAAGGTTGGCACTGCATGAGCAGATGTGGCTGTCTCTGGAACAGGGAGGAGCAGAGAGCCTGTGTTCGGTTTTTTTTTTAAGGCTTTTAGACTCTGTACAGTATTTGAGGTGTCCATTCAGGGAAGACAGCTGTTTGTATATAACCTTTCACATAGTATCCTTATAGTAAAACAACTTACTGTTATACCTTACTATTCTTTAAAAAGAAAGATTTATTCTTTTTATGTGTGAGCATGTCTGTATGTCTGTCTGCACACATGAATGCATGGATGCTTTTGGAGGCCCGAAGAGGATGTAGGATTCCTTGGAGCTGGAGTTTCAGGACATGGAAGCTGCCCTGTGTGGGTGCTGGGACCTGAACTCGTCTGGAGGATTGAGGATCGAGGATCAAGGATCCATCCAGCCTTGTCTCTAGCTCCGGCTACACTTTTGGTCTTTGAAAACAGAGATGTCTGGTTCAATTACAGAGAGTAAACCTTCTCTCTTCCCTGTAGGATGAGGGAGGAACCGTTGTGTGGTAGTGTGGCAAGGTTGTGTCTTGGATGTTTCCTTTGTGGGTTTAATGTCCATGGCTCTAGCATGCTTCCTCACTCGGGCTGCCTCGGAGAACCAGGCTCCAGCCTTAGAGTTTACAGTTCTCTGATGCCAAGCAGCAGCCTCGATGTCCCATTCCCATCCTGGATTAAGCTCCCTGCTCTGAGGAAAGGCACCACCACCTTTTCTTTCTCTTTAAATCCACCATCTTCTGTGGTTCTCAGTTATTTTAATTTCACGTTTCAGAACATTGCTGAGATAAATGGATGTGTATGTCTGCTATTTTTAGCCAGCAGTCCTGAAATGTCAACACTGTCCCACTGATTTTATCCTCCAAGCCAGTGAGCAGCTCTAAGGCAGCCTGTCCACGTCCTCTCTGAACTACTTCTTGGTGTCGTCTTATCCGTCTTTACCTCTTGGACAATCGATCCCAATTCTTCACTGTAGAACTGCTCTAAGTATGGTGTGCCTGTTGCCTGTTGCTTTGCCTGAAACCTTCTGTAGATTTGAAGACAGCAGTCAGAACTTGGCTGTCTTCTCTGAGCATGTCCCTGTTCCTCTGTTTTTGTTTTAAGCTCAAGGACAACTAGAGTGTAAAAGAAAAACCTCAGGTCATGTAAGCCACACATCTTGGCAACTGCCCCAGGGAAGAGAATAGAGACAGCAAGGAGCCATGCCACTGGGTTAAGGGCTCCTGGAGGTCAGAGGCACGGTGGGGAGGGGCACTCTGGAGAGAGAGTGGAGGGGTGGGAGGCACTGAGGTAGTGCTCTGTTCCTCACAGGACACTGACTCAGATTTTTCCAGTCTCCTGATCACTAACCTCTGAACCAGCTGCTCACAGATAATGATCCTGGAGTTGAAAGCAGGATTCCAGCGAGGCTCCATGCAGTGTAGAGTAAAACATATCATCTTCCTTTGAAATATTGTTATGTTTGGAATGGCTCACAAAAATAAGCCTAAGTCCTGGTTTGTTCTTTCAGAGTTTTATCTTGTTGAAATTAAAGAAAAGTTCTGCCTTACAGAAGTTCCCTGTTCACATGCACAAACTCAAAGACACTGGTTTGTGTGTGAGTGTAGTGAGTGTGTGCTAGCTTTGTATAGTGTTTTGTTTGTTTGTTTGTTTGTTTTTGTGATAGTCTCTCTCTGGAACAATGAGTGACCTGGAACTTGGGCTGGGTGATCGGTGGTGTGTATCACCACTCCAGGTTTCATAAAGTGGTTTTAAAAATTGGTGTTGTCCCCAGTTTAAAAGTGATCTTGGGCATAGGTTGAAAGGTGTTTTCTACATAAGTAACAGGAATTTAAACTTCAATTTTGAACTAATTTTATGCTTACATAGAAGTTGCAAAAGCATGCAGAGCTCAGAGTACCAATTCACCCAGGTGACATCTACAGTTATTAAAACTAAAAACACTGGCATTGCTACAATATCCCTTGAATGGTTTTGTCTATTTGGTTTTTGGTTGTATAGTATTGGAGATCTAACTCAGACCTGACATAGGCTAGGCCAGTGATCTAACATTGAGCTGCATCGCAACTTGATGGGAGGCTATGTATTCACTAACTTAGCTCTTACACCGTACATGTAAAGCTTCCACAAAGTACTAATGCAGTGATAGACAGAACCAGGTCATGCTTTCTCCCTGCCATGCCCATCCTGGCCCACGCTTTGGTTAAGAGGGATTTGGTATATGCTGTTTTGTATATGTATATTTTGGGGAAAAATGCTTCGATAGAGATGCTTTCTGTTTGGCTAGTGGTAAACAGAAAATTAGGCATGAAGTGTAATACTAGCTATATATTCAATTGGCTCATCTGAACTTGAGTGGTAGAAGTTACTTATAAGCAACCCAGTAAAAAAGAAATAGCTATGTATTTTGTTCACTGTTCTGTGTGTGTTGTGTGTATGTTTATGTATGTGTTTGTATGTGGTTGTGGATGTGGCCTCTGTAGTAATGTAATCGTATCTGTATATGTGTGTGTGGTCTCTTTACCAGTGTAAACATAACATTATTATGTGTGCGAGTGTGTATGTTTACATGTGTGTGTGTGCATGTATGTGTGTGTGCCTGTGTGTATGTATGTGCATGTGTGCACGTGTGTGAGTGTGTGTGTCTGTGTGTGTGTCTGTGTGTGTGTCTGTGTGTCTGTGTCTGTGTGTCTGTGACTGTGTGTGTGTGTCTGTTTGTGTGTGTGTGTCTGTGTGTGTGTGTGTGTGTGTGTGTGTGTGTGTGTGTGTCTGTATGTGTGTCTGTATGTGTGTCTGTATGTGTCTGTGTGTGTGTATGTGTGTGTGTCTGTGTGTGCATCTGTGTCTGTATGTGCGTGTGTGTGTGATACTGGTTTCTGTACCAGTATCAATTGCTCTACTTACCAGCAAGTTCTCTTAAAGAAAGGAAAAGGAGAGGCTGAAGGAAAGAGTGGGGATCAGCACAGGGGCGTGAGCTGGTCCAAGAGGCCCCTGTGTCTTAGATGGACTGGAGCTAGGGCCCAAATTTTCTTTGATATATCTTGCCTTGTTTCTGGTGGAAATTGTTTTTTTCTTCATGTTGAAGTGAGTGGATCATGATAGACCCTGTACTGGGAAACCAGTATCTTACATATTGCCAATTTGATGCCCACGCGACAGAGCAAGGTTCACCTTACTATAACCAATCATCCAACTGCAAGTTTTCTCACTTTTAGGAACGCCTACATGAAAACATGTAGATTTTCACAGAATTTGATGTGATACTCTGAATCCTGGCTCATGGGTGATTACAGTTTGCTGAACAAAGAACTCTATTCAGTATTCAACTTGAATATAATTTGGTTTCTGTAATAAAAGATGAGCATCGGTGGTCAGTACAGAAAAGAGGCTGACACAGTTCACAATTCCCTTCAGGTCTGAGGTCTACTAGAGCATGAGGGCCTCAAGGCTATGGCTGTGCCTCAAAGCAGGAGGGAGAAGGTTAGACAGACACAATATAGCATATTGAGGCCTAAGCATGATGGGCCTCACAGGGAGGAGAAGTTTTCTAAAGCCTGGAGAGAATGAGCATTTGCTTGCTTGCTGCTTCCTTAGTTCTTAAACATTTTAGGGCCCAGCACATGAAATGCCACCCACATGGACTGAGTCTTCCTTCCTCAGATAACAATCAAGACATCCCCACAGACGTAGCCACAGGCCAACCCGATCTAGACAGCTCCTCATTAAGACACTCTTCCCAGGTGATTTGTAGGTGTCAAGTTGACAGTTTGAACTAACCTGCATAGTGCTTGGATAGTTTCCAGGAGATCTTGCTTGAGCAGGGTTACCTAGAAAAGCATTTTCCCACAGTAAGTTGGGAAGTCTCTCCAGTCAAAGGGGACCAGACTATATATTGAGCTGGCATCAGAATTTGGTGGTGGCATCACCTGTAGAATGACAGTTTTACATGTATACAGAATGCAAGAGTCATGGGGCCCTGAAGGCTTGTGCCAGGCAAGTTTCCAGGCTTGGCTGTGTAGCAGGGTCATAGTCTACACATGGAACTCCTGCGTGGGCTGTGCATAGCTGTGAGAGCGAAGCTTAAGTTGCAGTGGGGACACGAGCGGATGTTGGAAATGGTAGGTACGTGGGAGGTGTGCCAAGTAAGGCTACAGACAAAGAGTAGACCTGGCTCTACAAGGAGTGAGTGTATGCTGCATACGGGAGGACTAGAAAGGCACAGTAACTCAGAGTGTTAGAGTGTATCATGGTAAGGAGGAGAATGGCCCCTATATACTTATATATTTGAATGTTTGGTCTCAGTTAATTGAACTATTTGGGAAGGATTAGGAGGTGTGACCTTGTTGGAGGAGGTGTTGTCACTAGGAGTGGGCTTTGAAGTCTCAAAATCCCAAGCCATTCCCAGTTAACTTTCTAGAAAGCTTTTAACTGTTGCTGCAGCACCATGCCTGCCTGCTCCCATGATCTGTACCATCACGGTCATGGATTCACCCTCTGAAACAGGAAGGCCCCCATTCAATGCTTGCTTCTCTAACTTCCCTTGGTCCTGGTGTTTTGTCATGGCAATGCAAAGGTAACTAAGACAGACCCCAGTGATACCATCCCAAGCCCCAGACACCAGGCACAGAGATGCAGCTTTTGCGTTTCTTTCTGGATTATGGTCTTGCTAAGGTCTGATCTTTCCTTGTAACACATTCTCCCTTGGGGATAGGAATGCTTACCCTGTGCACCATGTATTGGAAGTACGTAACTTTTCTTTTAATCATTTTACAGTAGCTCACAGTGAAGAGGTTGGCTGAGCCTTAGCAGAGACTTTAAGCTTTTGAACAGTGTTGGGACTTTTGAAGTTGTACTGAATACATTTTGTATTAAAAGATGGCTGCCAGTCTATGGAAACCAAGGGTGACATGGGATAGTTTGAATGTGAACTAGCCCTACACCTCATGTGTTGGAATCCAGATGGCGATGCTGTTTTGTGAGGTTCTGAAATATGGGACCCTCGCTTACAGGAGTAGGGCAAGAGGGATGGGGTTAGAGGATTGTAGCTGGTCCTGATTCTGGCCCAAGGTTAGCTATATGCCGGGATGTGGGCAGGCTGTCTTACATTCCTACGGCCACAGACAGGAATAGCACCCACTTCTTTGGATGTTGTCATGACTTCCCCACTATTAAACTGTGAGCTAAGATCAGTCCTTCCTCTTCCACCACAAGAGGGGGAAAACCCTCATGAAGGTGACTTAGAGTCCTGCTCACAGTGCTGGGGGCATGGCTCGGAAGTAATGGAGACCTTGCCTCTTCATGAATGTCTTCAACAAAGACCAATACATTCCAGAGAAGTGACAAGACAAAAGACAGCAGTCATGTTTTCTAAGGCTCTAAGCTGTGGGAAGGAAGATAGATGGGAAGTGAACCGATGGAGTAAAGTCTGTTCCCACTCTGTCGCTGTCTCCGAGTGATTAAGGTTGTAGAGGACATCTTCCCTGCCTGTAGGAGGGAAGTTCTTGCCCACAAACCTTTTGTCTTTGTAAATGAAAGGCAGAGAGCATGCACGCAGCCTGTCTTTAGTTCAGGGAATTTTTTTATTAAGAAATTTGAATTTATTGAGGCAAGTAAAGGTTGCCATCAAATGTATTCACCAATAAATTATTTGCATGTACTAACAGTTTAATCTCCCGTTAGTTTAGTTATCTTTGTGTAATTGTTACTCTTACTTTGAGCCGAGAAATCCTACAAGAGTTAATCTCGATTCCAAAGGCCCTGCAAGAAGTGCCATGGCTTGCTCTTTTCTTTTGGGGAGCAGGTTTTGAGACAGGGTTTCTATGTCCCCCTGGCTATTCTGGAACTAACTCACTCTGTAGACCAGGCTGGCCTCGAACTCCTGAGTGCTGGGATTAAAGGTGTGCACCACCATCACACAGCAATAAATTCTTTTTAAAAATTATTTTTGTAGATGCGTGTGTGTGTGTGTGTGTGTTTGTCTGTGAGTGTGTCTGTGTGTGCATGTGTGTGTGTGTCTGTGAGTGAGTGTGTGTGTGTGTCTGTGTGTGTGTCTGTGTGTGCAGTATGGGTGCTGAAGGCCAGAAGACCGTGTTGTATCTTCTGGAACTAGATACAGGGGTTAGCTGGGACATGGGTGCTGGGAACTGAACTCGGGTCTTCTGCAACAGCAGCAAATTCTCTTAACTGCTAAGCCACATCTCCAGACCCCTTAAATAAATTCTTAATTGAACTTCAGAATACTTAATTAGAAGACTTTAATTCATTTCCCCAGAAGATTAGATAGCATGCCACCATATTTAAACATTATGTTGCTTTCTGGTTTGATTTTTTTTTTTCCCCCTAGAGAGAACTAACATGCCAATTAATAGGGGATCTGTAACCCGAGAGTAATATTTTGAAGTCTGCTACAATGATAATATACTGGTGTAGTTTTAGGGCTTTGTGCCTGTTTTTTTTGTTTTGTTTTGTTTTTACAGGAAATTAAAATACTAACAAACTAAAATACATTTGTTTATGGCTAGGTGTTTAATACTGTACCTGAAATGTAAGCAGTTAGATTTTTAAGGGGTTGAGAGTGTTGCTCAGTGGTAGAACACATGCATGATGCCCATCAAAACACACACACACTCACACACTCACACACACAGACACACACATACACTCATATACATACACACTCACATACACTCATACACACACACACTCACATAAACTCACATACACTTATACACACACACATACTCACATGCACTCACATACACACACACACACACACTCACACACACATACACTCACATATACTCATATACACACAAACAGACACACTCATATACTCACAGACTCACATACACTCATACACACACTCACATACACTCATACACACACTCACATACACACACATACACTCACATACACACACATACACTCACACACACTCACACACACACTCACATACACACACACACTCATACACACACTCACACACTCACACACACTCACACACATACACACACACACACACTCACACTCACACACACACTCACTCATACACACATACACACACTCACATACACACACACTCACATACACACACATTCACTCACACATAAGCACTCACATACACTGACACACTCACACATACACACTCACGTACACACACATACATACATCACACACACACTCACATACACTCAATACACACACATACACACACATACACTCACACACACACACTCACACACACTCACATACACTCATACACACACACACTCACACACACACACACACTCACACACACACACTCACACACACACACACACACACACTCACACACACTCACACTCATACACACACTCACATACACTCATACACACACTCACATACACTCATACACACACTCACACACACAAACACACACACACACTCACAGACACACACATACTCACAGACTCACATACACTCATACACACACACACACACACACACACACACACACACACACACACAGAGTGAATCTCTTACTTCTAGAATGATAAATGAGAAGCTGCCATACAGCAGAATGAAAGTTATTATTCTGCTGTTGGGAAAGTGGCTGAAGGAATGAAAAGTTCTTAGAAATAGTTAATTAGGGGTTGGGGATTTAGCTCAGTGGTTAGAGCGCTTGCCTAGGAAGCGCAAGGCCCTGGGTTCGGTCCCCAGCTCCGAAAAAAAGAACCAAAAAAAAAAAAAAAAAGAAATAGTTAATTAGAATACACCTGCCTGCCAAGGGGTGGGGCTTGGCTCCATGGTTGAGTGCATGTGTGAGGTCTTGGTTTCAGTCCCAAGCATCTCCAAACGTGAATATCAGGGACTGGGAGTAGGTATGAGCAACTGCTCTTGCCCAGGGTTTGCAAGACTCAGTCCAGCTGCTGCCAGCACTCACCCACTCGCCCTGCTCACCCTCCTGCCCGCTCACCCTCCTGCTCACTCACTCATTCTCTCTCTCTTTCTCTCACTCACTAACTTGCTCGCTCACTCACTCTCTCACTCACTCTCACTCACTCACTCACTCACTCTCATTCTTTCTTTCACTCACTAACTTGCTCTCACTCACACTCACTCACCCACTCTCTCACTCTCTCTCTCACTCACTCTCTCACTCATTCTCACTCACTCTCTCACTCTCTCACTCACTCTCTCACTCTCTCACTCTCTCTCATTCACTCTCACTCACTCTCTCACTCTCTCATTCCTCTCACTCACTCTCTCCTCTCTCCTCCTCACCCCTCACCCCTCTCTCACTCTCTCCTCCTCCTCTCTCCTCTCTCACTCTCTCCCCACTCTCCTCCTCTCTCTCTCTCCTCACTCTCCTCTCCTCTCTCTCCCACTCTCTCTCTCTCTCTCACTCTCTCCCTCTGTCTCATTCACTCACTCTCTCACTCACTCACTAGCTTACTCGCACACTCTGCCCAATCTTATTTTACACTACTGTTCTCCGGATTAACAGCTTACAGATGGGGTACTGGAAGAGAGACACTTTGAGAAGTTCTCTCACAAATGGCTAAATTTTCCCCCTCCTATTCAGTTTAGAAATTGTGAATAGGCAAGAAGCCTAGATCTTCAAAGCCAGAGACTAATGACCCTAAATTCTCAAGACTCCGGGTCTGGAAGTGCTGTTCATTCAGGCCGATCGCTTCAGGCCTTTCAAAGCTCACCTCTCCACCCCCCAGCTAGAGTTGTGGTGTGTGGTAGGTACCTCAGCTCTCCTGGCCACACTAGGTGGCTTCTCCTGGCAGCTCCCTGGAACTCTTCTCCCAGCCCCTGGGCTTCCATTCCGTCACAGTTTCTCACCTTGGACCATTTGAGCTCTTCACAACCTCGCATCTGCAGCTCAGCTCTCCCCATCTCTCGCCATCCCAGTTCTCCAGCTCAGCAGGCTCTCTTCCCAGTGGCTCTCCCGACCTCCTCAGCTGCCTCCTAGCTGTGACAGAAAGCTGAGTATGACCAGTCAGAGGGATTTACTGGTGTGCAGTAAGGTACTTCAGGAGATTTTCCTTGGCACTTACTCCTGAACACGGGATGATGGACAGGAGGATCATCTCCAGGCACTTGAGGAGCATGGGAACAGAGAGGTAGGGCCACACACATGGGGACACACATGGGGACAATCAGCCATGCGCTCCCAAGAAGGAAAGGGCGATTTCCTGAGCTGTTGCAGGTGAGGTTGTCTATAGGCCATCTAGAGTTGTTACTGCCAAAGTGACTTTGCCTAGAACCTTTGCAGTGTGGTGGGGACACACCTAGGATGGCAGTGGAGACTTCTGGAGCAAAGCCTACAGCCCAGCTTGGTGTTCCCTTGCTGACCCAGAGTTTTCTCTGCGTGGCTGCAGGCTTAGAGCTGCCTCCGAGTGTCTGTAGTCCTGGGGAAGTTCCAAGATGGTTGTGAAATGTTTACGGTCTCTCAGAGGACAGGCTATCTGGCACCTGCCAGCTCCTCCTTAAAGCAGCAGCCCTCACACTGGCCGTGCTGGACCCTCAGGAGCTGTGACGCTGCTCACAGGTGTCCACGAGACACACAGCTCTCAGGTCAAAGGGAGTAAGAAGCAGTGTGTTCTTGATCAAGTACAAGTGACCACAGTCCAGGAACATGGCTTCAGGTGGCCTCAGATGCCATGTACAAAGTTTGGTGAAGTTTTTACAGTTGCTGAACAAAGTCATAAATCAAGCACTTTCGTATTTATTTCATTTTTGGCCTGGGGATGAAGTTTGAGACAAGGACTCAGTATGTTGCCTTCACTGGCCTTGAACTCACTGTGTAGACCAGGTTGGCCTGGAACTCATAGAGATCCACCTGCCTCTGAGGCCTTCTGTGAGCTTCGATTAAAAGCATGTGCCACGACATTCACCCTTCGAAGCATTTTTAAACACATTGATGAAGATATCAGGAAGACCACCACAGAGAAAACCCCACTGGTCATTAGCTGCTATCTAATGTCACGTTAGCTTTTGGGTTGGTGGAAGCCAGTGGTCAGCTCACCCAGAGGATGTACCTGATAGTCATAGGTTATTAGGTCAGACACAGAGGCGGGCAGTGAACTGCTGTTAAGCAGTTGAAGAGATCCTAAAATAACTCGACCCTGGCTTTGCGACATTCAGCTTTCCACAATTACAAAGTTCTGTCAGCCTTGCAGAATCTTCCCTGCAGGGGTGGCTGTCTCCCTTCTTCTTTGCTGTCTAGGAACTTTACTTCACACAGACCAACCACTGCTGCCCTTAGAACAATGTAGGCATCAGTAACAGCCCCAGCCTGGCCTGGCCTTCACCCTTCATTAGTTACTGCTTCAGCTCCCTGATACATGTTTTGTCTGGTGTGTGTGTGTGTGTGCGTGTGTGTGTGCGTCGTTAGTTCTAGTGGAGGGGAGTGCGTGTGTGTGTGTGTGCGTGTGTGTGTGTGTGTGCGTGTGTGTGTGTGTGTGTGTGTGTGTGTGTGTGTGTGTGTGTGTGTGTGTGTGTGTGTGTGTGTGCGTGTGTGTGTGTGTGTGTGTGTGTGTGCGTGTGTGTGTGTGTGTGTGTGTGTGTGTGTGTGCACATGAATGCAGTATGCGCATTGGGGTGGGGGTGGGGTCTGCCAGCTGTCACCCAGGCAGCCGCCACTGGCTTCTTGACAGTTGAGTGCATTGGAACAAAACACATCACAGCTGTTGAATCCAGATGTGGCGGTGTGTGCTTATGATCCCAGCCCTGAGAGGCGTGGCAGGAGGGGGCAGTGAGAGGCTGTCTGAGACAAGGCAGGTAGGCGTACACAAAACCATAAGCAATGCAAACTCAGTATTCCTTGCAGCAAGCCTCATCTAACGATGCTTACATCACAGCCACACACTCTTAGGGCCTGTCTTGAGGTGAGCATTGAAAGATTTTGGTAAGAGGAACACAAGAAACAAGACTTTGATATGCTAATTATATCTCAGTGGAGCCAATATGTGAAAACTAAGGTAAAATAGACACACTTTATATCCTGGGCTGCCTGGAACTCCTGATACCTGTTCTCTTGAATGATGAGAACTCAGGCATTTCCCACCATGCCTAGTGTCATGATTTGAATATGACAGGTCCCTGTAGGTTCCTGTGGTTTAAGAACATGGCCATAAGCTGGTAACATTGTTCTAGAAAATTGTAAAACTCACATTTTATAAAACATCTTTTAAGAGGTGAGTCTAGGTAGAGGGAGGTTACCAAAGGTATGCCTTACAACTCATAGGTTATGACCCACCCCCAATTTTGCCTGACCTGTCTGCTTCCTGGTTCACTAAATATAAGCAAGCAGCTTCTCGTTCCTGCTGCTCTAGCTGTGAGCCTCCACAGGCTCTGCCCTGCTTCCTGACCATGATGGACTGTCTTAGACTGTGAATCAAAGCAAACCACCATCCCTTAAGTTGTTTCAAGCACTTTGTCATAGTGATGAGAAGAGTAACTAACACAGAAACTTGTGTCTGAGAAGTGTGGTCATTGCTGTGATAACCTGACCACGTGGTCCGTGGGCTGTCAGAACTGATGTACATGAACAATGTGTGAGAGTTTCGGGCTCTGTGTTAGTCTAGAATTCTGTAAGCAGAAGGCAATGGCCATGATGATGGCATCGTTGAAAACCAAAATGCCAGCAGAGGTGTGGACAGTAAGGACTGTGTTAATGAGGTTTCCTAGGAGAGCCTAGACCAGGATTGGCCTAGAGGCCATTCATTTATATCCTGGCAAATCATGGTTATGCTCTGCCTATAACCTGAAAGTTTGAATGAGGCTAAATTTACAAGTAAAATTTACAAGTATATACATGTGTATGTATATAGTGTATATCTTGGCACTTGGGCCATAGCAGCAGGAGGATCACGAGTTCAAGGCCAGCCTCAGCTATACAAAACCTTGCTTCAAAAAAGCCAAACCAACCCACCATAATGGCATAAATTGCAGAAGAAACTCCAAGCAGCAGAGCGTTCAGACTGTAGCATGATTCCTCCTAGCTGCTCTTTGCCAGGTTTATGATAAGAAAGACCCAAAAATAGAACAGAAAGGTGTGGAGAATGTGTACTTTGGCTAGGAAATGTGAAGCAGTTGAAGTTGTCCAGAGTGAGATTGGTGATTGCAGTCAAAGCAGCTGTAATCATTAATGAGCACAGTTAAGAAGAACTTGTTAGGGCTGGAGAGATGGCTCAGTGGTTAAGAGCACTGACTGCTCTCCCAGAGGTCCCTGAGTTCAATTCCCAGTAACCACATGGTAGCTCACAACCATCTGTAATGGGATCTGATGCCCTCTTCTGGTGTCTGAAGACAGTGACAGTGTAGTCACATAAAGTAAATAAATCTTTAAAAAAGAAGAACTTGTTGAAGGCATGGTTCAGAAGAGACTTTGTATTGGGACAGTAGAAATGCTATCGCCGGGGTTGGGGATTTAGCTCAGTGGTAGAGCGCTTGCCTAGCAAGTGAAAGGCCGTGGGTTCGGTCCCCAGCTCCGAGAAAAAAAAAAAAAAAAAAGAAATGCTGTCGCCATAGTATAAGAGGAAAAACCCACTTGAAAGCATTCATTTGAAAGGAGAGTGCTTGGGACTGGGGTCGGAGTTACTGGTAGTGTTTATTTTTTAATGGGCGCTTGTAGCTAAAGAGTTATTCTTGTCTGACGAGAGATCGGGTTGTAATTTCTCTCTACGTCTGCATACTTAGTCTTCAGGCACTGTTTGTCATGGAAGCTCTCTTTTTCTAAGGCGTTTTCATGACAGTTGTCAAAGGTTACGGGCTATGGCTGACTGAGTCCCCCCACCCCTGGCTCCTCTACTCTGTCCCATTGGTCTATTTATTTTTTATCTACTGACCAGTTTTTCTTTCTTCCTTTGCCAACATGGTTTGAGATGAGGTATCAGGACACCTTCCTTGTTGCCTTTCTGCCTAAGGCTGCAATGACTGTTTAGGCCCGTGCTCCCTGTTGGACTTTAGGATTATTTTTTCTAGTTCTGTGGAAGTTGGAATTTTAATGGGGCATTGCTTTAAATTTTCAAATCATGTCAGCAGGATAACCATTCTTACATATTATCTCTGTGACTCATGGTCATTAGTGCTCTGTCTTCTGGTGTTTTCTGTAATGTCTTTAGTGTTTTAAAATTTAATTGGCTAGGTTTCATCAGAGGTAATTTTTAAATGATTGTGAGTGAATTTTTATATTTCTTTTTTTTTGGGAAATTCATTACTGATAAGCAGAAAGTGACTGGTTTTTCCCCCTGTGCTAGGGACTGAAATTCAGGGGCATTGTGCTTACCAGGCATCACTACCGTTGACCTCAGTCTCTGATCCTGCGCTCCTGATTTCTGTATATTGATTTTCTATCTTGATTCTTTGCTGAAAGTGTTTATAAAATCTAAGTGATTTCTAGTGCCGTTTATAGGACCTTTTAAGTTGAGGACCACATCCTCTGCAAGTAGGGGTAATTTGACTTCTTCCTTTCTTACTTACACCTTCCCCTCTTGTCTTACTGCTCTAGCTGAGACCTCCATTTTCTATCGAAGAGGAGTGGAGAAAGTGAATGTGCTGTCTGGTTCCTGATTTTAGACGAAGTGCTTTAACTTTTCCCCACTTAGCATACTGTTGGCAGCAGGCTTGTCTGACGTGCCTTGATGGGGGTACTGTGTGCGCTCCTTTTATTCCTCATTTCTTTCGGACATTTATAATTAAGGGATGTTAGACTTTTTCTAATGCCCTTTCCACATTTATTGAGGTGGCCATGTGATTTCTAATCTTATTGATTTAATATGATATTATAGTTATTAACTTGCACATTTTGAATCATTCTTGCATCCCTGGAATGAAATCATCTTTATATGATTTCTTGCCTTTTTAATTGCCAAGTATTTTATGGAGAATATTCTTACTTATTTTCATGAGCTATCGGCCTATAGCTTTTTTTTTTTTTTTTTTATTGTAACCTGTGGTTTTAGTGTCAAAGTATTGCTAGTTTCATAGAATGAACTTGGTAGCATCCTCTCCCTTCCTAGTCTACAGAACAATTTGAGGAGCATTGGTGTTAACTCTTTTGAAAAGATTCGGTAGATTTCAGTAGCAAATCCCTCCAGTCGTGAGCTTTTCTTTGGAGACTCATTATTGTGCTTCAGCCTTGTTATGGACCTGCCTAAACTGTTTATAATCTCCATGTAATTTCGATAGGTTGTATAAGCTTGTAGAAATGTATCCATTTCTTCTAGAGTTTCCATTCTGGAAAGCAATATAATATTCAAAGGGTTCTATAGCGATCCTCGGGCTTGTTCACCGCAAGTTGTCATAACATCTTTTTTGCAGGATATTTGATCAACTGTGAACCTCAAGATTGTGTTATTTACTGGGAAAAAAACTGTTTCCAGTTGTGGTGTGTCTCAGCCCTTAGCACACAACTTTCTCTCTCTCTCTCTCTCTCTCTCTCTCTCTCTCTCTCTCTCTCTCACACACACACACACACACACACACACACACACACACACACACACACACAGGAAAACAGATGTAGCCTTAGTATTCCCTTATAATCCCAAACAATAAAGGTAAAGTTAGTTTGTAGAAGGAAGCACCCATGTTTGAAAGTGATGCCTAATTGAGTGGCAGACAAAGTGACAATTAGAGAAAGATTTGACAGAAGAGGATTTGCCCAACTCTCATGAGAAGAGAGAGAAGAAAGGGAGCTACTTACGAGAGCAGTGCAGAGAGAGTCAGAGGAGTTTTACCAGGGGAGTTTTACAGAGACATGTTGAAGAGAGAACAAGTTAGACACAGATGAAGACAGAGGAGCCAGATTAGAACAGATGCCAGAGTTAGTGTGAGGCCAAGCAAAGCAATTCAGGAGAGACCGAAAGAGAAAAGCCAGATTGAATCAGTCAGCTTGGAGAGGAGTTTGAGCCAGCACAGCTGAGT
Source organism: Rattus rattus (assembly GCF_011064425.1). Taxonomy (NCBI): domain Eukaryota; kingdom Metazoa; phylum Chordata; class Mammalia; order Rodentia; family Muridae; genus Rattus; species Rattus rattus. The sequence goes on from NC_046162.1 coordinate 83,480,332, forward strand.
TGAATGAGTTATCCAGAGAGCTGAAAGAACTAGGAAAGGGTGCGCTTATTCAATAGTAAGTCTCAGAGGCTGATAACATGCTAGGCCTAGATAAGATTGTACGGAGGCTAGGAGCTTCCAGGATTAGGTCTAAGTTAGCAGATGAAGGCAGTAAGCCTCTGTAAGTCAACAATTATGCCAGGAAAATAAAAGTGACATTTCACACATCCCCTTTTTGTTTCTAAGTTTATAAAACTTGGGTAGAGTGACTAGGGGTTTCTCAGTCTTGCTTTGTCTTTCAAGGGACCAACTCTTGACTTCATATGATGTTTTAGTTTCCATTCTTTCTTTTCTGGCCTGATCTTTATTATATTTTATTGCCTCATACTTTGGTGTTGTTTTGTTTTGATTTTGACACAGTTATATGTACCTAGGATGGCTTGAAATCACACTGTGTCTGACACCAACCCCTAACTCCTGTTCTCCTGGCTTCATCTCATAACTGCTGGGATAGCAGGCATAAGCCAGCAAGCCCAGCTGTTTTTGTCTTTCCGAGACCCTGGGGCATACCTTTAGTTACTTACTTGATATTTCTCTGAATTTTTAATCTAAGCAATCATAGCTACAAACTTCCTTCTTTGAACTGTCTTGGTGGCTCTCCAAAGTTCTGTTGAATTGTGCTTCTGTTTTATTTGTCTCCAAGGCTTGTTGGTTTCTTCTATGACTTCAACGGTCACACTGTGCATCACTTCTTGGTCTCTGAGTATTTATGTAGTTTCTGGGTTTCTCTTGCTAATGATTTCCAGTTTTATTCCACTATGATCTGATAAGACACATGAAATTATTTGAATTCTTTTGTACTCGTTAAGATTTACTTTAAGACCTAGAATGTGATCCATTTTGGAGAGGGTTCCACGGGCTCTTAAGGAAAGTCTATATCCCCTGTCTGCAGGCTAGAGTGTCCTGTAGATCACACCTGTGTCCACTTGATCTAGTGTAGAGCACACAACTGCGGTGTGTGTGCGTGCATGTGTGCCTATGTGCATGTGCATGCGTTTAGATTGACTACTTAACTAAATGAGGGCACGGAGTCTCGAAGTCTTCTACTGTTGTTCCAGGACCTATCTGATCTTTCATGCTCATTGGTGTGTGTTTTGCTAAATTAGGAACCTCAACATTTGATGCCTATATATTTAGAATTTTTCTACGATCTTAGTTAAATCGTATCTTTATTGGTAGCTAGTAGAGTGCCCTTCTTTGGCTCTTCTAATCCCGGGTTGAAATCTGAATTTTCAAGGGTCAGGGTACTACTGTGCCTGTTTGACTGCTTGGTCAACTTCACTCCATCAGCCAACTTGGCCTGTGGCCATTTTTACCAATGGACTCATTTCTTGGGGACAATAGTAGATCTTGTTTTTCAACTTATTTTGTCCTTTTGTTATGTTTGGTGTGGAGGCTGGTTCAGGTGTTTGCTCCGTTTCCCTCTTTATCGCTATTATAAAGGTTTCCTGGCATAGTATCTGTCAGTCATGGTAAGGTCTTTGCTTACCCCCTGTGGTCCACCATTCCTCTCGTGCAGTGTGCTCTTCCTGTGCCCTCATGATTGATGCTGCCCCGCTTCCTGACTGCACAAGCATCGTCTGCAGTGCTGGCTGTGTGGTCATGATGGTCACGGACACCTTACTCTCTGCTTGTCTTGACATGCCCTATTTCTGTCTCCTGTTAGCTACTAACTTTCCTGGATATTAGCTGTCTTGGTTGGCAGATACTTATTTTTAAAACTTGTAATACATTATTCCAGGGGTTAGAAAGATGGCTTGGTGGTTAAGAGCATGTATTGGTCTTGCAGAGTTCTACAGGCAACGCACAATTGCCATACTTCCAGGAGACCTGATGCCTGTGGTCTCCGCAGGCACTATGTTCATGCACACACACTTTTTAAAAAGGAAACACATTATTCTTTTCTTCCCCAGATTTTAGATTTGCTAATAAGAGAACTGATGTTATTCTGACGTATTTATCTTTGCAAATGGCATTTTCCCTAACAACTTTTAATATTATTTTTTGCTTTGTACTCTTGACATATGGACTGCATGCCATGGAGAGGTATTTGAAGTTACAAATGGCTTTTGTGTTTGGATGTTTTCTACATTTCAGGAATGCTCTACGTAATTTCAGGAACTGTGTCTTCTACTTGAGTGTTTCAGCTTTTTCAACACTGTGGATTCTTCACTTTCTTGATTTTGTGGCAGAGTTCTTTGTTCTTTCTCAAAGTCTAAGACGGTGTAATCAGGTTGAAAATACTAACCAGAAAAAAAATCATCATAAAAAATAACCGTGAGGCTATGGGTGTCTCACTGGTAGAACATGTCGTGAATATGCCAAGGTCACGGGCTCAGTGCCCAGTGCCAACTTTACAAAGACTTAGGATGCCCAGCATAAACCTTGGCTTCAAGTGGCAGGAAGTTCTTGATGCTCATTGCTTTTATGAGTATTATTGCTAGTTTATTTCATTTTATATAGCTTAGGTGGGCCTGAAACTTTATGGGTAGCCCCTGATACTGTTGACCTTACAGTTCTTCTGTATCAGCCTTTCAGGAAGCTGGGACTACATGAGCACCCTTGGTCTGCCTTTATATTACATGCTACCACATGGTCACACTTTCATTTATATGAAAAGATTTCAGATAATCTAAAACTCTTCATTTTTATAAAACAACTAAAAATGCACCAATTTCTCAAAAACTGAGTACATTACTTGGTAACAAAACCCAGGACGCTAGGGATGCGGCTTGGCATGTAGGGCGCTGGCGAGGTGTGTACAGCCCTGTGTTTGACTTCAAGCATGCTTCCTTCACATCTCAACACAACTTAAAAGATGGCCCAAATGACGAAGATGAGATACAGGAGAAAAACAAAAGAGGAAGGAATACACCAATCCACAGAGTTATGGTTAAGTTTGAGTGAAAATTTTGGATTGAGCTATGAGTGAGCCAACTTTCTTTCCTGCCAAGAAAGGGCTCCGGTGAACTTGGCATTTGCTGTAGCTCTCGGTGGAAGAAGTAAAATGAAATACATGTTCAAGTGTGGGTTTCATTTTTCTTTTGTGAGATTTTCAGCTCATCCAGCTATGTTGCAGCATTGATGTGGACAAAGGATGCAGGGAATTCAGTGTTTTGTTGTTAAGTAAAACACACCAGGTATTACTTATTTTTGTCACGTATGTGGGATGTGATACATTCCCTGATGGAGTCATCGTCTTTGTGGTATGCTTTCCTAAGGAACACTTAATGGGATTGTCATTTTTCCCAGTCTCTCTATTGGTTCACATATTTGGATCCAAATATTCATAATACTTCAGACATCCAGATTCTAAATTTTTCTGACAGTATTACACTAAAATCACAACATTCTGTTGAAAGCTAAGGCCAGCTCAGCTGGTCCAAACATCATTGGAGGGCATGTGTGTGAGAAAAGGGTTTATTTCGCTCTCAGTTCCATATAAGAGTTCATCATCAAAAACAATGAGGACAGGAACTCAAGCAGGGCAGGAACCTGGAGGCAGGAGCTGAGGCAGAGCCATGGAGGGTGCTGCTTACTGGTTTGCTCCTGACAGCTTGCTCAGCCTGCTTTCTCTCCTCTTTTCTATTTTTTTACATAAATATATGCCACAGACCACCCAGGGGAGTGTGTCAGCAGAGGGACCAAGGCTTAGATTTCAGGTAGAGAACGGATTCGGCACGACAGACAGACACAAACTCGAGGTGTGTGCTGCTGCAAAAAGCTTTACTTCTTGGCACAGACTTAAGCAGTTAGAACAGGTGCATCATACTTGGCATTCATCACCCCACCAATGTCCCTTGCAAGGAGGAAAGCAGAACGTACAGTCTAGGAAACAATTCTCAACTGCAAACAATAGTTTAGAAAACTGCAGTTATACTGCCAGACTTGTGGGCACCAGGTATGTATTCATCATTTACCTTTGTTTTAATAAAGTTTAAACTCTATATTTATGGCCCCTCAGAATAGTAAGGAAACTTTTGTAACCATAGTTAACTTTTGATAAGTTTGTTCAACTTGTTGGAACTTGTCTATGATCTTTCTAAAAGAATCGTTACTGTTTTGAATCATGCTAAACAAAACTTTTTCAAAGGGGGGAAGAGACTTTCTGGAACAGTCATGTTCTTAATAGCTGCAATTAATTTCTCTCCTATTTGCTGGGAGCTAATGGGTACAGCAGTTGAATTCATCACAGCTGTTGAGTTTATCAGGATCATGATGCTGTGAGACGTTTCCGTCTCTAAACTTTCAGTTCCTGAGACATCTAAAGGTACATGACCATCTTCCCACACTGCTATATTCTTAAAATCAGATATTGTTGACAGCTTAAAGTTGCTAAGATCACCAAGGCTAGAACACAGAAGGCACCTCCACCGCAAGCACAGACCCCAGTCATCATCTATTTGTAGGGAGACGGCCAGGACCTCCAGGAGGCCAGGCCATTGCAGGCACAGGCCTCTGTTCTGGATAGAGACGAAGCACAAGAGCTTCCTGTCACACAGACTCCACTGGAGTGGGTGTGGCAAATATATTTGTTTTCTTTCTTTTTCTTACATCTCAACTGGTGTTTCCCCTAGTCTTCCCCTCCACTTTTCCTCTGCCCCTCCCCCTCCACCCCGCCTCTGTTTCTCTTCAGAAAAGAGCAGCCTCCCATGGATATCCATCATCTTTCAACCATGGCATATCAAGTTGCAGTAAGACTAGGCTCTTCCCACTCTCCCCTTCCTAGTACCGAGGCTAGAGTGGGAACTCAGTAGGAGAAAACAGTCCCTAACGCAGGCAAAAGAGTCGGGGACAGCCCTGCTCCCACTACCAAACAGCATCATTTTCTTTTCAAAGAAAACTCTCAGACTTTCCAGATGCCAGCATTTTCATCATTCAGCTGTAGGGGTTCTAAAGGGCTAAAGAAATGCAAGTGGTAAGCAATGGGAAACACTTATTAAAGTGATTTATGTACATGCTTAGGTCTGTATGGCCATGTTTAGTTGGAAAATGCCACAAGTTCACTTATACTTCATATAGTTAACCCCTGACTGGACTTCTTCACATCAGTCATGGTGCACATGAAGAAGAACCTGTCTTCTCCTTTTCTGCTCTCATGGATGTAAGAGTAGCACAGAATCTAAGGATGGGCCAGGCACTGTGATGCACACCTCTGATTCTACCACTGGGGAGACAGAGTGTAGGTAGATCGTTATGAGTTCAAGGCCAGCCTGGTCTACATGGCAAAGCCCGTCTTAAAACAAACAAACAAATAAGCACTAAAAACCAACAACCCTTACTCTCTCACATCACCTCTGAAGTCAGGAATCGGAGTGCCTCAGTCATCCGGTATCTTCCTCTCAAGGCTATGGCCAGGACCCACTCTGGTTATTTCAGAGCTTTTCTGGGGTAGGAGGTTCTGCAGCCGAGATCACTCACAGTTGTTGGTAGCTGGCAGCCTTAACTCTATGCAGACCCCTCCATCAGCCTGCTTGCAGCCTGCAGCCTGGCGGCTTGCCTCCCTCAGAACTAGTGATGCAGGAGAGGAGAGACAGCCACGAGGACAAAAGTCAAAGTCCTCTATGACCTTATCTCCAGGTGACAGACTTTCTGCATACATGCGCTGTACATATGGAGCCAGGTGCCATACAGGGAAGGGCGTGTAGGAGGGCGGACAGCAGGCACGGGGAGCCCACAGAAGCGCTCTTGGAAGCTGACAACCACAAAGGGCAAACGTAACAATTCGCCGTGCACCTGTACCTGACACGGCAGGGAGATAGCAGTCCAAACAACTGAGGGCTGGAGAGATGGCTCCCAGCCAAGAGCACTGGCTGCTCTTCCAGAGGACCTGGGTTTGAGCCACCGACCGGTAGCTCACAGTTGTCTAAAAATAAAATAATAAAAAACAAAAAAGAAATTAGTTAAATTTAATTAATTAAAAGAATTAAATTAAAAATAATTGTTGGGTCAGTGATGAGACCGGAATGTAAGCTGTAGATTACACTGTTAGGTTGGTGATATGTAAATGGTAAAGTAGCTTCAGATTATTGTGCCTAGGACAATCTTGGGGAAGTGTATGTACTTGTATTATGTACATGCATACACATGTACACACATGTGCCATGTACAAATACATACACATGCACATGTGTGTTACAGGGAGCTAACCCAGAACCTCATGCTTGCATGCACTGTACCACTGAGCTACACTTCCAGTCCTAGCTATTATTTTTATAAATATCGAAGTATCAAAGCATGCTCATATGCCTGTTTGGGAAGGCATTGGTGCCTGAGGGAACAGGGGTGATATCTGAAGTGTTGACTTTCTTACAGCCAGAGGTTCTGACAGGCAGTGAACTGGTGGGATTTCCTTGTAGCTCTGAGGTTCTGTGAGAGCCTCATGCACAGTCCAGGAGCTACCTTGCTGGTTCACTGACAATGAAATTTAAAAAAAGGTCATTTAATGTAGTTTATTCTTTTTTTTTTTTTTTTTTTTTTTTTGACTGGGGACCCCAAACCCAGGGCCTTTTCCCTAGGCAAAGTCTCTACCACTGAGCTTTAACCAATGTAGTTTATTCTTTTTTGTAGTATATGTGCTATTGACCTATTTAAAAAAAACAACATACCTCTCTTCAGAAAATGGAGATTTTAGACAGTGATATTATAGTAAATTTGTGCATGGACTTGGCAGGAAGCTGAGAAATGGTGGTGGTGTAGGGAATTTGAATTGTAGAACTACTAAGTCATGAAGCCTGCACTGAGAACTTAGGAGGTAGGGTGTTGATCTACAATCTAAACTCCCCCCTAAACAATGACCTCCTTCTGAGGCCACTCTATTCTTTCATTGAAGAAAGGGACACATCAGGATGGAGGGGTCAGTGCAGAATGCCTGGCTTTGAGTCATGTGACCTTCGGCAGGTGGCTTGGCCCCTGTGCTTCGGGGTCCTCAGGCGTCTGTCCAGACAACTGTTTTGAAGGCTAAATGAGTTATTAGATGGCCAACACTGTGACTTTTTCTCTTCACGTTGGAGGAAAAGAGCAGGCTGCACTGGGGATCAAAGCCAAGCATTCTTTAAAGAGCAGAGAGGCGTCACCCCTCCCAGGAATCTCTCCTGCCATCTCTTGTATTTCTGCAGCACGTGGAGTGTTTTGTAGAGATGGCCCACTTAACTAGCAGGACTCCCTGTAAAACCCCGAGATCGTCAGAGAAGAGAACATGCTTTGTATGTTTCCTGGTCCCTGTGTTCCTCAGTTCTGGTTACTGAATCGATCAGTGATTCTCGGTTCTGACTGATTTACTGGGCACGAAGGGAAAGCAGTGAGAGGAAACAGAAAGGTCTCTTCTTCCACTGAGTTTAAACCTAAAAGAAATCCAGAGAGGAATGCTAAACATAAAATCAATATTCTGATGGCGTGTGAGGCGGGTTAAGTAGACCCAGGGCAGGGCTGATGGTAGGAATGAATGCCAAGTAGACCCTTAGCACCAGCTTGTGACCTCACGACACTGAGTATAGGTATAGGAAGTGAACTGGTAGGAAATACAGTTCCCACCTTGTAATCCCCTTAGGGTTACTGATGACCAGAACCCTGTGCTAAGTTCCATGAATTACGCCATGTAATTCTACCTGCTGAAGGGCAGATAGCTGTTTCTTTCCTTTTACAAACGGGCAAGAATTTTAGAGCTTGAGTAACTTGTTCAAGGCCCCACAGATAGCACCAGAATGCAGCTTTCATTCAAGATTCAAAGTCAGTCTTTGGCCATAATGGAGGAGCTGATTTCTAAAAGCAGTTAACTCAGGAGAGAACAGTGGTGTGTGGTGAGGCTCTGGGAGTTTGAGGTGAAGTCTACTGAAGGAGAAACCTATAAATCAGATCTGAGTGTGAGGATGCCAGCCGCAGGAAACAAATGACTGTGTTTGCCAGTGATTACTCTCTCCTGCCCTCCCGGAGTTTATCATACCCCAGTTACTCTGTGTCACTGAGCGGGGTACTTAACCTCTGTCAAGTGTCTTAGCCTGACAAATAGAGATGCTAGTAAATGCCACGCCTGAAATAGTTCATGTGACACTAGCAAATTAGGATGATCTCTTAATATTTGTAATGAACCACAGACTACTGGAATGTGGTCAGCGGGGTATGTTCCTTCCTTTGCACCTCCCACGAAAGGGGTCATCAAATGGTGTTACCCAGCTGGAAAAGCTCAGCGCTCACCAGGCTTCCGACCTGACAGCCTGCAGCTGGAGAATGGAGGCCGTAAGGCCTGGTGGTGACTTGACCACCTTGATGTTACCTGAGCTGTGGGTTTTAGCGGTAATGAGACACTCTTGGCTTCTGAGAACCATTTTGGTTCCTTTTTAGCCACCTTGCTTGCTGTATAAACAGTTAGGTGGAGAGCGGGGCTGGGGTGCAGGAGCAGTTGGTTTGCTGACGTCAGCACTCTGGGCTTGCCATGCTTGGCTATGGCAAAGCCGAGGATGCTGCCAGATGCCATGTGGTACCCACCAGAACCAGGGGGATGCTAATTGCTGTCAGCTCAAGAGACCAGCTCTTAGGCGCCAGAGACTAAGTTAAAATATGAAATTAAGATTAGAACATGGATTTGAAACCATTATAATTTGAATAACACATGCTCCTACCAAATCTAACAAACTCGAAGAACAAGGAATAATAATAAAAATTCTGTCTGCAGTCATTTTACAGTGATGCCACCCACAGTTAGTACTTGACAGTGTCTCCCACAGTGTGAACATTGAAAACAGGCTTTGATTTCTTACTTTGCCCTGACATGTAAATTCTAATATTCTTGTGCTTTTGTTTGCTTATTTGAGACTAGATTTTTTTTTTTAAATCAGTTTTGGCTTACAGCAAAATTGAGAGAAAAGAACAGGGAAGAGTGTGTGTGTGTGTGTGTGTGTGTGTGTGTGTGCATGCACACACAGGCACACACACACACAGTGGCATGTACACACTCACACATGCCACACACACACACACACACACACACACACACACACACACAGGTCTTTGTGGGGGGACACTCAACAGTCTAGAGCACCAATTAAGGATGTCTTTGTTAGGACGAGTTTTTGACAATTTTGTCAGTCACTTGTGTGGCAGTGTCTAAGAAAGTAACTGCAGGGGGAAGGATTGATTTAGACTCAAAGCGTCAGCAGCTTCTTCCCTGGTCATTTGACCCTAGGCTTGTGCACAGTGACTGTGGCAGACTGGTTTACAGTTAACACAAAGTGCTCCTTCCTTTATGGGCAGGAGGCAGAATGGGGGAAACAGGCAGGGTCAGGAGAAAAAGGCCACACCCTCAACCAGGCTCTGGTCCTATCCTCTGTGTCCTGAGAATCCAGCTATGGAGTCCTCAGTGACCAGCCTCTTGTACCCTTGACCCACACCCCTCTCTGTAGAGCCAGCAGCTGATTCCTAGGCCTTTAGCACATGAGTCTTTGGGGAGGTCAGTTCATATTTAAACCATCATGGGAATTACGGAAAACTGCCACCAGCACTTATTACATTTATGTATTTTGTGCAACATGGATTTTCTGTTCCTCACTGGATCCTATGGTAACAGTTTTATACGAGCTCCTGGATTAAGAAGTTCTTGTGAACTGATAAGCCCATCCCATCGTATGTTGAAAATAACAGTAAGTGACACTTTATGTAAGTTACATTCATACTGAATCCACGGAGAGCAGAGTTTTGCAGCACTATGGGAGGCTGGCTGTTGGTCTTTGTGGTCTCTGTGTCTGCTCAGCACCGGAAGTACAGCATACAGCCTGGAGGAGGGTCACAGGTCAGTCTAATTTCCTCCACTCTTGTTACACTTGTGTACTCTGTGTGTGCGTGAGTATGTACATGTCACTGTGTGGTGTGTGTGTGTGTGTGTGGTGTGTGTGTGTGTGTGGTATGTGGTGTGGGGTGTGTGGTGTGTGTGGTGTGTGTGGTGTGAGTGTGGGGGGTGTGGTGCGGGTGGGGGGGGGGGGAGGGGTGGTGTGTGTGTGTGCTTGTGTATGGTATGTGTCTGTGCATGTGTGGTGTGTGTGTGTGTGTGGGTGTGTGTGTTATGTGTGTCTGCGTGTGTGTGTGGTATGTATGTGTTATGTATGGTGTGTAATATGTATGTGTGTGTGTGGTGTGTGCATGTGTGGTGTGTGTGAATATGTATGTGAGTGTGTGGTGTGTGTGAATATGTATGTGGGTGTGTGGGGGGTGGTGGTCACAGGACAGCTTTCAGGAATCAGTTATCATCTTCTACCACGTGTGTCCTCGGCATCAGATTCAGATGGTCAGGCTTGGCACCAGGGGTTCTACCTGTGGAGCCATTCAATAATTCCACCTCTTCTTTTTCAAAAAGAATCCCCAAAATATCTTACATTGGGAAAACTTTTTTGTTAAAAGTTTGGATATGCATTCGCACAACACATGTCACAGCATATGAGTGCAGGTCCTCAAACTCCCAGGGATGCCTGACTTACCTCCCATCTCATTGTAGGAGACACTAGAACACCCCTGACTTATGTGGGCTCTGGGGACCTGAATTCTCGCCTGTGCATCAAGTGCCTTACCCACGGAGCCGTCTTCCTAACCCTAAATATCATTCCTACTAAACACATTTACTTGTACACCGTCGTGTAAATGAAATTTATCGTCAAAACATGCCGCCACTGAACGCTCTAGGGTTCCAGTGCATTCTTGGTCCCAGCCTATTTTCTTGCTCTTTTCTCTTCATTTCCCTTCCTTTTCCACTGGTCCTTTAGAGATGAGGTCTTTCCATGCTGAGCAGGCTGGCTCCAAGTTCCTCCCAGCCTTCAAATTGATCACTGGCCTCAGCCTTTAAATTGATCCTCTGGCCTGGCTGCCCCAGTGGTTATGAATACAGGTACATGCTTCCACACTTAGCCCATTTGAAAAACCACTTTGTTCATTTTCCTAGTGTTGAGGTTTGAATTTGGATTCTGATTAGGATTGCATTGAAGCTCTAAATGAACTTGGAAAGAATAACTGGATATGGTGGCTCACAACTATAATCCCAGCCCTTGGGAGCCTGAAACAGGAGGACTGCCACTAGTTCAAGGTCAGCCCAGGTTATATAATGAGTTTTATACCAGGCTAGACTATGGCTTTAAGGGTAAGAGTCTCAAAGAAAAAGAAAGTTTCCAAGAACAATATCAAACCTTCAGATCCGTGAATGCAGACATCTCTCCACCTGTTGAATTCTCTTGTCGATACATTGTAACAATCATTAACTGTTACAGATACATTGTAACAATCAACTGTTAAAGATACATGGTAACAATCATCAACTGTTACAGATACACTGTAACAATCATCAACTGTTACACATTGTAAATAATCATCAACTGTTACAGATACATTGTAACAACCATCAACTGTTACAGATACATTCAATCGTTAACTGTTACAGATACATTGTAACAATCATCAACTGTTTCAGATACATTGTAACAATCATTAACTGTTACAGATACATTGTAACAACCATCAACTGTTACAGATACATGCAATCATTAGCTGCTACAGATACATTGTAACAATCATCAACTGTTTCAGAAACATTGTAACATTCATTAACTGTTACAGATACATTGTGACAATCATCAACTGTTACAGATACATTGTGACAGTCATCAACTGTCACAGATACATTGTGACAGTCATCAACTGTCACAGATGCATTGTGACAGTCATCAACTGTCACAGATACATTGTAACAATCATTAACTGTTACAGATACATTGTAACAATCATCAACTGTTACAGATGCACTGTAACAATCATTAACTGTTACATTTATCATAAACAAAGTGAAAACACAGTTGTCTCAGTATTTGTCATTTACTAGTTTTCTGTCCCCTACCCTTGTTCTTTTTCCTATTTTTGTTTTTAATTCATTTTCTGCTTTTTGTGACTGTACCAAACATCTGACAATTCCATTTTCTTCCCCACTTTTTTGGCATATTAATTATTTTATTCTTTTAAAATTCTGATTTTAACTATGTCACACATAGGCCCACTGTCATGCAAGTGCTGTAGTCCTGCTTACAGGCTACAGACAGAGTTTGGTATAATTCTTAAGGCTCTGAGGAATGGTAATGAGTCCTGTCTTCACCTGAGACTCCCTCCCTGCCCTCCAACAAGGAAGCCGGCCAGTGGCTTCTCTCTGCTGGCCATCAAAGTCCTATGTGGCATTTTCTCCAAGAAAAGGATGAAAAATTTGTTGTTTCTGTTGCCATCTTCAGAAATTATCTCCGTGTTACCTGGGAAATTTGGGGTTCCCTTCTAGGGATCTTAGCCTCTTTAATAAATAAGTTGAAAACAAGATTGGATGGAGACTTGAGGACAATTTTATTAGGGTTTAGGAAAACAACAGGGTGAGCAAACTATACGCCAGCAGCTGTGGGGGTGGGGCAAGATGGAGAAGGGGAAGAGAGAAGCCGTCTCTTTTTGAGTTAAGGTACAAGAAAGCAGTAATTGAGGTTGGCAAACAGCCACAGGGAGGAAAAGGGGAACAGGGTGCTGCAACAGATGAGTGGGAGAACCCAGAGACGGAATCATGCTCAGCCCTTTGCCAAGGAGATGCAGGGAAGAGGAGAAGCTGCATTTGAGTAACTTAAAGGGGGTGGGGCAGGTCCCACAGCAGCAGCTCTATAAGTGGATCCACAGAGGAAGGGGCTTTGGGGAGGGATAGATCCATTTCTTCATGGGGGACGAGATAATTATTCCTGTCTTGTCTTAGCATGATTTTCTGGTGAATCAGATTTCCTATGGCGTGGGGTCGACTCCCTGCCAGGCCCAGCTGTGCTAACTCTTAAGGGAAGAGACAATAGTTTGTAATGTTCTCATCTTCAGAGCAGGCTAGAAGTGGTTCATTCTTTTAACGGGAGGTCTAAGAGTTGATGTGTACCTTTCTAGTGTTTCCAGGGAAACAGAAGATCCAAGTCCAACAAGGAGGGAGGAGTCCATCACATCCTCAATGGCCTCCAAGGTAGCTATTTAAATTAGCTAGATCTTTTGGATAACCTGGTTCAGCTTCGACATTAGCATTTCACTGTGGCTTGTGTGTGGCTTGTGCCAGTGCACAAGGTGTCGGGTTCAGGCTTTCCAGCATTCCAAGTAGGCATTCCTACTTAGCTATAAGCACATTCTGAACCTGTACTCCTCTCTGATGGAAATGCTTCTCGCCCTACACTTCGTGAAACCGTCTCAGAGCAGCAGCTTCTCATCTCTCTTAGCCTTTGGAGGGTTCAGGTAGGTTTTGGCTAGGGAGTAAGTTTAGTCATACGGGAATGCTGTGGCTGGCTGATTCCCCATTCAGATACTAACATTTTCTACACATCAGTGGTAAGGATTTGCCTTTCCGGTGTTGGTGCGCTCACTGGAGCAGTGCTGCACCCTCCTTCCTCCTCTGTATCTACTGCTTGGCTAACCATTTGCCAAGATATCCGGCCTATCTCAGTGTGCAACATGCCTTCCTTACTAAGTTTACTCATTCTAGTTTTTTATTTAAAGGGAAAGGTGTATGATTTCCCCGCTCACTTGATTACGTAGAAGCCACTGCTAAGTTATTAGATAACCTAATCTGAATATCACTGTGTTTCGGAGAACAGTGACTGCTAAGTTATTAGATAACCTAATCCGAATATCACTCTGTTTCAGAGAACAGTGAGGCCCAAGGTTCTCACTGGAGCAGGGACAGCTTCTGGAGCAGTCAGAACACACACAGCGTTTTCCAGTGAAGTTCATGTATCAGGCCCAGCTCATGGCATGCCAGACATTATAATGCCACACATTACAGCACAACAGCAGCAGAGATGACTCATTGCAGATCAGCATAGGAGATGAAGACGATAATGAAGTTTGAAATGTTACAAGAATGAGCAAAATGTGACACAAAGACAAGAAGTATGTGCTGTTGGCCACATGGCCTTGATAACTTGCTTATAGAGGGTCGTCACCAACCTTTAGTTTAAAACAGCACAGTAACTTCCAGTGCAATAAAGTATGCACAGGAATTGAGTAAGCCTTGAACCTACTAAGAGTGGGAAAGAGCAGGACAACCCTGACCTTTCCTCACACCCGTGTCACTACTGCCATTGGTTTCACCTCATGAACATGTACACCTTATCCATCACACCTGATGATCATGCACACCTTATCCATCACACCTGATGATTGTGCACACCTTATCCATCACACCTGATGATCATGCACACCTTATCCATCACACCTGATGATCATGCACACCTTATCCATCACACCTGATGAACATGCACACCTTATCCATCACACCTGATGATTGTGCACACCTTATCCATCATACCTGATGAACATGCACACCTTATCCATCACACCTGATGATCGTGCACACCTTATCCATCACCTGATGATTGTGCACACCTTATCCATCACACCTGATGAACATGCACACCTTCTCCATCACACCTGATGATCGTGCACACCTTATCCATCACACCTGATGAACATGCACACCTTATCCATCACACCTGATGATCATGCACACCTTATCCATCACACCTGATGATCATGCACACCTTATCCATCACACCTGATGATTGTGCACACCTTATCCATCACACCTGATGATCGTGCACACCTTATCCATCGCACCTGATAAATATGTATACTCTATATACACTTGAGCATGTCGATGCAGATAAAGGTATATAAATAAGCACAGAAATGCTATCATTTGTTGGAACAGACATATGTGGTGCTGGGGATCCAACTCCAGGCCTCCTAGCTGGCAGACAAACACTACCAACTGTGCTGCCTCTCCAGCCCTCAGCTGTAACTCTCATTGTTGGCACGGCCTCCCTGCCACTATTTTATGGATGCTTTTATGATTTTTTTCTTTATATTTGTTGTTCTGTAGTTTCAAAATTATGTTTTTAGATGTAGGAGGGTTTTTTGTTTGTTTGTTTGTTTGTTTGTTTGTTTGCAGGGAGTGGGTATTCTCCTGCTTGGTGCTCTGTGAATTTCCTGAATGTATGGTTTTGTGTCTAATTTGGAGAAACTCTCAGACCATTGCAAGGGAAGCCACAGAGTTGTTCAGGTTTCCTTGCCAAGGAAAGACTATTCTCTGATTAGATAGGCTAACCAGATAGGCTTATTCCAGGAAGGCAGGTGTCTTTGTTAGGGATTTACTTCTGCGAACAGACACCAGGACCAAGGCAACTCCTATAAGCAACTCTTATAAGGACAACATTTGACTGGGGCTGGCTTGCAGGTTCAGAGGCTCAATCCATTATCATCAAGGCAAGAGCATGGCAGCATCCAGGCAGGCATAGTGCAGGAGGAGCTGAGAGTTCTACATCTTCATCTGAAGGCTGCTACAAGACTAAGTCTTCTACACTGGGCTTCAAAGCCCATTCCACAATGACACACACTTCCTCCAACAAGGCCACACCTACTCCAACAAGGTGAAGCCCCCAAATAGTGCCACTCCCTGGCCAAGCATATGCGAACCACCACAGCACGGGTGGCTAGTAATGAAAAATAAAACAGCAAATACACTTCAGAGACAGGAATCACGGGTCGGCTCAATGGGTGCTTTCAGAAAACCCTCATATCAGGTTCAACATCTTTTCATGTCTGAAGACACTAAGAATAGAAGCAACAGGCTGCTGCACGATAAGTCATGAACAGCCACTTGTGGCCAACAATTGCTACACAGGGGAACGGAAGCTTTCCTCCGGAATCAGGAGCCCACAAGTGCTCATTCTCTCCAGGGCTCTTCACCACAGCATTCGAAGGCTTAGCTGAAGCCACAAAAAGAAAGAAGGGGATACAAACAAGAAAGGATGGAGTCGAAGTTTGCCAATTGTGTGATCCCGTACTTAACCTAACACCTCCATGTTAATGTAAGACTTGAAACTCAAAACTACCAGAGGAGCATTGAAGAAAACCCTTTCAAGATGTGGGTGTAGGCAAGGGCCCTGTGAGAGGCATACCAGCAGCTCAGGACTGTCTGTGGAGGAAGGGAGCCAGGGAGAAGGGGAGTGGAAGGCGGGTAAACATAAGCAGAATGCACTTATACACATCCATGAGCACATTTGTATACTTGTCAGAAACTTTTAAGATTAAAAAAATTTAGAATGGAAAAATGGCTCAAAGTTCGTACAAGAAGAAAACCCGTTCCTTTGTGGGGAACTGTTTATGAAGTAGAGAGAGGAGCAGAAGCTAGATAGGTAATGGAGAATCAAAAACACAGTTTCCTTTTTAAAGTCAGTGAATGAAAAAGTTCTGTTGCATTCAGTAGAGACTTGGAGGAAGTGTGGGCGTGAACTGTGTGAGTAGCTGAAGACAGTCCACGCTGGGCAGAGGGAAGGAGGCGAGTGCATGTGTGTCTGTGTGTGGGGGTGTGGTACAGATACCCACATGGCTGAGGTAGCGAGGGGCACAGCATGGGCTTTGAGAGGAACTCAGAGCAGGCGCTGTGCATCCCATGGGATGCCTTTTATCTTTCTCCCTTTACCTAGAGAACAGTTCCTAAAACATCCGATTTCTAAAGTGTCTCTTTTCTTGAGGGGTCTAAGATTCTGCTTTTGAAAAATTATTAATTTTTCAAGTTGGCACACAGAGTAGGTTTCCTTGTATTTTCTTTTCTTTTCTTTTTAAAGATTTATTTATTATATATAAGTATACTATAGCTGTCTTCAGATCTCATTACAGATGGTTGTGAGCCACCTTGTCATTGCTGGGATTTGAACTCAGGACCGCTGGAAGAGCAGTCAGTGCTCTTAACCCCTGAGCCATCTCTCCAGCAAAAAAGGTATCAGATCCCATTACAGATGGTTGTGGGTCTCCATGCGGTTGATGGTGTTTTCTTATGTACGTGTCACTGCTCCTTGTTATGCATTCTGCAATCTCACTGCTTCCCCTCAGACAACCTAAACCCTTCTTAGCCTTCTTTCTTCTTACATTACCATGGTGCGTGGGACAGAACTAAGAAACCTCATCAGTTAATTATTATTAATTGAATTCCAGACTTAATTTGTGTTTCATCGACTTTCCCGCTAATACTTTAACACTGCTAGTGGCAAACAGCTTAAAAATATAGACGTAGGCAAGGACCTGAATACACTCCAGTAGTTCAGGACTGCTTGACAGGGTTGGGAGGGGCAGGAAGAGGAGGGATGTGGGCGGGTCCAATCTGGGGTGCTCTGTTGTACTTAATCCTCACAGGTGCTCGGTCCTTCCTTGCTCCTGTGAGCTTTGCTGTCATACAGAGCCCTGACTGCATGGTCCAGGGAATGTCTTCCTATTTGGGTTTATCCGGGAATGTTTACCAAAAGACCAGGCTGCATTATGGGCTTAGGAGGAGAAAAATGTGGAGGTAAAGCGGCCTTCTCCAGGAGAAAGAAAGGGTTAATTCGGCCTCACAGTTTAGATCATCTTATTTCCATGGAAAAGGGCTTTGAAAAGCCTGGAAAACACTTCCTTGACCAAAAGGCCTGGGTTAACAGCTGCAATGGCTAAGTTGTGTTGGGATGCCACAGTTGCACAGAGCTGACACAGAGATGACCCGTGGACAAGACTGACTTCTAGACAAGTGTATGCAGGAATGGGCAGCAGCTCGCCTGTCTGTCACCAAGGTTCATGGCTGACACACCAATGGAAGGGAAAATTAATAAGAGAAAAACTTAATGAATTTTAGTCAGCATTTCATGTGGCTCAGGAGGCGTCTGAAGTAAAGACCCAGGAGAAACTGTTTTTGTGCTTTGGTTTGATGTTTAATGGGCAGCCATGGAGACATGAGCTTGAAGAATGGTCTTCTTTGGTGGCCAGAGACCGAAGGGCCCTGTAAGGCCAGTCGATTCCATTCTCTGGGATGGTCTTCAAGGAGACCTAAGAGCCCTGTGAGGCCGGTCAATTCTGGCTTTGTGGCCTCTTCTGTGGTGTGTGGTAGGACTCTCAGGGATGGTCTTCAAGGAGGAAGGGGAAATGGACCCTTTTAGGTTTTATGGTTTGCTCTGAGGAGAGAAATTATACTTTCTGTGACACATACTGGAGAAGTGTTCTGGCTTTCATGACTCAGTTGCAGAGGTGGTGGGGAGGAGCAGAGGGAATAGGGATGGGGGGGCAGGAGAAAGCCACAGACCAAGCTCCCAAGATCCTTCAGTCCTCCCTCAGTTCACAGCACTCACTCCAAGGCACTGCACTTCAGGTGTCACATTCTGAACCAAACCAAAGCTTTACCTATGACTTCCCACAGGGTGATCACTAAAGAAGGCGTATGTTAAGTCAGTGCACACCTTTAACCCCAGCACTTGGGAGGCAGAGGCAGGTTGATCTCTGAGCTCAAGGCCAGCTCGGTCTACAGAGAAAGTTCCAGGACAGCCAGGGCTAACTGGAGAAACCCTATTTAAAAAACTAAAAGAGAATATGCATGTCTGTGGCAAAAGTAATTCTATATTTTTTCTTTATTTCCAACAATTTTCATTACTTTGTACCAAAGATAATGGTTATTTTGGGAGAGGGAGGTAGATAGACAAAAAGCAGGGGGCAGGGCATCTGCTCCGACTGTCTGTTTCTGAGTAATCCACAAGTGTGGATCAGTACTGTCACTGCCTTTATTGAATCATGTATGTTGAACAGTTCATTTGTAAACACCTAGAATTCACATAAGTTATCACTTGGGGAGCTGGTGGCTGTGTCACCCACTATTATCATGACTAAATAATTTTGTTACATATTTAAAGAATTTTGAACTTTAATTTATTTGTATGTGTATGCTCAAGAATTTTAAATTGTTACCTATTAAAATACAGTGTAGCTCATCCACTTTACAATGTCAATGTACTGTGGGGCTGGAGAGGTGGCTCAGCGGTTTAAACCATGTACTGCTCTTCCAGAGGACATGAATTTCTTTCCAATACATAGGGTGGCTCACAGAACCCTCTTTTGGCCTCTATGGGCACCTGCACTCACGTGCACACATCCACATGCACACACACACAAGTACACATAATTAAAAATAATAAAATCTTTAAAAATTGATACTATGTAAAAAAAACTATTAAATATCATAAACACTAAGAAAGTCAGGAAAATTGGCCAAACAAAAGGGAATGAGACTGTGTAGCATCCAGAGTAGTCTTCCGGGAAACAGGGCTTGCTTCCGCTTGACACGAATTCAAGCAATCTTAAGTGATCTCTAGTTGACAAAGGAATATTCCCTCAGGAATGCTCCTGGTTAAATAGTTCAGTTTTTGAAGGAACTATTTTTAAATAAGCCTTAAATATACAAGAAAAAAAAAACCCACCCAACCTCCAATACAGTTGGCAGCTTGAGAAAAGCTTAATTACCTCCTCCTCTGTAACCATCCAGAGAAAGCAGTCCTGGAACCAGCAGAGTGCTTATTACCTGCTGGGAGCCAGCCAAGTGGAGTCCCCACTGCTAAGTTCAGAAAATAAACAAGAAGAAAAGAAAGAGAAAAAGACAAAGGCATGCGGAGGGAGGGAACAATGACATCCAGAAGCAGGGGGCAAAGGTGGGACCCGGCCTGACTCCTGCGCTGAGGAAGATGAGAGGCAACGCTAAAGAATTCCATGGGAAATGCCTCGGACAGAGCCTCTGTTCACTGTGCTGAAATAAAAGCTAAACTAAGGGTCGAGTAATTCACTGCAGTTTTCTGTAAATGCCTCTCCACAAGGCACCAGAGAATAAAAATTACATTTTCGCTTTGAAAAGACTGACAGGGTCAGTAAATGAAAAATTGAAGAAAAAAAATGTGGGCTAGAAGACTTTTTTTTTTCTAATTGAGAAGCAGAACAGAACAAACAATGGGTCGTTGGTGTCATAAGAGCCAGCGGACAGTACTCACCAGAGTAGCCTCACACACAGAGCAGTGGCACCCAGCTGTGTAAGGGTGCCTGCAGAGGACTGCTCTCTGCGCCACACGGATTCTAGAAAGCTGTGTCCTTACTAGAAATGCGGAATGATAACCTTACCATAGCACACATCTGGGCATGGCCTCAGGGAAAACCCTGAGTAAATAGACTGGAAGAACATTCTAGAAGTCTTTGTGAAAGCAAGTATAAAAATAGAGTCCAAGCAACAGCAACGGTTGTGATCCCAGTGACTAGGGAGAGAAAGGCCAGTGCAGTAGAAGGTGCTTTCCAATTTCCCACTGTAGAGAGTCTCCTGAAAGTCATGGAGACCGGTAACGTGCCCACTGGTGACGTGTGACACCACATACCCGAGTGGGACGTGGTGTCTTCACACAGAATTTCAGTTTCAAACCCTGTGAGGTAGGTAGACTAGGTGTTAAAATCATAACATGGTAGTGCACACCTGTGATCCTAGCAGTAGGGAGGCTGAGGCAGGAGGATCCGGCCTCATTCTTAGATACACAGCCAGTTTAAGGCCAGCCTGGAAAACGGACCCTATCTCTGCCCCTCCCCCAACACACAGAAGAATTAGATAAAGAAAAAGACATTTTAAAAGGATGGTGGTGGTGCACGCAGAGGCAAGTGGATCTGAGTTTGAGGCCAGTTTGGACTACAAAGTGAGTTCCAGGACAGCTAGGGGCCACTTAGTGAAACCCTGTCCCAAACCAACAAACACGCACACAGCCTCTAACTCACCCAGCCATCTTTCTGTTTGCTGCCGGCAGGAGGTGTCTGCATAGTATCCTAACACCTGATTGGTTTCTGTTACAATTTCTTTCATTATGGTCAACTAATACTTGAAGGCTTATGGAAGATAACAAGTCCTAACATTTATTCAAATAGAATTAGGGAAATAGAGCAAGAGAAATTCCTACCTCTGTGGCTTTCAGAGTCTGTGTCTTGAAGATACATTGTGCTCAGTGCTGCCTTTATATGATCCTTAGTAAGCACCCAACAGCTTGAAGGATCAGACAGTATCTTCCTACCTATAAATATTTTGCTTGAAATTAGTTGTTTAATGTCCTGTAAAGGTCTGGAGAAATGGCTCAGTGGTAGGATGTTTGCCTACTATGTGTGGGACCTATGGTTTGATCTCTTGCATACAGCAGATTTTTATATTTTAATCTAGTTAAATGGAGCTCCTCTAAGGATGTACATTGAGTGCAGTCACAGCTAAAGATAGGGTGAATATTCCCTTTTCTCAGTATGAAAATTAAGTTAATTAGCCACAGTTGCATTTCATAAGTAAAACGATAGAACTTAGAACACAAGTTTTAGCCATATAATCCAAAATTCTAATTCACACGGTGGCTTTAAGGTTTATTTTTAATTATGTGTGTGTCTCTGTGGGGTATGACATATGAGAGCAGTTGCTCACAGAGACCAGAAGAGGGTGTCGGACTACATGGAGCTAGAACCACAGGCAGTTGTGAGTCACCTAATGTGGATGCTGGGAACCAAACTTGGGTCCTCTGGAAGAGCAGTACCTATTCTTAACCACTGAGCCATCTTTCCAGCCCTAAGGTTGTTTTTATTTTTATTTGTTTTAAAGAAGTACATACTTTAAAAATGAAAACTTCTTTTAAAAAAAAAAATCCCATCATCTCTAAATAAATGGTATTTACAGACATGTAGCCACATTGCATGATCTTTGTTTCTTGATTGTCTAAGACGAAATCTAGATGAAACAGAAGACCAGTGGCTATTGAAAGCTACACCTATGAGCTCTTGCATGCACCGAGGTATCCGATCCATCTTTAAAGCCGACCTGCGCAGAGTTCTAGTCTCCAGAGCCAGGTTTCCAGAGTGGCTGGCTCACAGCATGGTGAAAGGGCTTAGCTTTAAGTTTCGAAGGGAAGCAATGTCTGCACATTTCCTCTCAGAAGGAAGCAGGAGGGACAGCTAGAGTGTGATTTGGGAAAGGGAAAGAACCCATGTCAGAAACGTGCAGACAGACAGCTGAAATGGGAACCCACAGATTTGAGGAGGCAATGCGGGGAGGCGGTGCTGAACCTGGAAAGCCTCCAAGACTGGGCAGTCCCCTCCCTTCGGGGCCCTTGTGCTTTAGAGAAAAGAAACCAAGACATGGCGTGCCTACTTTCAAACTTCCGTTTGATCAAGTTTCGGATGTGTAGTAAGCAGGTTTTAAGGCAGAGAGAGAAGCTGGGGTATCCCCTGGGTTTCTCTAACGTTAGTCTTACAGGGAGTGGTGTGTTATCAAAGGCAGAGTCAGCACTGGCACTGTGTGTGTGTGTGTGTGTGTGTGTGTGTGTGTGTGTGTGTGTGTGTGTGTGTATGTGCATACACACACACGTGCATTGTGCAAGAATTCTAGCATTGAGCTCTACCCCTAGATTTACTTTTTTTTTTTTTTTTTTTAACCATTTCCCTTCTTGGACTGTCAAGGCTAGTTGAGGCTCTGGTTTTTGTCTGCATGTATTCCATCCACCATGTTTGTGCCTGGTGCCAGGGAAGTCAGAAGAGGGTGTCCTGTCCCCTGGAACTGGAGTTACACAGAGTTGTGAGCTGCTGTGTGGGTGCTGGGAATTGAACCCGGGTCTCCTGGAAGAACCAGCCACAGGGCTCCAATGGAGGCATCTCTGCGTCTCTTGAAGAAATGTATTGTTAGCATTTCACACACGCATCTATTGCACGTGAGGATCCCCTCCGTTCCTGTCCTCCTCATTACTTCCCCCGGACAGTTTCACATCTTTCATGTCACCTGCACATAGAATATTTTATTTTATAGATCTAGATGATGTCTAGGATCCACAAATGAAAGACAACATAGAATCTGTCTTTGCGAGACACTTAATTGGCTTAATCTAATGATCTCCAACTGCATCAATTTTCCTGAAAATGGCAGGACTTCTTTCTTCTTGATGGCTGAAAGGAATGATTGATGTACCCTCAGCCATTGCTCCCTGGGCTGCTTCCATAGTGCCCTTACTGTGCAGAGTACAGTAAACACGTATGTAAACATGCGTGCACAGGGCTAATGAGCACTCTGCAAGCACCAGCTTCTCAGGTCTCCTCTCCCCCAGCGGGGAATTACATGCTAATGCCATTTAAGAGGTCTGCATTAGTTTAGAAGTTTGCTAATTGATTCACTGGGTGTCTCTAGGGAATGGAAGAAGAGAGCTTGCTACCGATCCCCATTATCAGCTCTATTACGTCCTTGGTGTTTAACAGTGAGCTTGTTATCTGACTAAGAGCATATGTGTACAGATGTGTTGTAATAAGGTAGCACAGTCTAGGTTCAGGGAAATGGCTCCGTGCTTAAAGCACCCATGTGCAAGTGGAAGGAAGGAACTGAGATCCCAGAACCATTACAAATGCTGGGGGAGGAGGAGCTTGGCAGTCCGCTTGTAATTCCAGCCATTGAAGGCACAGAGGGGTCCCCAAAGCAAGCAGGCTCGCCAGACCAGCTGCATCTGTGAGCTCTGGATTTGGTCGACAGACATTGCCTTAGTGACTGAGCAGAAGAGTGACTGTGGATGACTCCCTATACTGAAACTCTGGCTTCCACATGCAAGGGTAGCCACGTATGTGCACCTTCCCCTATGTATGCATGCTCGTGCACGCACACATACACCACATGTACCTATACCACATACACACCACATATACACACAGCATATGCACATACATGTACACCTCACTCTTGCACACACAGTGGGGGAAAAGCACATACAATACAGTCCTTGTGAGGACCACAGTCGGCTGTGCTGGCAGATAACTCTGCACGCAACAGTCTCTAATGAACTCTTCCACATTCCCAGTCACTTGAGACTTTTTGGAAAAGCAGACTTTAATCCCAGCACTTGGAAGACAGAGGCAAGTGAATCTGTGAGTTCAAGGCTGGTCTGGTCTACAGAGTAAGGTCCAGGACAGGGAGGGCTATAGAGAGAGAGAGAAAAACAAAACAAAGCAAAAAAAGTACTATTTAAATATACTATTTAGATCAGAACATCTACATTTTCAAATTTAATAAATTAAAATTGTCATTGTTGTTACTGAATTGACTAAGTAAATAAAAATGAAATAGATACAAATTAATGTGTACTTACAAGTGATAACTATTTTTTTAGTTTTTTACATTTTATTTGAGTGCATGTTGGCACACATACATGCCACAGTACATGTGTGGAGGTTGGGGCACACCCTGAGGAGTCTGTGTTTTTCTCCTTCCACCATGTATGTATGTGCTGGGATTAA
The DNA here is from genome assembly GCF_011064425.1 of Rattus rattus. Taxonomy (NCBI): domain Eukaryota; kingdom Metazoa; phylum Chordata; class Mammalia; order Rodentia; family Muridae; genus Rattus; species Rattus rattus. Next base: position 83,504,515 of record NC_046162.1, read on the forward strand.
ACTCGGATCACCAGTCTTCCGGCAGGGCCCTTTACCGGATGAGCCGTCTCTCCAGCCCCAGACTTTTCTTTTAAAAAGATGTTGTTTTTAATTCAGTTTAGTTTTTTTTTTTCTTTTTTTCGGAGCTGGGGACCGAACCCAGGGCCTTGCGCTCGCTAGGCATGCGCTCTACCGCTGAGCTAAATCCCCAACCCCTTAGTTTAGTTTTTAAGAATTTGCAGTGGGTTGGGGATTTAGCAGTCAGAGCGCTCTAGCAAGCCTGGCCCTGTCCCCAACCCCCAGCTAAAAAAAAAAAAAAAAAAAAAAAAAAAAAAGAGTTTAAAAAAAAAAAAAAAAAGAATTTGCAGTAAATGGATTTGCTTTCAAGTAAGCCCATCTGCACGGTGTGGATGCTGCTGACTGGAAGTTGAGCTGAGCACTTCGGGACTGTGAGCCCGCAGGAGCCGACACAGGGCATGCGGAGTCTCGTGAATGTCTGTACTGCGCTCTACTCAGTGTTCTTAGAATAGACACACCAGGTGCCTCTGTTACGCCATTGTCACCTCAAACACAGTGTTGGGTAACACTGCGTAATGCGGTCTGTCTTTGGAAGTCTCTCACCTAGCTCATGTAGGTTATACTTTGAAGAATCATTTCACATTTTGAGGACAAACCGTGCTAAGGCCTGGTGCGGAAGGCACACAGGTACCAGAAATGCTAACTGAGGAATAACCGACCCTGAGGAGATGGAGTAGTGTATGTTAGTCAGACCTCTCTAAAGAAAGCACTGATGGAATAAATATATACACTAAAATAGCTTTATTAGCTTCCAGGATTCTGATGGACAGCCAACAATGGCTGTCCCACACCAGAGTGCCACAAATCCAGGAGTTGAGTCTACAGGCCCACTGTGGGGCTGAAAGTCTCAAGGATCCCTGGCCATCTGCCTATGTTGGAGTCACAGAGAAGTTGAGGATTATACAACTGAGGGCCTGCCACAGCAATGGGGTAGATGGACCTGCCAGCGAGAGTGAGGATGAACAGGGCAAAGCTTCCTTCAGCCATGCCCTTTCTAGGCTGCCACCATAGGCGGTGGACCAGGTTTGGTGCAGATCTTCCTGTTTCAAATCTGATCAAGAAAATCCCTCTCAGGAATGCACAGAAGCTTAGGTTTTAGTTTATTCTAGATGCAGTCAAGTTGACAACCAGGATTTGCCATCACAAGTCAGTCTTTTGTCAGCTTGACCCAAGATAGCCATGTGGAGAGAGCGCCTCAACTGAAAAACTGCCTCCATCAGACTAGCTTGTAGGCAAGTCCAGGAGGCAACTGCCTGATTGATTATTGATGTAGAGGGCCCAACCCACTGTGGGCAGATGGGAAGGAGGGCAGGTGGGCAGGTGGGCAGGAGGAGGGCAGGAGGGCAGGTGGGCAGGAGGGCAGGTGGGCAGGAGGGCAGGAGGGCAGGTGGGCAGGAGGGCAGGAGGGCAGGAGGGCAAGGAGGGGGCAGGTGGGCAGGAGGGCAGGTGGGCAGGTGGGCAGGTGGGCAGGTGGGCAGGTGGGCAGGTGGGCAGGTGGGCAGGTGGGCAGGAGGGCAGGTGGGCAGGAGGGCAGGTGGGCAGGTGGGCAGGTGGGCATGAGGGCAGGTAGGCAGGTGGGCATGAGGGCAGGTGGGCATGAGGGCAGGGCAGAGGGCAGGTAGGGGAGGGCAGGTGGCCAGGTGGGCAGGAGGGCAGGTGGGTAGGTGGCCTTGAGTTGTATAAAAATGAAGGTGAGCAAGTCAGTATGTAACATTCCTCCATATTCTGCTTCTGCTCCTGCCTCTGGGTGCCTGCCCCCTCTGTGATGGAGTGTGGCCTAAGAGTTGTAAGATGAAATAAATCTTTTCTTCCCCAAGTTGGTTTTGGTTAGTGTTTTATCAAACCAATAGAAAGCAAACTAAGACATATGTATGATTATTAGAGCAAGATGACTCAGTGGGTAAAGATGCTTGTCATATAAGCCTGACAACCCTAGGGCCCACGTGGTTGAGAGTAGACTAAGGACAGCTGTCCTCAGCCCTCCACATGAATGTGTGGCACATGTGCACCCATGTACATCGTGCATGTATACCCCATACACATCCCCACTAACACAAAGACATGTTCCATGTGTGTGGGTGCACATGCTCATGGAGACCAGAGCAGGACACTGGGCGTATGCCCCACAAAACCATGCCTGAAGGTTTCCTGGGTGCTGAGGACTTGATCAGACCCTCTGATTTACAGAGCCATCTTCCCTGCCTCCAAAGACATGTTCTTCCAGTACTTGTACTGTGGTACACAGTTCACATCTTCATAATGATTTCAACTAGAGCTATTAAGGTAGCAAAGGCTAGGCCCAAAAGAAATCAGTCTGTGTCAGGTGGTGGTGGTAGTTGGTGGCAGCAGCACATCTTTAATCCCAGCACTTGGGACGCAGAGGCAGGTAGATCTGTGAGTTAAGGCAGCCTAGCCTGGTCTACAGATCTAGCTCCAGGGTTGCACAGAGAAACCCTGGCTAGGAAGTCTGCCAGTAACAACACAGCTCGGTGAGTGGCACATGGGAACATGGAAGTGTCCTGTTGCTGTTACTCTGCCCTAACAAAGCACACAGCCTCATAGCTTACTGAACAGCCGGCCAGGGTTGCAGCGCCATCTTCTGTGGCTTCTCTTCTTCGCCTATAGCTTCTCCCTGTCTTCCCATGGGCACTGTTCAGTGTCTGCACTCACATTTCCTCTCCTTCTCTCTGAGAAGCCCATGATGGCTTCAGATGTGCAGTTAATTCTGCTTCAGTGCTGGGATCACAGCCATGGGCCACCTCATCCCCATTCACATGCGTTCCTTAAGGTAAGGAAAGCAGTGCTGCAGTGAGACTTGACTCAGTGACTGTCGGCAGGCAGCTCTCCTGCAGTGTGGGGCAGGCAGCTCTCCTGCAGTGGTGGGCAGGCAGCTCTCCTGCAGTGTGGGGCAGGCAGCTCTCCTGCAGTGTGGGGCAGGCAGCTCTCCTGCAGTGGTGGGCAGGCAGCTCTCCTGCAGTGGTGGGCAGGCAGCTCTCCTGCAGTGTGGGGCAGGCAGCTCTCCTGCAGTGGTGGGCAGGCAGCTCTCCTGCAGTGTGGGGCAGGCAGCTCTCCTGCAGTGGTGGGCAGGCAGCTCTCCTGCAGTGTGGGGCAGGCAGCTCTCCTGCAGTGTGGGGCAGGCAGCTCTCCTGCAGTGTGGGGCAGGCAGCTCTCCTGCAGTGTGGGGCAGGCAGCTCTCCTGCAGTGTGGGGCAGGCAGCTCTCCTGCAGTGTGGGGCAGGCAGCTCTCCTGCAGTGGTGGGCAGGCAGCTCTCCTGCAGTGGTGGGCAGGCAGCTCCCTGCAGTGTGGGCAGGCAGCTCTCCTGCAGTGGTGGGGGCAGCTCTCCTGCAGTGTGGGGCAGGCAGCCTCCTGCAGTGTGGGGCAGGCAGCTCTCCTGCAGTGGTGGGCAGGCAGCTCTCCTGCAGGGTGGGGCAGGCAGCGCTCCTGCAGTGGTGGGCAGGGAGCTCTCCTGCAGTGTGGGGCAGGCAGCTCTCCTGCAGTGGGGGGCAGGCAGCTCTCCTGCAGTGTGGGGCAGGCAGCTCTCCTGCAGTGTGGGGCAGGCAGCTCTCCTGCAGTGGGGGGCAGGCAGCTCTCCTGCAGTGTGGGGCAGGCAGCTCTCCTGCAGTGTGGGGCAGGCAGCTCTCCTGCAGTGTGGGGCAGGCAGCTCTCCTGCAGTGGTGGGCAGGCAGCTCTCCTGCAGTGTGAGGCAGGCAGCTCTCCTGCAGTGGTGGGCAGGCAGCTCTCCTGCAGTGTGGGGCAGGCAGCTCTCCTGCAGTGGTGGGCAGGCAGGACTGGAAGCAGCTCACTGTATGAGGAGAGAAGGTTTAAACTCAGTTCTGGAGGTCAAAAGATATGGCACCGGTGTGGGTTCAGTTTCTGACAAGGTCATCATGGCGAGTGGTAGATCACAGTGGCAGGGCTGTGTGGGGTGAGTGGCAGCATCTTCTGGTAGGAAACGGCTGAAGGAGTCACCATCTCTTTCAAGAGCATGCCCCAGTGACCCAAGGAGCTTTTAAGGATCAGGGACACTGCTGCCCTGGCAACCGCACTTCCTACACAGCAGTCTATGGGGACAAATCACGTTTAAAGCACAGGAATGACTCCATCGCACTTTTAATGACCCGGTTTCAGAGAGTCACATTTGGAGGCCTGTGGGTTAGGATACCAACATTTAAACTCTGGAGACAACTCATCATATATTAATCATATTCACACTTATTTTTTTAAATAGGTAAAAAAATACATTAGGAGTCCAAGTTCTTGTCTTTAAGCCAATACTTACTGTACTAAGGAAAATAAGATCGAAATTCCTCAAGTTGTTTTAGGGTCACTCCCTCGATTTCCCATGAATATAACTTTGAAGAAAGAGTAGTCTGTGTGTATATAAAGTGCAGTGCCGTCGTTTATGGAAAGGCCATGTTAAAGTCTTTGAGGCCTGGCACACACCTGTAATCCTAGCACTGGAGAGGCAGAGGCAGGGGGCACCTCTTGGAGTCCAGGGCCAGCCTGGTCTCTACAGCAAGCTGCAGGCAAGCTGGGGCTGCATGGTGAGACCCTGTCTCAAAAATCCACAAACACAAAGAAAATCTGCGGGGTAGAGAGCTGGCTCAGAAGTTCAGCCTTCTGGGTCTTCAGGAGGCCCGAGTTCCCAGCACCTGTGTGGGAAGCTCACAGACATCTGCCGTTCCAGTTTCAGGGGCTCCCACACGGACACACACACACACACACACACACACACACACACACCACACACACACACCACACACACACACACACACACCACACACACCACACACACACCACACACACACACACACACACACACACACACCACACACACACACACACACACACACCACACACACACACACACACACACACACACACACACACACACACACACACACACACACACACACACACACACACACACACCACACACACACACACCACACACACACACACACCACACACACACACACCACACACCACACACACACACACCACACACACACACACACACACACACACACACACACACACACACCACACACACACACACACACACACACACACACACACCACACACACACACACACACCACACACACACACACACACACACATACCACACACACACACACACACACACACACACACACACACCACACCACACACACACACTGCAGCATACAAACACATAAATAAATATGTTAGAGGTTTTCTTTAAGGTAGCATCTTTGAACACACACACCAGACCAGCCAATTTCAGAGTTTCTAGAGAATTCATGTCCAGAAGCTCTGAGAAGTCACTAGTTGTTAGTGTGATATAAAAGTTTCAGTTTTACGACATCTGTCCGCATACAGCTGTTGCATATCTCGTCTGGGTTGTATTTTCCCCAATGCGGCCACATAAACCAGCTTGTACGTCTGTCTTGGTGCTCTCTATTTTCCCTTGTTTTAGAATCCATTTTTGACCTACAGATAAGTATTTTTAATTTCAGCTCCAGATTATTAAGGTATTAATTGTCAAAGCAGTATTACAAATACCACCAACTACTGAAGAATATTTTTCTGCCTACTTAGAAATACCAAATTTATCGACCGTGTCCTGTACATACAAAGAAAAAACTGAGTATTCAGAAGACTGGAGGAGGAGTCCAGGCAGCCCTGTCACTTAGAAGTGTGGCCATTTGAAAACTACAATGGCCTTGTAAATACAGAAACACTGGATTCCCAGTTATTCTTTGCCATAGAAGCAGAAGCACATCCCCCACTGCAGTGTGTGGTGTGTGGGTACATGTGTGTATCTGCATGGCTGGGTGCACACATTACACATCAGCTCAAGTGACATTCTCAGGACCACCATCCACCTCCTTCAAGGCAGGTCTCTTATTGGCCTGGGGCTCACCAATAGGGCCACACCGGCTGGTCAGTGAGCTCGGCGATTCTCGATTCTCGCTTCTTTGCCTTGGCGGGGATGGGGTTACAGGCGCATGCGGCAGGTAAGTGTTGCTGCGCCCAGCTTTGCACATGGAGTATGGGGCTCCAACTAGGGTCTTCATGCTTGCAAAGCAAACACTCTGGCAGCACAGAGCTTTCTCCTCGGCCCCCAAGGAGCACTGTGTCTCACCACCATTAGTGTGTGGTGTAGCACTGTGTCACCACCATTAGTGTGTGGTGTAGCACTGTGTCTCACCACCATTAGTGTGTGGTGTAGCACTGTGTTTCACCTCCATTAGTGTGTGGTGTAGCACTGTGTCTCACCACCATTAGTGTGTGGTGTTTGGTTTGGTTTGCTAGAGCCTCATGCATGCCAGGCAACTGCTCTGTCACCAAGCTGTGGCCCCGGCTCCAGCATGGTTTGATGTTGGAAAGACATTGTTTATTGTGTGTATAATATGTACTTGTGGATTATTTCAGTCTCCTCAATGCTCTGTCTCACCCATGTTAGCTACAAGTGCTATATTCCCAACTCCCAATTATTTTCCTTTTTCAGAGATACTTTTTAAAGTTAAAGTCACTCTATTATACATGGAGTGTAGTAAGGTCTGTTAAGGAATACTGAATTCTAGTTCATGGCAAGCACGCTGAGGTATTTAGAAGAACATTGGCAACAGTAAGTCACTCTGATGTATATGGAAGGTAAGGTACGTATATCGAGTCAGTCAGCCGCCGAAGAACATAGTATGGCCTGCTTTTTGTCACCACGTTTGTTCGATTTATGTCAGTGGGAAGGTAGCTTGATACCAACTCGTCACTTAAAATTCCTTTAGCTTTGGAAAGTCTTCAGTGGGAGAAACCTGCCGGGCATGGCGGCACGCCTTCCGTCCCGGCACTCTAGAGGCAGGGGCAAGAGGACCTCTGCGAGACAGAGGCCAGCCTGCCTGGTCTACATGGTGAGTTCCAGGACAGCCAGGGCTATGTAGAGAGACCCTGTCTCACCTCCCCCTACCAACCCCCCCCAAAAGAAAAGAAAATCAAACAAAACCCAGGATAAATTGTACTCATTTCCATGGCTTCAGTTCTTCCTCTGACCTCTGTTCTGAGAATGCCCCGAGGGTCTGCGGGAATTAAAATTCAGATATTTGAAGGAACAGAACTTTTATGTAAACTATACTGTTAAAATAAATTAGGAAGACGAAGCAGGGCTTTCCCTCCTCAGCGTTATTAATTCTGGAGAATGCACACGCTGTTCAGACTGGCAAGGACTCTGCAGTCCGTGGCAGTTGCCTGCCTTTGGCCTTCCTGGGCTGGCGGGAAGAATTCAGAGAGCAGGAAGGAAAGGGAAAGGCAATTCGAAGTACTTCCTGCATTTAGCCGACTTGATAGTAACTGAAGATTACTCAGTTGTTTCAAATTTATGTCTAACTAACTCTCTAAATCCCATCCAAAGTGCACGCAGTGACAGAGGTTTCAGGCTCACAGAGGAGCTTGGAGACAAATGGCTCCCAGACGTCAGTGGCACAGCATGGAAGCGTACTGGAGCAACTACCAGAGTTCCTTTCAGAAGCACGTCCTTCCCCAGCTCCTCCTTCACAGCTGCACATAAACCAACCCCAGAACTGTCCTCTGACGTCCTGTCCTCACACTCCGTCCCCACCAACTAACACAGAAGGGAAGGGAACACTGAGGATGCCCAGAGCAGTCCAGGCGGCCAGCAGCTGGTGAAGTGTTCCCAGAGCACTTTAGAACAGACGCGGGCAAAGGCAGCGCTTTCCAGAGAGGGGTGGGGCACAAAGGTGTCACGAAAGTGCAGCATGGCACGTCTTGGGGGAAGCACATGAGGGGAACAGCCCTGAGCGCTTGGGATCTGGCATGAGGAAGATCGGACAGGGACGCCCTGGCTAGGGCGGTTTCAGGACCCAGGCTGCTCTGTTCAGCCTGCTTTGGGGAGGAAGGTGATAGGATGTCTTGCGAGGCCACCGTCATTCTGTCATCTTGTACTGATCATGTACTATTGTCAGTTTGGTCTCGGGTGACCTTGTAGCAGCTAATTGGCACTCACAGAAAACCCGGGAGTCTGTAGGTTTTCCTTGAATGTCATCTTGGTTGGTGAGAGCAAAAATAGATGTGAGATTAGACGGATAGGCGCACCAGGGAGACTTCTGCTGTGAGAACCCCAAGCCAGAGCCGCAGGAGTGAGGCACCAGGCAGGCATGTTTAGACCCCTAGGAGAGAAGGAAAGAACCTGGGCTGCGTGGGCATCGCCATCTGACTCCAGGTGGCATTCCTGGAGCCTGCTAGACAAAGGGCAGCCTCCTGAGGAAGAAACCCAGCCATTAACTCCATGCAGTCCACTAGGAAAAAGAACCCTGCGAGGAAGAGGATCTGCCTCCTTTAGTTTTAGTCTTAAAATCCTTGTGATTAATGGAGATGGGGTAGTCAGGAGTCAGTGTTCTCGCCATCACCCGCAGACGCACTGCCCCGAGCCCGTGGGCTCGAGGCTGCTCAGTGGAGGCTCTAGATGGAACTGAGGGAAACGCCCCACCTTCCAGAATTTCTATCACCTTAGCCTGCTGAACACAGCTGTGGGTGCTGTGCTGTGTGGACGCCCACACTGCCAGTGTCAGGAAGGATGTACTTTTAAACCTCTAATTTCTCTAATAATGTCTTTGGTGATTTGTGTAGGTTTGGCATTGTAATCAGAGTGCTTCCTGGCTTGGTTTATTCAGTTTGCAGCCTTAAAGTGTACACTGTCCTGATCTGCACGACGCGAACAAGTGATGGAGTCAAGAGGTCCACCCTGGGTGTCTGGAAACGAAGCAAATGCACTGTTTCTGTGGTGCATTAATCTATTTATACCAGGACCGACCATCCAGTGCTCAGCCTCCGTCACTCAGCCCCACTCCTGCTGTCACTGCCTGCTCCACTGACTGATACCAGCCTAGACTGGGGGGACACAGTTACAAACCCTTGGAAATGGTTTTAAGTGGGAGGAGGATGGACTTGTTTAAAATATAAAGCTCTCACTGGTGTGGTGCCTTTATCCCATTAAGTACTGAGAAGGCAGAAGCAAGAGGATCCCTGTGTGTTCAAGGCCAGCCTGTTCCACATTGTGAGTTTCACGGCAGTGAAGGTTAAGTAGAGACCCTGTCTCAAAATCAAAATAAACAATGAGATAGAATACGAAGCTGCACAGTACTCGGTGGTCTATAAGAAGTCTGGAGTGTAGTTGGCTACACTAAGTCCAAAGACGTCTTTCTGAACCAATAGAAACACAGCCAAGACTGACAGTACTTATGGGAACGAATATCCATTTATCCATTGAGACAGACTCTCCCTATACAGTCTTGGCTATCCTGGAACTCCTTAAGTAGACCAGGCTAGCCTGAAACTCAGAGAGATCCAGTTGCCTCTGCTGCCAAATGCTGGGATCAAAGATGTGTACCAGACACACCCAACTTTTAAGAATATTCCTCATAGGGGGTTGGGGAGATGGCTCAGTGGTTGAGAGCACTGACTGCTCTTCCAGAGGTCCTGAGTTCAATTCCCAGCAACCACATGGCGGCTCACAACCATCTGTAATGGGATCTAATGCCCTCTTCTGGTGTGTCTGAAGACAGCTACAGTGTACTTATATAAATAAAATACATAAATAATTCTTTACAAAAATAAGAATATTCCTAATACATAAGGCAGAATATCCTTATAGAAATATTGTGGGTTTGGGTCTTGTCACTCAGACTAGTCTTAAATGTATGTGTAGACTCCAGGGATCTAGTGGTCTGCCTCCCATAACTTTGAGTACAGTTATGTGCCAGTATGCCCAGTGTGTTTATACGTCTAAAGCTGCCTTTGACCCTCTTTGAGACAAAAAACAATACTTACTTGGAATAGAATTGCAGAGGTAGCATTTTAGGCCCAGAAGAGTTCGTTTTCCCATCTTGTTTGCTGAGGTCCCCTCTGGAACGAGCCTTCCTAACTCCTGGTCTCCAACAAGTCAGCTCAACAGCATTCCAGGAGCTGGTGGGACTTCCAGATCTTTCCATGTACAGCTCCATGTGTCTGGTCCCCAGAGTCCTTACTGACCCTGAGTTCATTTGTTCACCCTCCCTCTCGTCCTTGCAAATCAAGCACAAGCCTTGTAATATCTGCCCTATCTGTAGGTCTCAAGAAATGTACATGCTCAGTACTAAAAGTCTGCTCACCAAGCTGCTCTCTGCTAACACAGACTCCTTCCCTCCATCCGCTGTGAAGGAGTTAACTGAGGCCTTGTATAGAATACACATGCATTCTATTGCTGAGCTCACCTCAGCCTTGACTCTAATGTTATCTGGATAGTTCCCATGACAATCTAGTCTGTCGGCCTCAGACATTACAAAACAATATGTGTAGGCATTGAAAAGTGCTTAACTACTGAAGGTCATTAGGATGTGGTTGTATTTTGTAATTTTTTCCAACCACACTATTTGTGACAGCAATGCCTTTAATTCCAGCATGAGGCAGGCAGAGGAAGGTGGATCTGTATGAGTTCTAGGCCAGCCTGATCCACACAGGGAGATCCAGGTCAGCAAGAGCTACATAATGAGGGGGAGGAAGGAAGGGAGGGGAGGGAGGAAGTCTCCAGACATGTTTGGGGACAGGTGCACTTATTTTCTTTCTTTCTTTCTTCCTTCCTTCCTTCCTTCCTTCCTTCCTTCCTTCCTTCCTTCCTTCCTTCCTTTCTTTCTCCCCCTCTGTCTTTCTTCTTCTTCTTTTCTTCTTTCTTCCTTCTTCTTTCTTCCTCCTCCTCTTCCTCCTCCTCCTCCTCCTTTTTTTTTTTTTTTTTGAGGTACCAGCCTCAGGAACCAGCCCTTATATGGTCTGAGCATGTATTCTACCAGTGAGCAACACTCTTGGTCCTACTTTTGGAAGTAGAATTAAAGAAGCAACATTTACTTCAGAAGGCAATGCTGCTAGCTGGCGTGAAGATGCCAGGACAGTTGTGGCATGTGTGACCCATCGTTTTCTGAGAGTTTGCATGTGTTTGAAAAATATTTACTTGAAAGCAAACACCATGTTTGTTTTATTTACAGAGCTCAGTTTCCGATGTCAACAGGGCTGAGCTTCTGGCATTATATATAGCTCTGAGAAACTAAGTATATAAAGTTGAAGTGTGTAGTCATGTAGTCATTAGTGTAAGTATCCTTAGTAAAGTAGAATGTTTTACTTCTTGTGAGGAAACGTAAGTGGATCTCTAGTGACTTTTCAGTGTTGTTCAAGAAGTGCCTATGTGCACACAACGTGTGACTTAGAAACAAAATAAACAAAGACTACTTCTACCTATGAATATATGCGATCTGTGCTTTGCTGTTTGAAATAAAAGTTAGCTGCTATGTAGAAAACACTTCTTTCATACATAGGGTCTAAACTGCTCGGAGTCAAGGATGGGAACCACTTCAAAGACTGTCTTAGAGCTGTACTTTATGTATATCTCAGGTAAAACTAGGGTTTTTTTGTTTTTGTTTTGTTTGTTGTTGTTGTTGTTAAGGACCCTAACAAGATTAACTTCATTTTAGAAGATCCAGACAACCCAAAGGCTGGCACTGCCAAAGTCAAGTCACACAAGTGAGGGTTTCCAGTGCAGCAGCCTCTGACCTCATAGACCTCTGTACTTATTAATGTGTGTAGGTGTTTGTCTGTTTGCTTGAGCATGCCTGATGCCTCCAGAGGGCAGAAGAGGACACTGGAGTCCCTGGAACTGGGGTTACACATGGCTGCTAGCTGCTTATGGGTGCTGGGACTCAGAGCCAGGTCCTCTGAAGAACAGCCAGTGCTCTTAAGTGCTGGTCATTCTCTCCAGCCCAGACAACAGCGTTCTAGGTCTCGGTCTCTCCAGGCCCCCGCACTGTCAACATTGTCTTAGCATCTCAAGGCAAAGTATGAAGGAAAGCAGTTTGTGTTGTCATGTTAGTCACTCTCGGTAAGCCTCTTAAAATGACAAGCACTAATGATTAGTTTTTGTTTGAGGTGTGTCAAGTATTCTCTGATGTGCCTGAGCTTTAAACAGACTTGCGATTCTCATTTCTCAGAAACAGTTTCTTTCAGTTCAGTCAAAACCATTAAGAAATGATTCATGCAAGTGTTTCCATGTCCTGATGTGCAGAGTGCACTGACGGAGGTGATGTTTGAGCTCTTTAGTGAGTTAATCCTCCCTCTCTACCTCACTGAAAATATTTTCATTCTGTCTGACAAAAAGTTTAAAAAGTACATTAACTGTAACTAAAAATGTACCACGAGTGACACATTAATAAGATTAGTGGTGTGTGCCTTGTTCTCTCAAGTCGTCATGGTTTTACCTTTGATGAGCATAGACTGATAGTTTAATTACACAAAAGGTATCATTTTCTTGTGGAACTCTAGGGAGCTAGATCACTGAAGTTCTTGGATCATTTTAAAATGCAGCTTTAAAAATAAACAAAAGGACGGACTAGATCAGAATAAAAGCAGGAGAGATGTGAAGACAAAGTCACCTCAGTACCAAACCCTGACTCGTCAAGAAAGGGCCGACACTCTAGACAGCCACAAAGGAGATGGCGATGCTCGTTGTTCCTCGCCTCGGACAGGCCCCATTACTTCATTTTACAGCTGTGAAGGAGCAGGAGCTGGGAAGTGACCCTGCCCACACGTGGATACTCTAGCTCAGCTGGAGTGCTTGCCTACCACGTGTGGAGCCGTAGGCCATGCCTCAAAACTACAAGCAGAGCAAAGAACAGAAACCAACCAGCTGTGATGGTGCGAGTCTGAGATCCCAGCGGCTCAGAGAGCTCTCATTTGAGGCCTCATCTCAAAATAAAAATGAAGTCAGCAAAATGGCCTGGAGCAGTGGCTCTCAACCTTCCTGATGCCACGACCCTTTAATCCAGTTCCTCCTGTCATGGTGACCCCTAACCGTAAGATTGTTTCGCTGCTACTTCACAACTGTTGATTTGCCCGTAGAGAATCGTAACGAAATACCTGATATGTGACCCCCCAAGGGGTCGTGACCCACAAGTTGAGAATCACTGGCCAAGGGGTTAAAGGTGCTCGCAACCAAGCTTGACAACTTGGATTCTATCCGTGGAACCTACACGGTGAGTCAACTCCTAAGGATTTCCTCTGCCCTCTGCAGGTAAACCACGGCACCTGAATGTCCACACACATGCACACTCTGATTAAATGACTGAATGAGGGCGTAGTTGTAATTTTTTTTTCATGAAAAGGGGCTGAAGGGTTGTTCAGGATAGAGCACTTGCTTATCATGCAAGAGGCCCTGGGGTCAATGCCCAATGTTGCTAAAACAGACAGGCAAGCCAGGTCGTAAATGATTTCACTATTTACTAAGGATATGACCTGCAATTTTTAAAAGTATGATGAGGACTCGGGGGAGTGCCTGAAAGTATGAGGACTTGAGTTCTGTCCCAGGGCCCACACGGAGACCAGGTATGTTAGCATGTGCTGAAATCTCAGGGCCACAGAGACAAGAGTGCCCCAGGGTGCACTGGCAAGCCAGTCTGGCCAAAGCATCGACCCCACCTCCAAGGAAGAATCAGCCTCAGGGGGGAGGGGGGCACAGCCATCTTGCGCAGACATGTATATGTGCACCCTCTGCATCTGGACACGCGCGAACACACAAACACAAAGATAAAGAGGTCCTAAGGGACGAGAAAGGTAATAGCAAGTTATTTTCCCCTTTAGAGGTCTGGGGTGTAAGCAGTGTGATTTCATGTTTCTGGAGCAGGTGTTTGGTCTCACCTGACCAAATCTCGTGTGTGTGCGTGTGCGCGCGCGCGTGTGCGTGTGTGTACATCTTGAGCAGCACAATAGTGCCTGGCACAAGGCATGCATGCTTCAGCAAAGCCCCCGCAAGGGTAAACACAATTAGCTGGGGTTGTCCTGACTTCCCTAAATAGCAAACAGAAACACTTACCTGCACTTACCCCAAGTGCCTGCCCTCCCTCCTTCCCTCCCACCCCTTTTCTTCCCACCAAACTTGATCCTGACCAAGGCTGGTATTTCCAAGTGTCCACTTCTGTTTCTTTAGATTTACCTGTCACATGCTTTTCATATAAATACATTTCTAGAACCTGTGGTCTTCCGGACAGTCTTCTGAATTTTCAAACTTCATCTACACAGTTGCAGGTATAAGCACCAGGGGTTCTGGAGATGGCTCAGCAGTGTAAGAACATCTGAGTTTGATTCCCAGCACCACATGGTGGCTCACAACCATCCAACTCCAGTTCCAGGGGATCAGTGCCCTCTTCTGGCCTCTGCAGGCACCAGGCGCACATGGTGAAAAAGCACCCCGGTATTACATGGGACACTCCATCGGCTGCACGTCCTTCTTGCTGTGGTGCACATGCGGGCTGTGTGTGTGGTGCTTTCACTCACTCCAAAGGCACATGCGGAGACCAGGGTTGCTGGGCCGCATCACATACACAGCTGAAGTTCAGGGCGCGGCCAAAGCAGCTGTACTGTTCTGTATTCCCCACCTCGCAGTATGTAGGCCCAGTGTCTGATGTCACTCTACTGCTTGCTGTCGTGTCTTTCCATTTTTAGTGGGAGAGGGGAAGTAGGGATTGAACTCAGGACCTGTGCACACTAGCCAAGCATTGTACTGTGCAGCAGCCCCGTGTGATGAATGTTGGTGTTTTTATACATGGAGATCAACGCCCCCTATCATTTTTGAGACCCCCCCCCATTGAGCCCTCCCCACCCCCCACTCTCCCCCTGGTGGCTGTTAGATTCGCTATCCTTTTCTTTAGCTCCTTTGCCCTTCAGCAGGGATGCTACAGTCACCCAAGCCCTCCTTCAAATGCTCAACTCCCCTGACTCCTCTTAGAGCTCCTCTAGCTATTCAGTCTCTATGTGTGGGTGGGTGGGTGAGGTGGGGTGGGGTGGGGTTTCAGACTGGGTCTCACTGTATAACCCTGGATGGTCTGGAACTCACTTCGTAGGCTAGGCTGGTCCAAATCATGGATGGCCTGCCTGCCTCTCTGCCTCTGGGTACTGGGATTAAAGGTGTGTGCTACCATGCCTGGCTTTCTAGTCTCTGTGGGTTCCTGTCTTCTAGCAAGCTTTAAAATACTGGGTTTCTATGATAGTGGCTGTCAAAAAAATTATGACAAAATTTAGTGGCATAATAAAGTCATTTATTATACTCTAGTTTCTTTTGGTCAGGATTTCAGACCGGTACAGCAAGTCCCCATTTCTGTTCCATGGATTGGAAGCCTCAGGCTGAAGACTGGTGCTGTCTGAAGCCCTGTGACTTACACGTCAGGCAGCTGATGGTGGCTGTTAGCTGGGGCCAGAGGTCTCAGCTCATACCCGTGTGACCCTGTACATGCAGTCTCCCCAGGCTGGCTGGTTTGGACTTCCTCACAGTATGGCTGCTGGGTTCCAAGAACAAGCAGTCTAGAAAGGGAAAGAGGAAAAAAGCAAAAAGCTAGGGTAGCCAGAGCCTACTTTGCCCTTAAAAAAAAAAACAAGTTCCCACGTCTTAACCACATGTAAAGAAAAAGTAACTGACTTTATGTGAAACGACACGGTTCTAAAATAGCATGGGACCTGGGGCTGGAACTCCATGGGAAAGCACTTGGCTAGCGTGCCTGAGGCCCTGAGTTAGAGGAAAACAAAACACGGGACCAGAAACACTGCTGTGGCTTGCTACGGACAGACAGTCTGCCACAGCCTTCTGGTCACAGTCCACAGCATCTACACATGCTACGTCCCTTCTCCTCCTCTCCCTTTGTGCCCCCTGAAGACTCATCCCATGAGGGCATCAGGCTCAGGCTTCAGTCAAGATCTCTCCATGTGCTAGTGAGAGCCCATGATCAGGTTCCTTGTCTACAGGTGCACTTAACCTGAAAACCTAGGCACTAGCAAGGTGGATACTCTCGGCCTCACATCCCACAGCATATAAAACAATGAATACGCTGCAGTACAGAGCATTTTCTCCTAACTCCCCTACACTCACTGCTTTCCTACACTTTTTTTTTTTTTTCGGAGCTGGGGACCGAACCCAGGGCCTTGGGCTTGCTAGGCAAGCGCTCTACCACTGAGCTAAATCCCTAGCCCCTTTCCTACACTTTTCAAGAACTACTGTACACTAGTGATTCTCAGATTCTTGATCTGAACTCTATCTCAGTTTTCAAATCCGAGCGTCTGTCTGAAATGTCCAGTTATTTTATCCCCTTATAAAATATCTCATTATCATTTCTAGCTTAACCTGCTAAACTGAACTCTTGTTTTCTGCATTAGCCCAGTCCTCAAACCTCTTGTCCTACTCCTGTCAGCCCATAGCTGCTCAGATGAACCCAGGACTTCCTCTCAGTCCTTCACCTCGGCCCAACTTCCAGCACGCTCTGCACATCTTTCTCCAAAGAACACCCTCTTCTTCCTCCTCATGCCCTCCTCTCTGTCCCTGTCCCCTTTACTGACCTCCCCCTTCCTCCCATAGATTGTCAGTGTTCTTCACTGCCCACTTTTCATCCTCACTACATTCTAATTTCCTTTGGCACAGCAAATCAAGGGAATGCTTTAACTCCTATCTCACCGTGGCACCTCCTTGCTCAAAACTTTGTGACTTCTCACAAGTTCTCATAAAGGCCTGTGCACGAGTCTGAAGTATTTCATCCTGCCTTTCCACGACCTTGTAACACGATCTTTTCATATTTAAGGGTATGTGTGGCAATGACTGGCCACCCAACCAAGGTGGGTATCACTGTAGGGGTCACTGTATTGTTTCCTTCACAGTGCTTATCTGACTCTCAGGTTGCATCCTGTTCCTTTACTTGCTCAGCCACCTGTCTACCCAGCTGGACAGTAAATCTGGTCAGGGACCAGCCCTGAGATATTCTCTGATATCGATCCAATATCTATCTAACACTAGCCGGGGGTGCTCGGGCATTCACCGTGGGACGACACATATGGCATATATTGTGGCGCATTAGAGCATCACTTCCGAGTCCTTACTGAGGATAGCCTTGTGCTTCTCTTCCAGTAACTGCCCTTCCTTTCTGGCTGCCGCTTTAGCCAGAGCCACATCAGATGAAGTCCTCCAGAGTGACCTTTCTGCTCACTGTATCCCAAAGGAGACGGACGGCACAGAAGGGACTGTGGGTGAGCACTTTTCTCCATTATGTGTTTAAACATCTAACATTTTCTCGTGGACAGCTGGCTACAGGGATAGCTATAGCATATTAAACCCAACTGCATGCACCACTATGACTACACAGTGGTACTAAGGAACTTTTTCTTAAAAATCAATAAAAAGAGGCCAGAAGAAAAAAAAAATCCAACCACACACGCTCACATGCGCACATGCAGAAACACACACACACGCGCGCACACACACACACACACACACACACACACAATGTTTGAAAATGATTACATTTTCATAAAGTTAAATATATTTATATATTTATGGTAAACTAGTACATGGAAAGTACAGGAAACAGGAAACTGACATTGCTGTCTAGTAAGGAGCAAGCATACACAATGGAGTTGAGCTCAGTCGTGTGTACCTGCAGGGAAGGTCACTGGAGCCTAGGTATTCTAGACAGGCTTAGGCAAGGACCTTGTCTCAACCGAAAAAACCCAGTTTGATGCACAACAAAGGAAGAAGGTGGAAAGCCGAGTTTAAGAAGAAGCTGTGTGAAATGTTTTGTTTCTCCACGGCTGAACCACCCTGAGTACACCCATCTCTTCTAAGATGCCATCCTGGAGAATACAAGTAAAAGCAAACGACAGTTAAAATGTTACAACAAAACTCACCAATCTTGTTAAGTTTTCTATCTGCTAAAGCATAGTGCTGACAGATAGTGACGTGATGTAGACACAGACATTGTGTACAGTGCTGACAGATAGTGACGTGATGTAGACACAGACATTGTGTACAGTGCTGACAGATAGTGACGTGATGTAGACACAGACATTGTGTACAGTGCTGACAGATAGTGACGTGATGTAGACACAGGCATTGTGTATAGTGCTGACAGATAGTGACGTGATGTAGACACAGGCATTGTGTACAGTGCTGACAGATAGTGACGTGACGTAGACACAGACATTGTGTACAGTGCTGACAGATAGTGACGTGACGTAGACACAGACATTGTGTACAGTGCTGACAGATAGTGACGTGATGTAGACACAGACATTGTGTATAGTGCTGACAGATAGTGACATGATGTAGACACAGACATTGTGTACAGTGCTGACAGATAGTGACGTGACACAGTAGTGCTGACAGATAGTGACAGTAGACATTGTGTATAGTGCTGACAGATAGTGACGTGATGTAGACACAGACATTGTGTATAGTGCTGACAGATAGTGACGTGACATAGACACAGACATTGTGTACAGTGCTGACAGATAGTGACGTGACACAGACATTGTGTACAGTGCTGATAGTGACATGATGTAGACACAGACATTGTGTACAGTGCTGACAGATAGTGACGTGACGTAGACACAGACATTGTGTACAGTGCTGACAGATAGTGACGTGATGTAGACACAGACATTGTGTATCTTTGCGTTGGCACTCAGCAGCCACTCCCATCCTCAGCCCTGGCACCAGAGAGCTGAGCCAAGGCCCTGGACAGGACGCTCCTCACTCACTGCCGTGAATGTTGTTTTGAGACTGCCCAGGCTGGCCTGAAATCTCTCTTTCTACCTCTGCATCCCAAGATGCTGGACTCTAGTTTATAAACTGGGTTTACCATATTTGAAAATGATTAAGCTATTTTTATAAACTCAGAGCATGAGTAACCCACCATACACTTCTGTGTTTGGTGCAGGGAATGGAACCTGGGGTACCTTAAATGTTAAGTATGTGTCTTACCAACAGAGTACCACCCCAGCTTACTGCTGCAAAATCTAGACGGTGTTGTTTTATTGATATTTATTAGCTTTGAGACAGGGTCTCAACTCTGTGGCCTCTGGCTGGCCTTCAACTCACTATCCTGCTGCAGTCTCCTGAGTGCTGGGATCACGGCATGTGTCACCATGCTTAGCCCATCTGTTCTATTCTAAGCATTTGCCTGTCAACATGGTACATAAGGAACAGAGCATTAGTTATTAATAGAAAGCCAGCCCCGAGACTGTGGCATTCCCGCTCTTCCTGTCTCTGGACTGTGACAGAAAATTGTCAAGGAGGGAGTTACTGCTTGTTCTTAATGAGAATAACGGATTCACCTAGAACCATGTTGTCCCAGAGCCAAGCTCAATAGAATCCTTCTACAAAGCACTTTCTTTCCCCTGAAGCTGAGGCACAGAGTGAAACCCTTGTAATGAAAAGAGTTTCAGTTCTTCTTCACTGCGGCGGGGTGACTGGCTGACTCAGCTGCAGCTCGACACTGTGACATTACCGACTGACGAGCAGGTTACAGCTGTGAGGGGGTGGACTGCTGCTTGGATGGTTCTCACTTTCTCACGCCCCTTATTTTGTTTTATTTTTCCATCTCGAGTGGCTACTATTTACATCCTAATGTTCTACAGCACTCCTGCTGGAGACTGTCTCGGGCTGTGTGCGCTCTACATGCTGGCTCTGAAGACGCAGCTCAATCTACACGATGACAAGAGTCAGATAAAGTTTTTTTAAAAATAGATGTCATTGATCATGATGTTTGAAATTTTTTCTAGGAGATCACTCGGAAACATCTTCATGCTGTTGAGATCTAACTCTATGCTAATCCCTTATCCATTTCACACAAATCTGTAGGTCTGACCTGCACAAGGCAGAGTCTCTACAGGGACACTGTTGGCCCACACAGTGCAGAGGGGAGAAGCACACCACATATGGATTACAGCAGGCAATGAGGTCCCACTGAAACAACTCTTAAAACCTCCTCTTAGCAGGAACTGGCTGCACCCTTTAATCCCAGCATTTAGGAGGCAGAGGCTGTCATGTTGATGCTGGGGACTGAACTTGAGTCTTCTGCAAGAGCAACCAGTGCTCTTAACCACTGAGCCATTTCTCTGGCCCTCGGCATTTAAGTTTTATTAGCTCCCTTAGTGGACAGTGTGGTTGTACAGAATGACAGCAAACCACAGGATGACAGAACAGTTTCATGATCGGCTGGGAATGTAGGAACGTGTCGTGTATTTCACCCATTCTCTCTGGAGTTTCTGGATGTATTTGTTTTGTAGCCCTCTTTTTGTGATTGTGTCAACCAAGGACAGTCATGTCAAGTCTGCATGGGGGTGGTGATCTCCTGCTGCGGTTTCTATGAGCACTAGAACTTAAAAAAGAGCAAACATTTGGAATTGCTTAAAGCAAAAAAAAAAAAAAAAAAGGCTGTTTACAGGTTTGTTCATGTAACTCCTCAGGGAGTATTTGCTCTTTGTACTTCATTTCTCTTTAAACACACCCTTGCTTCTTCAGTTATATTAAGTTGAGAAGGGGCAGCTGGGCGTGGTAGTGCATGCCCACAGACCACAGCACAGGAGAGACTGGGAGCAGCCTGTGCTAGTGAGACACTGTCTCCAAACAAGCAAATACATAAAGATGTTTAAGACATAAGACTGCTGCATATTAATATAAAGAAACCAGAAATAAAGCCTTTGAGACCTCGTGAACACAATGATTCTAAGAGTTCTAAGTTGGATGTCGAGACTCACCCTCTAACCCCAGTGCTCAGTCGGCTGAGGGAGAATGAATTTGAGACCAGGTCACCCTGGGAACAGCGTGAGACCCTGCCTCAGAAAAGGGTGGGCAGTTTGTGGTGGATGTGATAATTTGTACCTGGGGAAGCTCCAACTCTAGCACTTAGGAGGCTATAGCCCAAGGATCTTGAGTTCGAGGCCAGCCTGGGCTCTACAGAAAAATTCTGTCTCAAAAAGATAAGAGCACCTGCAGTGTTTGTCTGGATGTTCAGGGCTCTGAGTTCTAGCCTCAGTACTACAAAACAGAAGGAAAATTAATGCAAGAATTATGCATAAGAACAGAAATAGAGTCACAGATTCAAGGCTAAAGCACGACTGGAAATAAAGAAATAGGAGTCCAGGCTCCATGCTGCCGAGGAACACACAGTCTCTCTTCCTTAGGGTTTCTGTTCTAGGCTACAGGAAGCATCTGCAGCCATTGCCCGTCTGCCACATACTTCCTCAGGCTGTCAGGCTGTGTCTGATTTGGTAAAGCAGCGTTAAGGAGTATTTAAAAAAAAAAAAAACCTGAGATATAGAAGGAACATCTAAAGTAATGAAAACCCAATCTTTTGGTTATTTGAGTAGCTACAAACTGAGCGGAAGAGAGCTTGGCTAGACAGTTAATGCTAGATCTAGTCTCTTCAGTACACACTGGTCATGTGCCGAGGGACACAGGTCTGCTTCAGATGTTAACTGGGTCAACTGTATCGCGAAGGGGATGTAAGCCAGGTGATGTGCTGGTGTGTGTCTATAATCCCAGCACGAGGGAAGGTTTGTCGAAAATTCAAGGCAGAGGCTAGCTTGAGCTAATATAGCAAGAGTCTGACTTAAAAATAAGCGGGTTGGGGATTTAGCTCAGTGGTAGAGCGCTTGCCTAGGAAGCGCAAGGCCCTGGGTTCGGGTCCCCAGCTCCGAAAAAAAAAAAAAAAAAAAAGCAAGCAAACAAACAAACAAAAAGTAAGGCTGGTTATGGTGGCACAAGCCTTTAATCCCAGAACATGGGAAGCAGAGACAGGTGAATCTCTGAGTTCCAGGTAAGCCTGGTCTACACAGCGAGTTCCAGGACAGCCAGGGCTACATGGAGAAACCTTGCTTCTAAAAACAAAACAAAACACGAAAAATATGTTCCAGGATGGCCAGAGCTACATCATTGTGAGACCTTGTCTTTAATAATACTAATAAAGACTTGTCTTTAATAATAAGAAATTTTTAAAAATCAAAGAAGTACACACAGAATTAAAGTTGCCTTCTCCAAATAAACCTATCAGTTCCCCTGTTGGCTAAACTACTGCCTAAAGTTGAATTGATAAATAATCAAAGAAAATGTATAACTCAGTTCCGAATGATGGACCTGGAATTCGTTACAAACTGTCAATCAGTTACAGCGGACAGAAGCCATAAAGGAAATGAGGAGGAGAGAGCCAAGACTCTGCCAGCTGCTTTCCTACACCTTTCCTGCTCTGAGTGGCTGGGCAATACACCCAGTACTCAGGTTTCAGTCAGTCTTCTGAGCCTAGAAGGCTTGGCTCTCCACCTGACAACCCTGCCAGTCGTCCACAGAGAATGCTGCTCTGGGCTAGAGGGCGGAAGGTTGTGAACAAGCCTGGCCACACAGAGGGTGATCTTGGTGGAAGCTGATTCTCTACTAGGTAGGGTGGCGTCTTTCCGCGAGTTACGGAGGACGTGACTGGGGTGAACTACTTCTGTCCAACTAGGTAGGGGTGTGGGGAGCAGTGTTACATGACTCTTTATTGGGGTCTCTGCTTCCTTCACAGAAATTGAGACAGTGAAATTGGCCCGTTCTGTCTTCAGCAAACTACACGAGATTTGCTGCAACTGGGTGAAGGACTTCCCTCTACGCAGGAGGCCACAGCTTTATTATGAGACGTCAATCCATGCCATCAAGAACATGCGAAGGAAAATGGAGGACAAACATGTCTGCATCCCTGACTTTAACATGCTCTTCAACCTAGAGGTAAAGGGCAGTCAGTTTCAGTTGGTGAGATATGGTCCTGCCAGGAAGGACTAGTGTCCTACCTGTCACCCATAGGACAGAGGGAGGCTGGCTACATTAGAAAACAGAACTTGTTTTGTTATTTTGAGAAAGTTCAAATCATTCCAATTTGGGAACATTGTGTTATTTTTAATAGGTTCACATGGTTCAAAACTGGAAGAGTAAAAAAATCTCTTGTGGATAGCCAGTTCCCATCCAAGAAAAAAAGGGAAGTTGCCAGTTTTTCTTGAAGCTTCTAAAACTATTTTATTAGCAACCAAAGAAAATCATATATCAAAATAACATTTTTAAAAGGAGAATTTTTCTGTAGTAAAGTCAAGTGACTTATTAAATCCTCAGAATACCATGTTGCTGAAGCAACAAAAAACACAACATAAAAGGATAAATTTAAGGCTGACATGATTTGATTTCATGTGATTTTCTTTTAAAATCTGGGTCTCAGATAGAAGGAAGTTGGAATTACACTCCACACATCTGTGACTGACAGGCTGGGTCCATATGAGCCTGTCAGCTTAATAACCGTTCTCTTGCTGTCTTCTCCTTCCTATTAGATGCATTATGCTAATGCAAACAAAGGAGGGTTTGTTTCCCCTGCCTGTCACTCACCTTTTCTTTCCTCTGTTAAGTCCATAACTTCAAGATGGGAGTGTAGTAATTTATACACAGCGTAATACTTCCTTCACTTAGCAGCAGCTACCTTTAAGCTTCAGCCGACTGTCAAGAGCAGTTGGGGTGCAGAGAGGCCACACCTAGTATCTTTGTTTCCAGCGCTGTGTCCCTGCAGATGTACCCCAAAGGTTACCCTAAACAGTGCCCACGAAACTACAGCTATTTCACGACTGCACTCAGATTTGAAGGCCTTCGTTCTGCATGTTAACCTGGATGACTTGCGTTCTGTCTCCAGGTTTGATGCGGCCTGAGGTCTAGCTCAGAAGAGCTGCCCAGAAGCACCAAGGCAGGTTTCTAAGGTTGCTTAGCAGTGGTTATTTAGAGCTTTGCAAATTCTGGTACTTTACCTGGTCACTTCATTTAAAATTCATCACAACAGAAATACAGCAGTCTTAAATATGTGTTTGACAAAAGTGTTTTAGCATTATTAATAAAAAATAAATCAGAAATGATCTAAAAATTAAGGGAAATGTGTCTCAATCTATTCAAGATGTGTCTAAACAATACTTAGTGACATGCAGAAATACTACTGACATAAAGCAGGACCATAAAATTTTATGTATACTATGATCCTTACTTAAAAAATATGGGCCAGGAGGTAGTGGCACATCCCTTTAATCTCGGACTTGGGAGGCAGAAGAAGGTGAATTTCTGAGTTTGAGACTAGCCTGGTCTATAAAAAAAGTTCCAGGACAGCCAGACCTACATAGGGAAACCCTGTCTTGAAAAAAGCCAAACCAACCAATCAAACCCAACAAAACAAAACAAAACAAAATAAAATAAAATAAAACAAAACAAAACATAGGGCCAGACGTACATCTGCAACCCAGGATTATAGAGGCTGAGGCAGGAGACCTGCTATAAGGTAAGGGCCTGTGTCAGAAGCCAAAGCATGCATGCAGGCACGCACACGCACACGCACACGCACACATGCAGATGTATGCTTGTCTCACATGCCCAAAGTCCTACTAAACACCCCAAACCAAACCAACCCAAGCCACAGATACATAGCTATGAGGATGTCATCTATGATAGTGGGGTTATCATGCTATTTGTTTCCCTATTTATGTTTATTATTTAAATGAATTAAAATTATACATCATTATAAAAATTTTCCTTTAAAATCCGCAGTTTTAAAAGAAAATCTGCATAGTGCTAGGAGTGAAACCTAGAGATAGTGTGCGTTACCTGAGCCTCCCACCACTAATGTGGCAAAGACCCCACCTGGCTGCTGTTTCTTCCGCTGTTGTACTGAGTTGTTGAAACTGAGGATTACTCTAGTCCTCATTCTGTCTAGTCAGTCTTCAGTGGCACTATAAACTGCTTTGCCTAAAATGTAGGACATAGTAGTGTTAGTGTCTAAACGTAGATACTGGTTTCATCATTTTTGAGTGTTACCATTATTCTCTGGACAGTTACATGTGGTGCTTTTGTTTAAGAGGCATTTTCCAAAGTACAGATATGCCTGTGTCATCTCTGTCTGACACAGTGTGAAGGTGGGACAGATGAGGCAGTCCCTCAGCCTCAGCTACCCAGCAAAGCTCAGCTCAACCTGGGTTACCTGACACTGTGTTAAGGGAAAAAAAAGACCAAAACCCTAAAGCAAGCAAGTAAGCAAAACGTTCCCTTAAAGGATTTGTTCCGAAGTGCATGACAGAACCCAGACTCCCAAGAAAGCGAGTGTAAAGACTCAAGATGCAGGCCTTAGCCACTGCCGCCCACAGGGAACTTAGTAGCCAGTGAAAGCTGAGCGACTCTCACATTGCAGACATCTCAGATCCAAACACCTGAGCTGAAAACAAAGCGAGCAGCCAGCAATTTGGCAGATGAAGAGTGAACTCACTCCAGACACAGCAGAAGGGAGGAGTGTGATGCTGGCAGCCGGCCTTTGAGAACCAGGACACTGAAGCCTAGGCTGAGGCTGAAGCAAAGGTGCCAGGCACGCCATGACAGCGGGCAGCTGATGTGGCCCAAGACTGGTTAACAAGTTTACAGGCTACTTATGGTGGAGCTCAATGTGACCAGGAATGATGTGTGAAAGAGGCATTATCATTCAGAACTGTGTGTTTTTTATCTCCAGTATTTTAGAAATTTTCTATTGCTCTGAGGTATTTTGAAGTACTCAATGCAGAAGAGCTTTTGCTCACTTCTTCCTTGTGCCCTCTTCCCTCTTCTTCCTCTGCCCTCTTCCCTCTTCTTCCTCGTGCCCCTCTTCTTCTTCCCTCTTCTTCCCTCCCTCCCCTTCTTCCCCTTCTTTCCCTCTTCCCTCTTCCCTCTTCTTCCTCTGCCCTCTTCCCTCTTCTTCCTCGTGCCCTCTTCCCTCTTCTTCCTCGTGCCCTCTTCCCTCTTCTTCCTCGTGCCCTCTTTCCTCTTCTTCCTCTGCCCTCTTTCCTCTTCTTCCTCTGCCCTCTTTCCTCTTCTTCCTCTTCTATCCCGTCCCCTCTTTCCTCTTCCTCTGCCCTCTTTCCTCTTCTTCCTCGTGCCCTCTTCCCTCTTCTTCCTCTGCCCTCTTCCCTCTTCTTCCTCGTGCCCTCTTCCCTCTTCTTCCTCGTGCCCTCTTCCCTCTTCTTCCTCTGCCCTCTTTCCTCTTCTTCCTCCCCTCTTCTTCCTCGTGCCCTCTTCCCTCTTCTTCTTCTTCCTCGTGCCCTCTTTCCTCTTTTCCTCGTGCCCTCTTTCCTCTTCTTCCTCGTGCCCTCTTTCCTCTTCTTCCTCGTGCCCTCTTCCCTCTTCTTCCTCGTGCCCTCTTCCCTCTTCTTCCTCTGCCCTCTTCCCTCTTCCTCCTCGTGCCCTCTTCCCTCTTCTTCCTCTGCCCTCTTTCCTCTTCTTCCTCGTGCCCTCTTCCCTCTTCTTCCTCTGCCCTCTTTCCTCTTCTTCCTCTGCCCTCTTTCCTCTTCTTCCTCGTGCCCTCTTTCCTCTTCTTCCTCGTGCCCTCTTCCCTCTTCTTCCTCGTGCCCTCTTCCCTCTTCTTCCTCGTGCCCTCTTCCCTCTTCTTCCTCTTCCCTCTTCTTCCTCGTGCCTCTTCCCTCTTCCCCTCTTCTTTCCTCTTCTTTCCTCTTCTTCCTCTCTTCTTCCTCTCCCTCTTCTTCCTCTTCTTCTTCCTCTGCCCTCTTTCCTCTTCTTCCTCGTGCCCTCTTTCCTCTTCTTCCTCGTGCCCTCTTTCCTCTTCTTCCTCTGCCCTCTTTCCTCTTCTTCCTCGTGCCCTCTTTCCTCTTCTTCCTCGCAACTATGATTTTGAGGCAAATGCATGTGGGTGGTTTCCATGGTACAAGATAACAAGTTTCACAGAGAGGGTGCTCCAGCCTGCACTAATTGGGCATGATATGTTCCAGGGCTGTGTGTGTAAACACAGATGCCCAAGCATTGCAGGTATCCAGCAGATGATCAGGCCCGGGAGCAAGGGAAACACTGAGTCTCTATCAGCAGAGGATGGGTGTCTCCAGGGCATCAGATCACTTGCATGGTACCGTGCCCCACTCCTTAACTGTTTTGTCTGTCTCTGTTGACAGGACCAGGAGGAACAAGCATACTTTGCAGTGTTTGATGGCCATGGGGGAGTGGATGCTGCTATATATGCCTCGGTTCACCTACACGTTAACTTAGTGCGCCAGGAGATGTTTCCCCATGACCCTGCTGAGGCTCTCTGCCGGGCCTTCCGTGTCACAGATGAGCGGTTTGTGCAGAAGGCAGCCAGGGAGGTATGGCATGTCCTTGTGAACTCCGGCTTCAACTGCAATAGCTGAGTTCAACCAGTCTCTGTGGTTAAAGGGCAACTTAGACCTTTTCTCTTTGTAGGTACACATTATCTAAACTATACAAACACACAGACTAACACTCACCTGAGCCACCATGTTGGATTCTGTTTAATTCTAAAACCAGTTCCGTCTTGAGGACTAGCTCTGTGGGGCACAGTGCTACAGTGTAGAGCAAAGTCAGGTTGCGGTTTTCTGGCTGCTCTCTATAGCTGCTGCTGGATTTGGTGGGTGAGTTTTGCTCCTTCCCCCTGCTGCCTATCAACAGCTTGGACCTACCTCTCTAAGCAGACAAGATCTGGATGCGGTGAACTGAAAACAATAGTTTAAAAAAAGAAACAGAAACTGGGATTAATTCCATACATTTGATTCTGCACGAGTAGGCAGTTGTTTAAAGAGGGAGGATCCTTAGATGATCCTTGAACTGATTTTCTCTTACTAGGAAGAAAAGACAGAACTCATGTCCTCCTATATTACTAAGGCTGGTCAGACCTAAGCATTTTACTCCATATTAAATTCTGAAAATATGTATCTCTCTGTATTTATCATTCTGGGCAATGGAACCTAATTACCTATGGAGCTGTTAGATTTTAGGTGAGGGCGGGCAATAGAAAATGAGTGCTTTTTACTTTTCAAAAGCAATTACAAATTAAGATATACACTGTAAGGTAACACTTCTGCTCCATGACTCAAATATGAACCTTTAAAATGGGAAGATCAGAGTATTATTTGATCCATCTCCCTGACCTCAGTTATGCTGTGAAGCAATCATGAGGCTTGAAAGAATAATGACCTATTTGGTAAAAAGCAAGAGAAGTATCTGCCTTTCAGCTTGAGGACAATGTGAGCCTGGGGGAGTGGAGAGGGTGGCACTCTATAGTCACCAATGTGAGACAATGATCATGCCATGTTTGAAACCCAACATCATCGTGTTTTCTGACCGTGCTTCTTTCACTTGCTGACACTGGTGCTGTGACTCTGTCCTGCCAATGCTTCTGCATAACTCAAGGTCCTCCCAACAGTCGCTTTCCTCCTCCTCGTGCTCCCATGTGCTGTGTACTGCTGGGGAAAGCAGCCACTCCTGTTGTGAAGCAGCCCTGCCTCCTGTTCTCTCCGGGGCATATGCACTGAAGTGTCTTTATATCGTGTTCCAGAGGGCTGAGATTTTGAACATTCTGTGTGGGAAGACATTTTATTGGTGGGTGAAGATTTATAACAAACTTTTCCTATATAGGGAAAAAGAGAAGTTGTTTTTCTCATTGGATAGAAGAAGCCCTTTGCCACCCCTGACGCACTTGTTCTAATTTGGGCCAGGTCCTTAGTAACAGCGTCATGCTTATTTGGTGGTGACTCATGTCAAATGGAGATGTCATTTTGGTGTAGCAGGATCAAGGGCTTTAAGAACTGTGGTAGCTACTGCAGTGACATCCCAGGCTGTTAGCTTTCTATGCTGTGTTCCCAATCAAAGCTCCCTAAAAATACTCTAGGGAAGGCTTTTCTGGTTTTTGTTTTTAAAGGTATATAAGCATCTTCTTCAGCGAGTATATGCTGTCTCAGCTCCATAATATCTAGAGACTGGGGACATTTCTTTGCTTTGTATATGTACACACACACACATTTTGTACAACTATACCACAGTAGGGTTACGAAACGAGTGAAACAGACTGGAACTGGATCCATTTAAGAAAAAGGGTTGCCAGGTGTGGTGGTGCATGCCTTTAGTCCTGGCATTGGAGAAGCAGAGGCAAAAGCTCTCCATGAGTTCCAGGCTAACTAGAGTGACAATGAGATCCTGTCTCAAAAAATAAAGGGGGTGGGGTGGGTGGGTGGATTTAACAGTGACCTAGAAAAAGCAAAGACTTCAGGTATTTTACATAGTAAACAATAGTACCAACCTATGACAAGTCACAGAATATTCCATGTTTTTTTTTTTTGTTTTGTTTTGTTTTTTTTTTTTTTTGGTTCTCTTTTTTTTTTCTGAGCTGGGGACTGAACCCAGGGCCTTGCGTTTCCTAGGCAAGCGCTCTACCACTGAGCTAAATCCCCAACCCAGAATATTCCATGTTTTAAAACACACACCCAAGCATCTTGTATCTCTCTCCTTCTCCCCCTCTCCCTCCCCCTCTGGGTGTGGGTGTGAATGTACATGCATGTCACCATGTACATGGAGGAAAGGACAATTCACAGAGGGTGGTTCTTAAGGTACATTAAAGATCAAACGAAGATATCAGGTCTGGCAGCAAGGACCTTTAAATTCTGAGCCTGCTTACCTGGTCCAGTTTTTAACTTAATTAATTTATATTTTATGAGTATGGGTGTTTTGCCTGTATGTATGTCTGTACACCAGATGCATGCAATGCCCGCGGAGGCTGGAGGAGTTATTAGATGGCCTGGGACCGAGTTATATACGTTTGTGAGTCACTGCCATGTGGGGAATCAAATTGGGGTCCACTAAGAGAGCAGCCAGTGCTCTCATCACTGAGCAATCTCTCTCCAGTCTTTGTACCGCCTCCAGCCCAGTTTTTTTTTTAAAAAATCTGTTTACTTAAAATGAAACTGATAATTATCCCTGTTTTGCTTATCACAGATCAAAGTGGATTTGTGTGCGTAAACAAAAATACACATAAAATTCTCTAGATCAGGTATATGGTGGTACACGTGTTTGACCTCAGCAGAGGCAGGCAAACCTGTGTAAGTTAGAGACCAGTCTGGTCTACACAGCAAGTTCCAGGCTGCCTGAGCTACACAAAGGAAGACATCTTTTGAAAAATAAAACAAAATGCTCTGAGACACATGAATTTGTAATGTGAAATAATATTACTAATAGTCTCTCTCAAATGCAGCTTGTGTTAATTATAAATTGTTCCACGATGAGAATTTGCTGTCTTTGATTTCCTTGACTCTGGTCTTACATTATTTTCAGAGTTTACGATGCGGGACCACAGGAGTAGTGACTTTTATCAGAGGCAACATGCTCCATGTGGCATGGGTGGGCGACTCCCAGGTCATGCTGGTAAGAAAGGGCCAAGCTGTTGAACTCATGAAGCCTCACAAGCCAGACAGAGAGGTATGTATGATCGGCTCCAATAGAGCATGTCACAATGGCGGTTTTGTAGTCCTAATTAGGATTCTTTGAGTATTATTATTGCCTTTAGTCTTACAAGTGTGCCGTCCTCTAAAGGGAGAACTACAGAAAGACCCCACAGGCTGGCTGATGAAGGGCAGTCTGTTTGTTTATTGTAAGCAGATGAATCAATCCTGAGTGCAGTTATTTGTTTTTTATTGCCCTGCTCTTTAGGATGAAAAGCAGCGAATTGAGGCCCTTGGAGGCTGTGTGGTTTGGTTTGGTGCCTGGAGGGTGAATGGAAGCCTGTCAGTCTCCAGAGCCATCGGTAGGAAAACATTAATCTCCTTTCTGCAGTCTTCTAGCTCACTGTGTTGTGTTAACTTTGATGTGAAGGAACCTGACATTCGATTTACATGCTCAGAATGTTACCATTAT
Source organism: Rattus rattus (assembly GCF_011064425.1). Taxonomy (NCBI): domain Eukaryota; kingdom Metazoa; phylum Chordata; class Mammalia; order Rodentia; family Muridae; genus Rattus; species Rattus rattus. The sequence continues at coordinate 83,535,121 of NC_046162.1, forward strand.
TTAAATTAACAACTAGGTGACTTTTTAATTATTCAAGCCTACCTGGCTATTTATACATTTAAAGTTTATTATAAAATAAGAATCATGTCAAGGAATATAGAATTTATCAGTTTCTATTTTTTAATAGAAGCTTCCAACTTAGTGAACAAATCTGTTTAAAACCAAAGTAATTGTTTCATTCCATGTTTGCAGAAAATGGGAGGTTCTTTCAAAATGTCAGTTTATTTTTGGTGAATTATAAAATGATATGAACAGAGTTGTTAAAAACACATTGTACAAAACTATTTTCTAAACATTTCAGAAATATTTAGAATATATGTGTATGTATACACACACACACACACACACACACACACACACACACACACACAGTTTTTATGAGAGAGAGTCTAAGTAGACCAACCTGGACTTTGCCCCTGAGTGCTGGTATTAAAGGTGTACCACACCTGGCCCAGAAAATATCATGTCAGATAATCTTGGGTTCAAGGTCACTTTTTCCTCTTTCCTTCCCTCCCCATTCACACTGGGAAACAAATCTAGGGCTTCATGCATGCTAGGGCTTCATACATGCTCAGGCTTCATGCATGCTAGGTAAGCATTCTACCCAGCCCGGTGTACTCCAGCCCTTACAAGCACTTGTAAGAACTGCTCTCCCTAAAATGCCAGCTTTTTAAAAGGGCAGCGCTACTATAAAACAGCTTCAGCAGGCAGCTGTGAAAGGCTGTAGGCATAACTTCAAGGAACTGGGCTATGCCTGTCTTTGTCTAGGCTTCTGGGTTAGCTTCTCTTCCCAGCTGACTTTTCTTCTTCACACAGCATCACATGTAAATATAGCCTGCTGAGTCCAGTTAGTGTGCTGCTCATGTGTATGAGCTAGGGCTGACTGCTTGGGATTGCCAGCTTTGTGTGTCCTCACGAGTAGATAAGCAGATATAATTTTTTCCTCCCTAAAGAAGCAACTGAATAAAGATAGAGCTGGCATGCACGAAGGTCACATCTAATGACTAAATCAGCTTATCATTACTAAGATTCCACAATTAGACAACCTGAAGATTTGGTTTACTTTCATCAGTGACTCGAACCCTTCCTCCTCTTTGAAAAGGCGCTGGCAAATTGTAAGGTTCCTCAACTATGAGCCTAAGAAGCTAAGTGACAAAGAGCTGACTGAGGAAAGACTTCGTGAGGAACAGTTTTACTTCACACTAAGGGAGCTATTAGTTACTATGGAACAAGTTCGAAAGGGGAGATTCTCAAGCCTAAAATAAACTTTTTTTTTCTTTTTTCTTTTTTTCAGAGCTGGGGACCGAACCCAGGGCCTTGCGCTTCCTAGGCAAGCGCTCTACCACTGAGCTAAATCCCCAACCCCCAGATTTTTCTTTTTAAAGATTTATTTATCTTTTTTTTTTTGTTTTTTTACATATGTGGATGTTTTGCCTTCGTCCCAAGTCCTAGATTTATAGATGTGTGCCACCATACCCAGCCAGAACAAGCCTTTTTTTTTCTTTTTTTCAGAGCTGGGGACCGAACCCAGGGCCTTGCGCTTCCTAGGCAAGCGCTCTACCACTGAGCTAAATCCCCAACCCCTAAAATAAACTCTTATATACAATTACTTTTGACAACTAGAACTGGTCAAGACCTCTTCTTCATCTCCCTTCTGACAGTGTTTGTCAGGAGACTGATGTATCCCCACAGAGCCAACTTCACGTGTAGATGTTGGCCTTCATTCTAAAAATAGAGCACAAGGCGAAGCCAAAGCAGTATTTCAGGAAGTGACACCTAAGACAGAATAAGGTCGACATCACCGATAACGTGACTTTGCAGGTGGATAGGGTGACATACTATGTTTAGGGAGGGAAACCCCAGGATATAAATAGTTTTTGGAGTAGCAATGAGTACTCGAGGTGAGAGCAGAGGGTGGAGTGGTCAAGCAGCAGTGTTTCTGCCAGCCTGTGAGGGTCTGGACCGCGCACGCGCAGGCAGCAGATGAATAAGCTGAGGATATGCACAGCCAGGTCTGTCTTCCAAGCACTTGTAGCTACAGCTGGAGAATGGAGGCAAGTGTACCAGAGCCAAGAAGGGAGAGCATTTAGAGGGCTTCTGGGAACAGAGCTGGAGACGAGGACATCTAAAACGGGAGACACGGAGGAGGCTATAAATCGGTGAGACAGATGATGGTTTGTGAGGAAGAGGAAAACGAACTTCCAGGTTTCTGACTTGTGAGTGGGAAGATGATGGAGCGTTTGTAATAAAGCAGCAGCAGTTGGTAGGGGCGAGTTCGGTTGGACACATTTTCAGTTCTAGGTACGTACGGATGGGACGTCTTGGAGGAGGTTTTGTACACACTTAGAGATAGAGATTTGGAGTGTAGCTGAAGTTCTCAGTTCAGATAAGGATGTAGTAATTCATCCCACTCTGGCAATGCTATTTATCTTGTGTGCACCCACACATGTTGAAACCACAGGCATGAGTAACAATGCCCAGAAAATACATGTTGAGTGAAGATGCCAAGCTATGAGTAGCATGTCAGTGACTCAAGGTAACACTGGGCAGAAATTCTGTCTGGATCTTGGCTCTGCCGCTTTCTGGGTTACTGATCTTGGGAAGATAATGCCTTAGTACTGGTTTGCTCCTTTATAAAGTCAGAGTTTTGGTACCCAGCTCCTGGAATTCATGTGTAAGGTGGCTACATACTTCACTCAGAACTGGCCTGACACACTCCTAGCACACAGCTGCTGTACTATTCAGTCAAGGAACAAGCCAGGGAAGACGAGTGGCAGAGCAGTGAATAGTTCAGATGCCTGGAAAAGAGGCTTCTAGGCCTGAGTAGTCAAGGCTGCAGAGGGCCCGTGTGAGAAGTGGGTTGAAAAAAGCAATGGGATTATGGGCTGGAGACGTGTCTCAGCAGGACAGAGCACTGGTGTCTTCTACAGAGGATTCAGGCCTGATTCCTATCACCCACATGAATGAATGCTCATGACCATCTGTTAACTCCCGTTTCAGGGGATCTGATGGTCACTTCTAAGGGCTTCAGGCATCAGGCACACATGCAGTGAACATACAAACACAGAAAAAACATTCATATACTTAAAACGAATCTTTAAAAGATGTAATTTCAAATAGGAAATAAGTGGTAGTGTTGGAGAGAAATATTTTCAGCTGGGAAGTATAGGAGCACACTGACTGAGATCTGAAAGGCCATGACGGTCCATGCTGTCAGCCCGGCACGTGGGAGGCTCAGAGGGGGCCTAGAGCTAGTTCCAGCTGAACTAGGTTGCGTGCTACAGTGCTGAGAGCAAAGTAGAAGAGAACAACTTGAGTGCGACTGGATAGAGCCATCCACACAGCCCACCCACACCACGAGCATTGACAAACCCACCAAGAGCCCGTTTAACTGGATTAAGGAGCTGAGGAATAGAAGACTTGGGAGAGTCATTGGAATGGGCTGAAAGGTGCAGGAAAGGGCCTAAGGAACAGTCCAACGCCACTTAAAAAACAAATGACACTAAAAGCTTTGACACTAGGCAGCTTTTTGGTTGTTTCACCCCACGAGCCCTTCCTTTATGAGCCAAAGCTGACTGAGGAACGTACATTTGCTAGCATATGGGAGGAGACGTTGAGGATAAAGGGTGCTGCCATCCCCACCATGGAATGCATGCTTGTACCCTCCTACCAAATTTGGGGGTGAAATGTCATAAATCTGACACTCAACAAGAAAGCAGGTGAAAAACCAGAATCTTGGCAGTATTTCCCTGTAAATCTTGGTATGTTCTGTTTTAAACTAACAGTTGCAAGTCTTTTAATTGTTAGCACTAAAACAAGATTTTTTGGAACAGTGTGACTCAGATTACATTTATTTTTAGAAGTAGATTTCAGAAACTACTTCAATCAGGTAAAATAGAGAGATGAAATCAAGTGGACTGGTGGGGACTCTGGCTTCGGACGCTATGAGCCGGTGAGAGGGGTAGTGCACACTTAGGATTCCAGCAGCTGGGAGGCAGAGGCAAGGGGATCAGGCATTGTCTTGGCTGCAAAGCAAGCTAGAGGCCAGCCTGGCCTATGGAAATGAGATGACCTTGGCTCAAAAACAAACAAACAAAAAACAAACAAACAAATAAAAACCGCAAAACAAACAAAAAATCCCCATTGGGGAGGATAGGGGATTAGTTAGGAGGTGAAGTTGGGAACATATAGGACCGAAAGGTCCTCTGCTTCATCTTTACACATGCGTTAACCTAAATAGGTATTTAGTAAATATTCATCTTCCTGGTATCTAGGTACTCGACATGCTGGAGACGGCATGTGGCCTACACAGTTTTTAGCCACAGGGTTCCTATTGAACTCTTCTGAGCCTGACATGCACGAAAGAAATCTTAGGGAACTTCTAGCAGATACAAGTGAGAGAGCTAGGATTTGGAGCTAAGCAGGCTGATCCCAGTGCTGACCTCAACACTAGGCTATAGGGCACTACATCACATGTTTGGTGGCTAAATACAACAGCTGGCCCTTTTCCAAGCACACGACTACAGAAAAACAACGCAGGATCTGGTAGTGTCTGCATTTTTAAGTTCTGAACGCACTAGAAGATGGGTGATCTCAGCAGTGAGAAAAACCTGTGGGCTCAAGGCTGTTGGACATTACCCGCCTAGCACTGCCTTGTGTCTGCTTATGTTGTTAGTGAGTGCATGGGGTCGGTGAACAAGAGCAACGCAGGTGGGTCGTGTGAAGTCATGAAGACACTCACTGTGGGTTTTCTGCCTGTTCTCCAGACATTAGAAGACATTAAACAAAGCATCAAAGGAGAAGCCAAGTGGCCTATAATACAGACCTAGCTCCACCTGCGGGACTGTGTACACGCCCACACGCTTCCTTGGCTTTAGGGAAATCACACTCAGTTTTGTCTGTCTGTCTTCTCTCTTCTCCTCTCTCCTCTCTCCTCTCTCTCTCTCTCTCTCTCTCTCTCTCTCTCTCTCTCTCTCTCTGGTTTTTTACAGTGGTGGTCTGCCTCCATATATGTCTGTGTAAGGGTTTCAGATCCCCTGGGACTGAAATGACAGACAGCTGTGAATTACCATGTGAGTGCTGGGATTTGAACCTGGCTCCTTTGAAAAGGCAGCCAGTGCTGCCAACTGCTGAACCATGTCTCCAGTCTTCCACACTTGGAATTTAAATCTCTTGTAACTCAGTGAACCTACTTATCACTGGCTTTAAAAAAACGACAGGGAATTAATGAGGAAAACAGGGAGAATTTGGGTCCCCCACCCAATATTCTCAAGTTGTAAATGAACCAAACAAATCAACTGAACTAAGAGCTCCCCTATGTGTGACTGATGTTTTCAGTACAGCAGCAAATTTAGATCTGATGTGACTGTTGCTTTCATCAGCAAAACCAAAACGGTAGCCAGAAGTACACTTTTGAGAATATAAAGTGGAAGAGGAACTGAGGCTTGCAACTAGCACATATAACAACATCCAAATAACATAGAACTCAAGTTTTCACTTGCGATTTTTAAATAAAAGTTTCCCGTTAAGTTAATCACAGTATTGACTTAGGTGAGCCACAACCTGCCTTCTAATGCCCTTCCCTTCTACTTCCACAGGAGATGCTGAACACAAGCCATATATCTGTGGAGATGCAGATTCTGCCTCCACTGTTCTGGATGGGACTGAAGACTACCTCATTCTGGCCTGTGATGGCTTCTATGACACCGTGAACCCTGATGAGGCAGTGAAGGTTGTGTCTGACCACTTGAAAGAGAATAATGGAGACAGCAGCATGGTTGCCCACAAATTAGTAGCATCAGCTCGTGATGCGGGGTCAAGTGATAACATCACTGTTATTGTGGTATTCCTGAGGGACATGAACAAAGCTGTAAATGTTAGTGAGGAATCAGATTGGACAGAGAACTCTTTTCAAGGAGGGCAAGAAGATGGTGGGGATGATAAGGAGAATCATGGAGAGTGCAAACGCCCTTGGCCACAGCACCAGTGCTCAGCACCAGCCGATCTAGGCTATGAGGGGCGTGTGGATTCATTCACTGATAGAACTAGCCTGAGCCCAGGGCCCCAAATCAACGTGCTGGAAGATCCAGACTACCTAGATCTCACACAAATAGAAACAAGCAAACCTCACAGTACCCAATTTTTGCCACCAGTTGAGATGATTGGTCCTGGTGCACCAAAGAAAGCATATGTTAATGAGCTAATAATGGAGGAGAGCTCAGTCACGCCATCACAGCCTGAACGGAGTGGTGCTGGAGAGCCTCTGGTTTCTTTTAATTTGGGTTCAACAGGGCAACAGATATGCAGAATGGAGAACTTGTCCCCTGTCTATTCTGGGTTGGAAAATGAACAGTTCAAATCCCCGGGGAAAAGAGCATCTAGATTGTATCATTTACGCCACCACTACTCCAAAAGGCAGCGTGGATTTAGGTTTAATCCAAAGTTTTATTCATTTCTTTCTGCTCGAGAGCCTTCTCGCAAAATAGGCATTAGCCTCTCCTCACTTACTCGAAGTGGGAAGAGAAACAAGATGTTAAGAAGTTCTTTGCCATGGAGGGGAAATAGTTGGGAAGGATATAGTGAAAACATGGTGATCAGAAAGCGTAATAATATTTCATGCCCAGACCTTCCCTGGGACTATAAAATATAAAGACTTTTTCTTCAATGTAGGCTAGCTAGTTCTCTCAAAAATATAACTATCAGAGTAGAAACAAGGTAGACATTTTTAACGTACATGTGCTTCATTATGAATCCACGGATGGCTCAACCCTCAAATGTACATAGATCTTTAGGAAACTCAAAATAGCGTTTTCAATCTAATCAAAAGTATTGGCGGTTTCACTAGAAAAATTATTCAACTGGTCCCTGTGATGTGTCTCCACACCTACATACAGCCCCTCTTCACCATCCCTTCACGTCACTAGTGGAAGCTTGAAAGTTATTCCAGTCAGAATATATGGTATAGAAATCGCAACTATTGGTCTGATGTGCCTAATCTAAAGGAAACAATGCAGAATTAATTTTTGTTGGGAAATGTCCCTCAAGAACTTGGGGACTATGGAGCATCTCCTCCCAATTGCTTGGGTAGGTGAAAGAGTAAAAGCCACACGGGTCCTAACTGCTGATGAAAGATGCAGTAACCAGTACCAAAGTGTCCTACTCTCAGACTCGGGAGGCAGCATATGTGAGAGAATTCATTTCTCATAGAAAGTGGAAGGCAACTATGAACATTTCTAATTAAAATACATCGTTAAGGTTTTAGTTATTTGAGCGTTTTATAACCTGTTGTGGTGCTTTTGGTGGGATTCTGTTACTCTTCATTTTAGGAGACCACCGCCAGCTGGCTGTAACCTAGGATGCTAATGTTTTTCACAGTACCTTCATCTCAGGAATAAAAGTGGTTTAGCAGAGATGATGTCAGGTACGCTATAAGACTCATGCCATTTAAAAAGAGTTGTGAAAATAGCATTTCTATATTTTCTGCTTTTTTATGTTTACAGACAGCAAAGGCATATATTACTATAATATAACATGTAGTTTGAAGAATGAAAAAAAAAATGATAGTTTTAACTTCTCTAAAATTGTTTTCCCCAAGGGAATGAAGTAATTGGTATGAAGGAAGCTGAGTGTGAACCCAGAGGCCAAGTGCAAAGGAGAATGCAGATTACTGGGAGCCAGGGCTGTTTAGTTGTAACTGCAAGACGAGCCAGAGTCCAGCTACTTGCTTCAGACCACAGTGACAGGTCATGTGCTTCTCATTTCAATACTTAAGTTATAGCTTATAGTTCTAAATCAACTACTTCCTGCCATTTCAAAGTTTCAAAGCAGAAACCCAGCAAGTACAGGGTCATGTTTGTTCAGTGAGGCAGCCTGGTTTCTCTCAGCCATGGGTCCACGTCCTCATGTTCCCCATCCCCCACGCTGGGCCAGTGTGGCCAATAGGCAGGAGTAGCTGCTAGAGCCATTGCTCACAGTGCAGGCACTGCTCCTACGTAATCATGTTCTATGTAACAGCAATTCACGAGGCACTCTCCAGACCCACACAAGACTAAGGTCCCCAAATTCCGAGACATAAATGACTAATATACCGCAGGTACATCAACTCGTTAAGAGACCAAAACCCGGCTTCTCTTTAGCAATAATCACACTGTTAATCTATAGCTTTTATTTTTCAAAATTTGAGAGTAAGTGGAGATTCTCGGTATGTTTTCTGTTGACCTTGGCGTCACCTTCCCCTCCCCCACAGTCACTGTTAACCGCTCAGGTGAAGAGGATACCAAGGCTCCACCTCGGCAGTGTAAACTTCATCACCTCTCTCCTGCTCTGCCCACACATGGCCCTCGCTCATGGCTGTTGTCTTTTTGAAGCCCAGATCTTGTTGACAACCCATCAGGTACAGGGTCACTTTCAAATCAACACTTGTAAGGAAACAGGAGGAGGCTGCAGAACACAGGTGTACACTCAGACCCCAAAGTCTAAGAGCATCTGTGGTTATTATTTGCTGGCAGTGATTTTGATCAGGATGAGGAGAAAAGAAGAAACATTTTGGGGTGATACAGGCTTTTTATCAGTGGGGTTAAAAAAAAAAAAACAAAAAAAAAACTGGGTGGATGAAACTGGGACAAACAGACCCATTTTGAAAGGTCTGGATTTTGTAGGTCTGACTACACAGCAGTGTTAAAACTCCATTTCTCATATCATTCGCTCTCTAGAAAATAGAGAAAAGTATTTCTAGTGTGGTCAAGTTAATAAACCAATATTGTAGAAAATAACTTCATTTGTTCACAATGTGCGTATTTATAAGGTAGTTAGGAACCATTTGTAAGGTAAGTCCTTTAACATTCTATGATATTAAAGTAGTGGTTATTGGCCTGATAAACACTGCTGTTGGTTCTAAAAACCAGACAAGAAGCAGTGCTTTGTGAAATGCAGTGTTAACCCTTACCGCCACTGGTGATAGGAAGTAGTTCCCTTCAGTTCAAATCCTCTGCCCTTCTTTGCTGCTTGCTAATGTAAGCAATAAGTAACCCTCTAACTAATGGTATCTATACATTTCTGTAACTTATATTTAATGATGGTGTATCTGGTGACTGTACAAACATTAGACAGATATAAAAGTATCTATACAATATATATTACTGTAAATGCTGAGGTATAGTCTGTGAATTCTGTGTTTTGTACCTCTACTTCATCGTGCAGTTTAGTGGTGGTGAGAGCTCTACACTCGGTCCTTAAGGAGTGGCAGCATCACCTTTTCAATTAACACGACCTGCATCAACCTGTTTGCTTGCTATAACAGTTTTGTTAAAGTAGGAAATAGCAAAACAAATATAAACAAGAAAGTGTAGTATCTGATAGGAAAGTAGACTTCAAGTCACCAACCGAGGTTACTACTCCTTGTACATTCACTGTGAGTCTCAAAGGGCATCAGTCCCTAATTTCAAAGGTTTCTTTTTTTTTTTTTCTTCATTTTTTTAGACATGTATATTGGGAAGATAACTGAGAATGGCAACATTATAGCACCAAATATTGGGGCTATTAGTTCTATTTATGTCTGTACAACAGAGGTCAGACAGAAAAACATGTATATACCTTTCTTTACCTATAAGTGCCATCCATTGTCCTTGAAGTAATACAATTAAAGTCCATGTTGTATTAATTTAACAGAAGGCGCCTTGAAAGTAACATCATTTCAGAGGACAATGTTAGTAGTCAACGCTAAGTTAGTCCTGACCACATTCACAGTGGTACAGCAGCGTCATTTCATTTCCATGACCACCACACTCCATTGCTAGAACACTGTGCCAGTAAGATGTGCAGCATCCACGGGGCAGACGGAAATGATGCACGTGCAGCATCCACGGGGCAGATGGAAATGATGCACGTGCAGCTCAGTGTTGCGGACAAGTAAATTGCTGTGCTTCCACTACGTCTTCCCCATCAAAGGTTTCCTGAGGTTTTGTGAGAACAGGTCTAAATGATTTTAATTTTTAAACTTAATTTGTTCAATGAGCCTTTTCACCTAAGGCTACAAAAGAGGATACTACAGTTTTGCTCAAACCTTTGTTTGGAGAAATTTTCTTTGGATCCTAAGTTACTAAAAGATTTGTTTTTACCTTTTAAAACCAGGACGAAAACCAAAACCCCAACACTCTTCTATTTTTATCTATGAAAGATGGTCGTTTCTACAAAACAAACGATACTGTCAGTATTATAACATCCAGCCAAAGTGTACTGACTGAAGGAAACCCCTGCTGTTGCATCCCCAGCAGCATTTTAACTGTTCAGAACTATTGATTATACTGATTAGAAATTGAAGGAGGGCAGGGGATCGCACACTGGCGCAGCAGTCACTCTTGAAAAGAAAGTGCTTTAACTCTGACGTCTGAGATAATGCAGATACATCATTGTAATCTCTCTAGGTGCTCTTTGGTGAGAGACAAGCTTTCTCTTGTTCATGACATTTCTCTGCAAAGAACTCTCTGGAGTGAAGTGAGTGACGTAACGATTTACAAACCCACTCTACAGATCACTTTTGAGTTGAGTTGTAATCATAAGTGATCCTTCATACTTTACTTATTAAAAATGTTTATTCAGGTAAGGAGTATGTTGAAATTTTGCCAATATCTTAATAAAACTCAGCAATTAAAAACCACCGGTTATTTGTCTTATTCTTAAAGGAAAGCTGAATCAAAGTGCATTAACTAGGCAGGTCTTTGAGTTTCAAACATGCCCCCCTCCACCAGCCTCTGCCTCTACAGTGCTGGAATTGAGGGCACATGCTACCACTGGAAAGGGAAGTTTCTTATACCTTATCAACTGCAAACCTTCTAAGTGCTGCTTTAACTATTAGCACCCACCCACCAAAATACAGCACTCACACGGGGGGGGGGGCAGCAGGGCAGAGGCAGGCGTTTGTGTTCCTTGTGCTTCCTGCTCACTGGTTTAAGGGGTAAGGAAAGGGAGCAGACAGAAGAGCAGTAGGAGAGGTGGAACCACCCTAGGCTATGGGTGATTTCTCAGATCTTAGATCTCTGTTCAAGCTTTCCCTTCACATCACTGAACTTCAGCCTTGAAAGAAATGATCGAGTGTGTGCTGGCTCTGGGTCTTTCTGGAGAGAAGTGAAGCCAACTACTGGGTACCTCCAAAGACCGTCAGAAAACAGACACTTACACAATAACAGTAGCAAAATTACAGTTAGAGTAGTGATGGAAACAATTTTATGGCTGGGGGTTACCACATGAGGAGGAACTGTGTTAGAGGGTCGCGGCATCAGAAGGTTGAGAACCACTGGTTTTAAGGGATGTATCTGGTAACATGCTGCAACTGCTTTACCATCAAGCCTTATTTCAGTTACAATGCTGAACTCCAAATTTCTTGGTCATGCAGTCCTCACTGTAAGTTGTTTAAGGATGTAAACAGGTTCTGAAAGGATGATATATTCGAAGGAAACTGTTGTTTGAAAACCCTAAATCTTGATACTTAAAGACACGGATGTCTTTCTGAAGTAACAATATTCTAACTATTCTAAGTGAACATCAGGTCTAACAATTACTGGAACTAAGACTTTACGAGCCAATTTTTGCTTGACCTCAGAATAAACTTGAACTTTTATTTGAATTTCAAACAAATTAGTTTCTTTTCTAAACCTCCAAAGTCTTTGACTACTGTTCAGTAACAGAGTTCCTCCGTTAGCAGGTGGCTCTAGTGTTCCTCTCGGCTTAGCTGTAGGGTGATGCTCCACGTCACCCGTCACTGACACGATCTCCAGGTAAGGTGTGTCCTGGCACACGGGTTCTGTCAGGTTTTTCTCATCTTTTTAGAAAAGGAGAAAAAGTGTGGAAAGCTGTCAAGAATGATAAACATTTGGAGGAGTCCTTTTTTCAAGTGAGAACCAGTTTAAGTGGTTATAAAGTAAGATCTGCTCTTAAAACACGAAGACCCACTATTGTAACCAAGTGTATACTTTACGCCTTTACAAACACCAGTATTTTCATCGTCTGAGATGTAGATTTAACCAAGCACTTCTTCCTCTCTTCAGTGGAAAAGGCTAGATTACCTGACTTCCCACGCCCACTGAAAAGATGAGATTGAAGAGAAATCAAGCAGCCTAAGGTCAGGCAGGAGGCATGAGACAGGCTCGATACTCCATCTAGCAGTTGTGAGCAGCCACTAGAAAGAACACTTGAGCAAAGCATGGTAAAGGAGACGATGTCCAGCAGCCTCTGGACACTGAAGAATCAGTCAGGGACTCTTGCAGGCTTTTCTTTACAAATTTCCAACAAAGACAAGGAAGGGTTCTAACTGTATACAGAAGAGACACAGCAGCCTAAGGAAAGAAAGACCAGAAATGACAGACAGACAGACTGTGGTTCCTCACACAGGGAGTAGTCCCTGAAGTTGACAGAAGAAAACAGGAAAGAAAACCTTAACCCTCAGAAGGGACAGAAATATCACCAGGCCTATAACTGCAAGGTAGAAAGTAAAGTGTGAACAGTAAAGTGATTGGATCCTTTCCCAATCTAGACCTACCCAACTGTACCCAGCCCCAAGTACCGGTGTTCCCAGCAAAAGGACAGCCAAGTGACAAGAGCATGAGAGAGGATCTGGGAGTATCACTCGGTGGACGAGGTGTTTGCCTGACACAAGAAAGACCCTGGGTTCAATCCAGCACATCATTTTGGTCTCTGAGGTATGGCATGAAGGATGCTACTCTCGGTCAAAGGAGACACTGCTCTGACACTGTAATCCCAATCAGGAATACAATGTGTTTCTATTGGAACTTAAGATCACCAAGCACCACATCTAATCAGAATGGCAGAAACTTGTATCAGCGTGGGATGTGAATTGGTGTAACCACTATGGAAATTGGCATAGAGGGCTCATAAAAACTACCACATGACCCAGAAATACCACTGGCTGTACTAGCCCTTACCACTGGGACATACCCATATCTATGGTCTCCTATCCCCCAACGCTACTCACAATAGGATATGGGCCCAGCCTAGAGCCATCAACAGGTGAACAGTTAAAAAAACAAAAAAACAAAAAAACATATAGCACCAATACATAGAATTGTACTGACTCTAAAGAGTGGAATGATGACATTAGCAGGAAGGCGGATGGAACTGCAGAACAATGAAATGGACCAGACTAGGAAAGACAAGTGTGTTTTCTGCCATGTGTGAAATCTAGGTTTAAACTTACACACTCATGTAAATACATTCCATGAACATACAGAAAACACACCAAAGTAGAAAAGGGAGAAGAGAAGACATTAAAAGAGCAATAGCAATGTATGCCCTGCGAAAGCAGGAGGGAACCAGCAAGGAGGGACGGGTGCGGGGAAACCAGGCACTGAGTACAAAAATGTCACAGTGAAACCCATTACTTTCCTTTCTAGCTAAAGAGAGAATGAAAAAACAAGCGTATGGAAACACAACTAAAAAACAGCACAAACTCTAACACTAACTATTTTAGTGTTTCTGGGACCCAAGTGGAATCTGATGTTGCTGATAGAAAATACAGAACTTTGTCTGCTTTTTACAGTTCCGTATACAGTTATACATGACTCAGTACAATGAACTGACACCACCTTCCCGAACATTAGCTCAGACAGAGGTTAGGGCACAGCTGTAAGATGAACCGGCTTCAAAGACCGTCTTCAAGGTCAGATCCAGGTCACTCTTCTACACCTGACCAGCTGACTCCAAGTGAGGGGGTTTCCACCATTCAACCTGACGTTTGCAACAGAGAAGTTGCATTCTGAACAAAGGACATAATTATGAACCAGCTAAAGGGGAGAATGAAAGTCCCAGATGTGATGTATCCTGACCTTTACTGTGCCAGGTGACCTTCCTTGGCACACTGATATGCAGTGGCACAGTGCCACCAAGTGGGCACCATCCTTCAGGCTTCCAGAACTCATTTTTTGACTGGAATTCCATCAGCTGCCTGGTATCAGATGATTTAGAACCCTAATACATTACACTGTTGGCTTTTTTGGTGTTACCAGCCCCATCCTGAGGCATCTTGTTTGAATAAACTACCAGCTTCCAACTATAAACAATTCCTGTCATGTAGGAGACACCAAGGATTTAGAGGCTACTTCCCAAAGCATGCGTCAGAACAGCCAAGTCTATATTACACAGCTGATGACTCTTCTCATAGACATTCAATCCCCTTCAAAATGAACACAGCTCATATAAAAGTCTTATCAAATCATGCCGACTGGAAATGACCCAAATTCTTTAAGTGGGTAAATGGATTACAGTGGAACAACTAGAAGAATAAACTTGGCAAAGCAAGCAAGCATACAAGAGGGATACACGTAATTGTTCTTACTCCATGACCATATCATGACTATATACTCTGTGAGTCCATGTCTAAGGGCTATGGAAAGGAAAAATAAAAGGACACAGAACAGTAAAGAACATCGGTGTCCAGGTACCTAGGAGGCTGAGGGAAGGAGGACATGTGAACCAGTCTGGGCAGTATGTAAACTCCATCTCAAACACACACACAAGTGATACTCAAGGTCAAACACATACACACAAGTGATACTCAAGGTTGTTTGTTAATCACAAGGATACAGGTCAGAAATAATAAAGTACTTGGTGTTAGAAAGAAAGAAAACGCCATTAATCCCAGTACTCAGGCAGAAGCAGGAGGGTCTGAGTTCAAGCCAGCCTGGTCTACAGAACTAATTCCAGGATAGCCAGAGCTATTTAGAGAAAACTCTCGTCTAGAAAAAAAAGAAAAGAAAAAATTAGTGTGTTCAAGTTAAATGACTACGTATATCTACCACAGTCAATGATCCAGGATCACAAGGTTGGTATTTATAAACAGAGCAAAGCCTACAATTAGCCCTGTGGGGCTGGCCTGCCGTAGGTATCAGCCCACAGTTCCTCTCTAGAAAACAAAATAACAACGAAACAGAGAAACCATTTTAGCTGGGTATGGAGGCACACGTCCATAATCCTAGTATTCAGGACGCTGAGTGAGGCAGGAGGATTCCAGTTTCCAGAACAGTGCAGGGTATGTTAAGATGGTCTGAAAACAAAGTTTATATGTGTACTCACCCACTGGCTGAGAGAAATATGATCGTATAGTAACGGTAAGCACACACCTCACATGTTTGTTTCTAACATGATTTTCCAATACAAGTTCCTCAAAAACTTGAATCATAGCTTAGTTGGGCACTCTGACTCACACCTTTCATCTCACTACTTAGAAGGCAAAATTGGGTGGATCTATGTGAGGTCAAGGCTAACCTGGTCTACACAGTAAATTCCAGGCCAGATAGAGATATACATTCTCATTATGGTTGGGAAAATACAAGGTGAGCTTGGAGCATCCTTTGATTAAAATATAAAAATGTAGTAAGAGGACATACATGCTTTTAATCCCAGAATTTGGGAGGCAGAGCAGGCCGACCTCTATGAACTAGACACCTGAGCTTAGCTTAGTCTACACAGAAAATTTCAAACCAGACAGAGCTACACAGTGAGATGATCTCAAAACCAAGTAAATTATAAAGGGGGAGACGAACATGAAGCTGAGGGTGCAGCTCCGTTGGCAGCATGCACAGCCCTGGTTCAAACTCCAGCCCTTGTTAGGGATGGTGGCACAGGCCTAAATCCCAGCATTCCTGAGTTGAGGGCTGAAAAATTCAAGGTCATCCACGTCATCTATGACAAGGCACCCTGCCTTTAAACAGCCGTACTGCAAACAAGATTCACGACATGGTCAATGCTGTGATGTGGGTACATATGGCACTTACACAGAAGCTGGGCCAAGGCTAGATGGGAATTCTCACAATTTTCCTAACTCTTAGAAATCTAAAATTATCTCAAAATAAAACAGCAAAACAGGACAATTGGTCAGCTTTTCATTGGTGTTTGGTTAATGATGAACTGAAAAAGCGTGGTGTCCAACCTTAGAGCAGCACAGTCTCTCCAAATTGCCAAGTGGGAACAATACACAACTTGTCTATCCCAAGGTTACTGAAGGACTAGCTGTCAGAATCATTAAAGAACAATATGCTCACACACGTGCCTTTAACCCCAGCCCCTGAGATGAAAAGGCAGAGGCAGCCTTGTCTACAAAGAGAGTTCTAGCCCAGCTAGGGCTACCACGTGAGACCCTGTCAAAAAGAAAGAAAAGAAAAGGCAAGGCAGGGCTACACACGTTTTGTGGTTGGCTTGGTTTTCACAGCTCTTCAGAGGCGTTCAGAGTGGGATTCCCTGCACCTTCGCCATCAGGTGCAGCTGTGGCCTCAGACCCAAATGCACATACACATAAAGAAAAACTGTAAAACCCCTAAGATAAATAAGAGGTATTTAAGAAAAATTTCAAGTAAAATTACAGTGGATGGCTTCCCAGGACCTCTGACCTCTATCATGTACATGTGTACACACATGCACACAGAACACATCGTATGCTGAGAAAGGTGCAACAGAAAAACTAATAAAAGCTATATCAATAAAAGAGAAAAAGGTTTTGTTGTTTTAAAGTGAGGTAGGAAGGACCGATTTTTAGGGAAGAATCTAATACAAAGTGTAAGCGCGCACAGCAAGCAAACAGCGAGAGAGTCTACTGTCATACCTCTGCCCTTCTCCCTACCTGCTTTTAAGCACAGCCAAGGTGGCCAGAGAGCATGTTGCCGGACAGCTTCAGCTCAGGAGTAACATGCCTGCCCAGCATGCCAGGGCTTTGAGCTCTTTTCCCAGAAGAACCACAATACTAAAAGTAAAACACCACCTACTTGGACATTTTAGTATATAGGATGGCTAGGGATTAGGGTAAGAATTATTCTTTCCATATATTCTATTTCTATCATTTATGAAGCAATCTTTGGTTTTTAAAAGGAAGAACTAGAAGCCCGACCCTTAACAAAATGTCCTTCCCTATACTGCTAAACAGCCACAGCAATAACTTTAAAGGGGGAGGGGCACTTCTGATCCCACTTTCAATAAACTGCAGAGGCAAATTTTCTCAAGTTAATTTTATTTACAAAAAGTGCAAGCTGTTAAGAGAACAGTCAACTCTGAGTCACAGCACTCAGCAAGCCATCAGCCATGGGACGTAGACAAGGGTCACTAAGTACAAGCAGGCGAGAGAAGTGCTCTCATGTAGGTACACCCATGTTTCTTCAACAGTCTCTTGGCCAACTTGAAGTGTAACTTTCACAAACGTACAACAGCTCAAACACAGATGCAGGAGCACACTGGTAAAATCTGGCAATCATTGGGGTTTGTGCTGACTGGGAATATGAGAGAAAGCCTTGCACAGCTTCACGTAGATGCCTAAATCTTTAAATGCACTCACTGAAATCAATGTCCAACCAATGGAAAGATATTGTTCGGAAATATTTGTTGCACCACGGTTATGTGTCAGAAAGCAGAAAAGATAACAACTTTAAGTGATCTTACATGTGTCCAAGTGACCTGCATAGACCCAATCCACAATGACTTAACTCGTTTTAAATACCTATAAAGATCACATGACTGAAAGAAGGTGCGTGCCATTAATCAGTATGCCAACACTTGAACAAGTGAGAAAAACAAAATTTGGTCTATCATCATATTTAAAAGAAAGGATTCTGTCTAACATTGCTACAGTTACTTAGGAAAAGTGTCCACTGAGCAAAATCTGTTTATAAGCAATTTTCCTGTTCACTATTATACAAGCCCTAACGAAATCACAACCTAAAGAGAAACTAAACTATGGCCATCTACACCGTGTGCCAGCCAAAGCCAGAGAAGCACCAGTGCTGAACGAGATCAGAGCACACAATGCCTCTAGGTACTTTCTGGCTCTTAGCTGGCCTTCTGGTATGGGAGACAAGCTGCCTTTGTTAATATACTAATTTGCTAAATTAACTGAGTACTACACTGTCAGTTCGTTACATTAGAAAGAACTCCCCTGCTTTAATCTTCTCCCCATATACACTGCATCCTGCTGGAGTTGTGTGCCTTCTAATAGTTTCAGAATTGCTATTTCAGGTAGACATGACGAGGGGGGCGGGGAGGAGGAGGGAGGGAGGGAAGGAGGGAGGGAGACTAAATAAGTATGATTATCTGACTGCTGACAAATTTGAGCACCAACTTCCAACAAATTTTAGGGACCAGGTAGCTTGTAGCTCGGCTCTCATGTCTGGCAATTACCTTCCACTGCCTTCATCGGTGTTGAAGTGGAGATTTTCAGGGTCTATTTGTTCACCATCAGGAAAACTGGAATGCGAATCTAAGAAAAAAATTGAAAGAAAAGCACATGTCATAAAGCATTTGTGTTCTTTGCCCAGTCTTTATATGACATTACCATATGTTGTACTGACTGATAAAGATGTATTAGGTGGGAAACAAGCCTGTCTTCAGAGAATTTATGATAGTTGTATGTAAGCCAGGAGAAAAGTAAACATGTACAGACACCCACCATTAGAAGGGGAAAGCCACAGCCATGCCTCCTCAGACACTGCTCTAGGAAGGAAGACGGCAGTGCTCCCCAGCCTCAGAGTCTGTGGACACAGCTATTCCTCATGCAACAGGACGGCCATGCATTCATCACCACACATCCCACCAGCACACAAAATAAGGTGCCTCCAAGTCGGATGCTTCCTTAGAGGCAGAGGGATTACTAAAGGTGCCTCAGGACACGCACAGCACCAGAGACGTGTTGCTGGACTAAGACAGGAACTAGAGCTTAGAACAGGGAAGCCCAGCAGAAGCCTGGCCCTCACAGTGTACTTCCCACTACACTGTATCTGTTTCCATTCAGTCTGTACTGTAGCAGTCACCTCAAAGCACAACAGACACCCGCATCACTGCAAACTGAGCTGTCGTAAAAACAGAAGGGCCAGGGAGGTGGCTCCGTGGTACAGACTCTCTCTCATTCGGTAACCCTGACAACATTAGTTAAATCTGTAAAAATGGATTGGATAGAACACATCTGTAATCCCAGCATTCCTGTGGTAAGATGGGGGCAAAGACATTGGAGTCACCCAGAATCTCAAGACCACCTACCTAGTCTGGAGTATGGAATACAGTGGCAGAAACAAGAAAGGGTGCACAAAACGAAGTGAGGGAGACAACTGTTTCCCCAAAAGTTGTCTTCTGGTTTTCATACCTTCACTAACGTGCACAACCTCACATACACTTTTGTTTTTAAAGACTGGATCTCTGGGTCCCTGGCTACACTGGAATTAGCTCTGTAGACCAGGCTGACCTGAAACTCAAGAGATTTCCCTGCCTTTTCCACGTGAATGCTGAGCTTAAAGTCATGTACTCTCGGCACAAATACTTTTTTTTTTAAAAAAGGGGAAAATAGTAACAATTTCTCTTATTTAGTTTTCTTCACTATGAATTCTTTCTGGAGGGGATTAAAAACAAAACCAAAACCAAACCAAATCAAAAACAAACAAAACAATGGATTCCAGGATTTCTATGTGTGCTTAAAAAAATAAAAGGGTTTTACAGGTTCTAGTATGGCAGAAAACAGAAAAATTCTGATGAGAGAAGGAAAAATATAAAACGAAAACTAAAACCTCCAAACACATGAGACTCCGCTCAGGTGCAGAGTGAACAGTTCAGTGTGACAGCCGCCCACTGTCCGAGGAACTCTCTGCTCTGAAGTACCCTCGGCCACGGGCTGCAGGCTTTTCCTCACAGGAAGCAGAACTCAGGCGGCTAAGCAGCAAATGTCACCTGACTACTTTCTTGGTACTTACCACACCATTTACCACAGAATGTTCTCTCACAAACAACAGTAACTTTTTAAAAAGAAGTAAAAGCAGCAGAGCAGATGAGCAGAAGCCACAGCAGAGGCAGAAAGGGCAGCAGCAGCAAAGCTTTTATGAACCTGTGTAAAACGACTACATCTGCACCTTCATCCGGAGGCTGGGCCAGGAACGGATCGTTGAAGGCGCCCATGCTGGTGTGCTCTTCCTGCTCCTCGTTCTCAGTGTCACATTCAATTTCGCTGTCACTACTCATTCCTGGCAGGAAGGAAGGGGAGAGGGTGTGATAAGAATCCAGGGTTCTGTGAGCGCCCTCATGTACTGAGCTGGGACTCCTCCCCCTTTACACCGATACAGTCCAACACACGCAAGAAGGCAGCAGCCACACAGGCGTCAACTCTCTGCAGCCCGTGCGTGAGAAGCCGCACTTTTACTCTGCTCTTCAACTAGAACTGAGGATCACAATCCTTCAAAGTTTTGTGTAGATAGAACAGTGAGAAAAAAATTTTCCACACTAAAAACTTCTTAGCATGTTCTAAAAACAAAACAAAACAACAACAAAAAAGACCCCCAAAAAACAAGTATTCTTTTGAACTAATAGTCTATAGCCGGAAATATCCATAAATACAGGCATATATAATAGAAAATTCCAACAATTCTAGCAGTAAATTGGTTTCGAATCTATTTGGGTCTCCTGTTTAATATTGGTATATAAAACTAATTTTGACTTTAGATACTCAGTGCATCCATTTTTCATTAATACGTAGTAACTGTACAGAATGTAGCGTTATCACTTTAATACATTTATAATATATAAAGATCAGAACGTTGTTGACTTATCTACCACCTTAGGTGTATATCAATCTGTGTTGGGAACATTCAATTACACTTTACTAGCTGTTGTAAAATATTCTATTAATCAGAGTCAAGCAGTCATCCTACTGAGCTTTAGAACACTGTACGGTGTTGTCTGTGCTGTCTGTCTGTCTGCCCAGGCACTGTCTCCCTCCGCTCTCCACACTCACCTGACCCTTTCCCATGCATAGGCAGCCACTGTTTCACTTTTCACTTCAACTCAACTTTTTAATTTCTGTATGTAAGTGATAACATGTGTTTTTTTTTTTAATTTTGTGCCTATTTATGTAATGAGACAAGACTCTTCAACCTATGCCATGAAGATGATGTGATTTTAACTGTTTTTAAAAGCTGAATAGTGTTCCACAGTGTTGGTTTCTCTATCATATATGGAGTACACTATATCACAACAGACAGCCTGAATCTCTGGCTCTTAAAATCGTTCTACCCCTTCTGCCTCTGTATGTTCCTCAGGCCTTCAGTTTGTACTACAGACATTATTAATTAGGGTCACATAGTCTACTGTTTCCTTCTGACTAGTGATGGTTCTGTCTGCGGCAGGAAGACACTTTTTTCCTGAGGTATGGGTAGTAAGAGCTACGTTTATCTGAGGGTAGAAGACTAAGTATTTAGAACACAGTTAGAACTGTACTACATCAGGGAAGTGGACGTAGGACATCCAGGGTCCCTAGCCTTACCAGTCACATATGATGGCTGGATTTACAGTACCAAGCATGAATTTCCCCCTATTAAGAGAGCCTTAAGTCCAATTCAATGGCTGATGGCTACCCCTGGAATGTTAAGTGCAGCTACTGTACCTTTTGAGATATCCTGCCGTTCTGGTCATTGTTATGATTTGGAGGTGTCACATCTGGGTAGGGCTATCAACTCCATTTTTCCCTGCATAGCTCACTCTGGTGCTGTAAGAGAGCTAATCTTCAGGGAGGACACATTCAGGTCAGTTCTAGCTCCACTCTTCCAGATCTTAAGTGTGTGGTTTGTACTTTTTAAAGAATCTGTGTGTGTGTGTGTGTGTGTGTGCCCACGTGAATGAGTGTGTGTAGTCTAAGAAAAAAGTCTGTGCAAAGGTAGAAGAAAAGAGTAAGGAGGGCCTGCAGGGGATGAAGGAGGGAACCAAGTCCTCACGTAGACTCCTAGGTTAATTCCTCTGACTTGCACATAGAAACCATTGGCACAGATAACACAAACAGCAAAGAATTTTATGTTTACGGTAGGCTTGATGGAAAGAACAAAAATGTCTTCCCTTGGCATTTAAACTAAGGTCTAACTGCCATACTTAGGTCAGCAATATTCCCAGAGGCCCGCACACACCAAGCATGCATACTAGTACTTGTCTGTATGTGCAGCCAATGCATTTGGGATTTAAACCTGAGGTTCAGATCTCAGGAAATTACCATAAGACCTGTTCAAGAGCTACTACTATTTAAATAAAGCAAATGTAGACATCCTCTCTGAGGGTAGATTCTCACTAAACAGCAGTAAACTCTGTACAAAATCCATGGCCTAGCTACTTAAGGACTCTGAAAACTAAATCAGAGTAGGATATTGCTGAAGTCAAATGCTGAATCAGCCAACGCAGGTCTCATGGGATCATTTAAAATGTTCACTATGAATGTTCCAGAACCCAGAAAGAATATCAATAATCAATTCCATGGTGACACAGACAATGGAATTTTCTAACAAGGACTTTAAAACTTGTTACAAATAATCACTGTCAAAGAATTCTAAGGAAGTTTCCAGGACAGATTCGCAACAATTCTTGGGGAAGTAGGGGGTCTCAAAAACATGTGCTTTAATACAAACAGTGCTAACAATTTACCCAAAGCAAGAGAACTTCAAATTTAAAAGTCTTTTATCAAAACAAAACAAAAGGATCTGTATTTTCCAAGCATCCAGGTAATCTTTCTTTCTTCAGTATTCTGAATACAAAGCTAGACCTGGACATTCTGAAATGTCTCCACTTTTCATTAAAAACACATGGAAGCTGTTGGAAGTATTTTGAACAAAATACTTGTTCAAAAGAGGAAAATATGCAAGCAATCCTTTCTCTTCTTTTTTGTATTTAACAGTCTCATTCTGTACTACTGTTTGGCCTAAAACTAACAAAAGCTCAGTCTGCCCTCAAACTGAGGTAATCCTACTGCTTCAACTCCCCAAGTCCTAGGATTACAGGCATGAGCCACAAAGGCCAGCTAGAATATATTGTTTTACAAAACAAAACCCAGCCCCATCTGTGAAACACCACTCCCACCTTGTGGCCCTTCATGGAACTGTTCCTGCAAACAAAGCCAGGCAGATACTCCAACTGCAGCCAATCAGCTGACCTTTAGTACTATTTCCTCATCAATGGCGAGTATAAAACACTATTAACTATGTGGTATTTCAGAAATTCTACAGCGAGAAAAAAACCTGTAACCTAGAACAAACTCTGGAGATGTATCAATGTCCACCAGCTGAAGCTGGCTATGGAGATACAAACCTGTAATGAACTCAGATGCTTGGAAATTCACATGGAGAAGAAGCAGGTGACTGATTGTACTAATAATTAACACCTGCCCTTCTTCCTGCCTCCTAAGTCAGTGGTTCCCAACATTCCTAATACTGCAGGCCTTTAACACAGTTCCCCACACTATGGTGACCCCCAATCACAAGATTATTTTCGTTGCTACTTCATAAATATAATTTTACTACTGTTATGAATTGTAATGTAAATATCTGATATGCAACTCGGTGGGGGCTGAGACCCATAGTTGAGAACCACTGTTCTAAAGGACTCTTAACATTGTCTAAGAATCTTGCCTTCCCTGATAGGCTGTGTACTCAGAGTGGGACCAAATTAATGGACTTTGCCCATTTTCCTTGTCCACGAATAAATGATACAAGACGAAGCTAGGAAGTTGTTGTTGGCCCTGAGAAAGGGCTTCCTTTTTGCTAGAGATACATAAAATTAAACAACCTTCCTCATGAATTCTCAGGATATGATTCAGAGTTCTTACCAAGTTTGCAACTGAAGCAACTATCTTGTCACTTTCAAAAAAGCCAAAAAAACATCTTGTTCTTTGAGATGACATAGCAAGAAAGAAAGGAAAGGGAAAGGGAGGGAAAGGGAAGGAAAGGAAAGGGAAGGAAAGGAAAGGAAAGGAAAGGGAAAGGGAAAGGGAAGGGAAGGGAAAAGGAAAAGGAAAGGAAGAAAGACAGACAGACACCTGTAAGACAGATGTAGAGGTTCACACCTGCAATTCCAGCATCAAGAGGCTCAGGAAGGAGAATTGCTGTGTTCACAGCTATCCTGGGCTATTCACAGTGAGAATCTGTCTCAAAGTGGGGAGTGAAAGGCAGCTGCTGGGATGGAGCTGCTCGGCTGAACTGATGGTTCCATTCTGAACACAGCATAAACAAGGCATATGATACGACTCATGTCTATAATCCCTGTTCTTTGGTGGTAAAGTCAGGAAAATCACAAGTTCAAGTCCGAGGCGAGCCTAGGCTACATAGTAACAAAGAAATATAGAGGCATACCCACACTGAACAGTTAAGTTTTCCAACTCTGAAACTGCCCTGCCACACTTAGGCATGTCTCACTTAAGACGTCTAAACAAGAGTGCTACTTTCATCACTCTAACTCAGCTGCTTGATTTTTCATTTTATTTTTGGATAGCTCACCCTGATTACCCTAAATGTGATCAGCAACAGCCATCGCAGGTTGTATAACTTACTGTTAGCTAATATGAGCAATATTTTAAATAGCTGTAGCAAGGCTTTCCCCTGGAATGGGTATTATGAGTATCCCGGACTAAATGAGAGATCTGTATAGCTTTAGCAGAGTTCAGTCTTCAGTTACAGGATTGTATGGCTTATCAATGGTGTGTGTGTGTTGTTGATGTTGTTAACCTAGGCTGCCAGTATAAAATCATTAAAAAGAAGACTAATAGAAGGTTGTCCCAATTCGTTCCAGTTAGAAATGAATGGGTTCATTTTACAACCACCATGTCTAAGAAAAAAAACAATTACACTTCACTGATACTGGAGAGCAAGTAAGAGACTACTGGGAGCCAGGCATGCTGACATATACCTACAACGCCAGCACTGGGAGACTTTGACAGGAGGACTGACTTCTAGTGTGACAACCAGATTATATCAAAAACCCAAACCTAAAAACAGAAACAGAAAACAAAACCCCCATGACTTTAGTACTTCCAAACTCCCAGCTAGAAAGAGAAATGAGGCCTTAAAGTGTCTTCAGACATCCTCTTCCTCAAGGACAGGATATAACAGTTTCTCCGTTTGACCCAAATAAGAACTTTGTTTCCCATGCCCCTTTAAACTTGATTTTTGGTCTTAAAAACATGGGATTTCAGACCTACTCAGCTAAGTCTTACACTGCAAACTAAGGCTTCCTAAGCACTGACTTCTGTGGGCAATGGGTTTAACAGTCACAAGTGTAAGTGAAGGCTGGAACACCAAGTGGTTACTGTGCTCCCCTCAGCCTCTCAGCCAGCTACCTTCTTTATTACCTATCCTGGGACAGACACCTCACAGCAACCTTTCTGGTTGAGTTCTTGGTGCTTTATATTACAACACTTCTTATTGAAAGGAAAAGCCTGTTGCTGAAGAACACTTACCACCTACCTGAGGAATGGCATGCTTTGAAAAGTTTGGAACACACAGTGCAGACCCTAAATGCGACTAAGCAAACGTTCTTGCCTAGGATAATTGTCAATTCCTTTGTTAAAAACTGGTTTTGGTGTATTGAGACATGGTCTTACACATGCACCACAGGCTGACTTGCAAATAGCTATGTAGCCCAGACTAAAATCAAACTTATGATTTCCTTGCTTCTGACTCCCAATCTGGCTGTCAATTTTGTCTTACTTTATTTTGTTGTTCTTATTTATTATTGTGAGCATGTATCTGTGTCAGAGGGCAGCTTTTGGGAATTAGTTCTTTAAACCTTGGGTTTTAAAATTTTTTATATCACACTTTTAGTGTGTGGGGGTGCGTATGTGTGTACAGCAAACCAGTGTACATGCAAAAGTCAGAGGACAATATACAGGTATTTGCAGGTATTTGTTTCCTCCTACCATGAGTCCTGGGCTTTGAACTTCGTAATCAGGTTTGCCACTGTCTACCGAGCCTTCTTGCTAGCCTCACCCTTGTTTTTGAAGCAGGATCTCTCGTTCCTTCTGTCTCCCTGCATATTCTAGGAGGACCAGCCTGTGACCATGGGTGCACATTACCACAGCCAGTTCTTTACCTAGGCTCTGGGGAATCAACTCAGGTTGTCAGGATTTCTTGTGGCAAGTTCTTTTACCCACAGAGCCATCTCTCTAGACCTCAATTTAATTTAAATATTGTCAAATCCCTTCAATATTATTCATCTTTTTTCTTCTTTTGAGACAAGGTTTCATGTAACCTAAAATGGCTTTGAACTTGCTATGTGGTAAATTAAAGGATGACACTAAATTTCTAATCTCCCTCCCTCCATCTTCCCAACACTGGGATTGCAGGCCGAGTCACTATATGCGATGCTAGGAATCGAACCCAGAGCTTTGTGTTAGGTAAGCCCTCTTACTAAGTGACTTCACTCTGGCCCATGATGATTAATCCTCACTGTTGACTTACTGGATAAGAGTTGTGTCTGTGAAGGTGTTTTCAAATAGCTTTTATTGTTTTTGTTGTTGTTATTGTTGTTGCTTTTTGCTTTTCAATACAAGGTTTCTTTGTATAGCTCTGGCTGTCCTGAAACGATCTGTAGATCAACTGGCCTTGAACTCAAAGAGGTCTGCCTACCTCTGCCTCCTGAGTGCTAGGATTAAAAGCGTGTGCTACAGCAAAGCTCCAAATAGGTTTAACTGAGGAACAAAGAGTCAATCCCATCTGTAGTTCCAGTACTTGGGAGGCTAAGGCAGGAAGATTTAGTCAGTATGGCTATTAAGTAAAATCCTGTCTAGAAATCAAGAATGAAGTTCAAGTCATCATTCACTTCCGTTATTTAATACTTGTGTCTTAAGAGGCTTCATGTTCCCAGCTCCAAATCCCATTCCAAGTCTAACAGTGATTCTCCATACTGTAGCCACAGTAGAAACCTAAAAATCACAATTCTATTTATGAGGCTACTCCTGATTTAAATCCCATTTAAAGGATAAAGGCCAGATTCTGGTAGAGACAGATAAGAAAGTTTCTCATGATCTGACTCCCTCTTCAACTCTGGCCTCAGACTTACTGGCTAATCACCTGACTAACTTCTACTCGTGCTTTCATAAGAATTTTCCAAGGATAGACTACAACCAAAGTATACAGAGATGAAAACTCTAAGCACTGACTCTGGGATCAAATTCTAACCCTTATAATGACTATTTCTGTGCCTTTCAGTGAAATTAAGTTGTATTTCTAAGTCTTAGATCACTTGTTTGTAAAGTCAGGAATAAAAAAAAGTTAATGTCTATAAAGAATAATTCTGAGAATAACATAGCAAGAACATAGTAAATATCAACTCTTTTGATGATATACTTTTAATTCTTGTATACTCTATCAGAGTATGTATCACCCAATATTACCAAAGGCTATTTACCGATGTCTTCAATATCTAATCTATACTTCTTAATGGCCCTCCCTGTCCCTCTCCTCCTACCACACATACACAGCATACCTAGTGCCTGTAGCCCACCAGGTTGGTCACAAGGACTATTACCCTGGTCAGATTATTATATGGACCAGTGAGTGGTCTTTCAATGGGGATGATCTTTGTCTCCGAGGGAACATTTTGTAATGTGCAGACATACCGTGAACTGTAAGGGGTAGGGCAGTAGCTACGGTGCCCAGCAGTGTAGAGCACTGGGGACACTGCTCAGCACCCTAGGCAGCAGAGGACACCAGCCTTCCTATAGTAATAACAGAGTCCAGAGTGGCAAGCGCCAAGGCAGAGACTCCTCTAAACCAGGTGTCCACACAACATCAAATTCTACATCAGGCAAACTAGAAAAATTTATGAACGATTAGGAAAGAAAGTTTGTGATTCTAACACATGCTGTGAGATTTCGCGTCCCTATAACTTATTATCAGTATGTGCACAAATATTTGGAAGTAGCTAATTACCAAAAATCCGTCCCCAAAAGATCAGTAGTAGGAATATTTCCTTTAAAAATATTTTTAAATGTATCTTTAGGTGTATTTGTGCCATGTGGGACCAGAAGACAGTCTTCTTGAGAATTCCTGTGGTGACGGAATGGGAATGGCCCTGTAGGCTTGTCTGTTTGAATATCTGATTCCCAGTTGGTAGAACTGTTTGGGAAGGATCAGGATATGTGGATTTGTTGGAGGAATGGCACTCGGGGTGAGATTTGAGGTTTCAGAAGTGCCATTCCCAGCAGGCTCTTTGTCTCTTGCTTTCAAGATCAAGGTGTGAGCTCTCAGCTGTTCCTGCCGCCATGCCTCTGATTTGCTATTATAGATTCTGATCCCCAGGACCAAAAATACAACACAACTCCTTGTTTATAAGTAACCTTGGTCTGTTTTTTTTTTTTTTTAACAAAGAAATAGAAAAGAAAGACAATACACAAGTTTGTCCCTTGACACATGTACATATGATATGAACAACTCATCACCCCATGTATTAGAAGAAGAAACCCAAAACTGCCACCAGCCACCAGCTCTTCTACAGAACAGCATATGCTAGCATCTCAATGTGTGCTATGAAAAATAATTCAGCAATGACTGAAATTCAAATGAAGTGGAAAGTAACACTGGGAGAAATCAAAATGTCTTTGAAAGTTGTTCTTGTTTTCTGCTAACCCATACAAGACATAGGAAGAACAATAAGTGAGATTGTTTTAAATAACTTCTAATGCTAAAATAACCGGCTGTCTTATTTGGTATCTTGGGAGGAAGAGTAAAACTGAGGTTCATTTGCAGAGTTTTTATAGGGGATGCTAAACAGCTAAGTCAAGGAATCCCATAAGAGCAAAGGAATGCTGGAGAAATGACTGGTTAAGAGAGAGTACTGCTCTCCAGAAGAACTAAATTCAGCTCCCAGCAGCTACATCAGGCACATCAGCCCACAGGGAATTCCAGCCCTAGTGAGATCTAATGTTGGGTTTTTAAGATTTTTAGATTTATTTACACACATGTATCTATGTGAGTGTGTGTTATGCATGTACAGGTCTCCTTTGAAGACAGGAGAGCCTGTATGATCTCCTGGAATTGGAATTTTGGGTAGTTGTGGCCACAGACTTGGATGCTGGGAACAAAACTTGGGCCCTCTGGAAGGGGAGTAAGTGTTCTTACTGACTGAGCCATAACCCTAAACAGCTGTGTAGCGGGCAAGTGTTCTCCATAATACTGTGTCTGTGACGTTAGGCGAAGATCCAGTGATGGACATGAAGTATATATTTATTGACTGAATAGATATATACTATCTGTAGTTCTTGCGCCTGTAAATAACTTGTCTGATAAGGACTATTCTCTACCCCCTTTCTTTTTAGTTGTTTGTTGTTGTTTGAGGCGGGGGCTCTACATAGCCCTAGAAGTACTGGAACTCAGGACACACAGGAACTCAATCTCACAGAGATCCACCTGTCTTGACCTGAGTGTTGGGACTAAAGGCATATACCACACCCAGGCTCTTTTTAAAAAAACAAAACAAAACAAAACAAAACAAAACAAAACAGTGAAGGTCTCACTATGTTTTGCCAAGACCTGGCTAGGAGGCTGAGAATTTAAACAGATCTGGCTATTTCTGCCTCCCAGTGTTGGGATTATTGACATGTACCAGCATGCCTGGTCCAGATAGACCCTTTGATGCAGTAACTTATACATTTTTACTGTTCTCTGTATATAATTTCCTCTGAATTCAGTGTTCAAACATGTCTGTTAAATTTCTGTATGACTGTCACTAACCAATCACTTCCTACTACTATAGTCACTAAGGTCACAGTGTCTTCTGCTCACTGATCCTTCGGACTGTCCTTGTTTAATGCTTACCTTCCTCAGGGGCAGCTGAGGCTCCTTCAGGTAGTGTGGGCTGTACCTCCCCAGCATCAGAATGACTTTCCAAATCTGCCAATTGCATTCCTTCCAGACGACCTCCTTTCACATTAGTCCTCAAAGAGGGAAAAACAACACAATATTTTCAAATGTTAATAATGACATAATTTTCTTTTTTTGTCTAAAGCTGAACCTTAAATAAAGCATGGGAGATTTGTGTTTAATCCTAAATTTCTATTTTTAAAAATTTTACTGAAGATTTAGAATAAAAGATTATGATGCAAATTACCAAGCCCTGTTTACAACAAAGTGTAATACTTTTACAAAATGTGAACAGTAGGGGACAAAGACAAGGTATGTAGGATCTCTATGCTATTTTTAACATACTATTTTTAAAAGATAGATGTATGTATGTATGTATGTATGTATGTATGTATGTATTTAATGTAAGAGAGCACACTGTCACTCTCTTCAAACACACAAGAAGAGGGCATCGGATTCCATTATAAGTGACTGTGAGCCACCATGTGGTTGCTGGGAACTGAACTCAGGGCCTCTGGAAGAGCAGCCAGAGCTCTTAACCATTGAGCCATCTCTCCAGCCCCTCTGTTATTTCATAAAATGATTTGTCAATCAGTAATTATCAATTAAAATAACTATAAGCACAAGTTCTTACTCCAACTGAAAGACTGAGAGAAGCATTAGTGAGCTAGAAATCAAGGTACACTGCTGGTAAAATTAGTCACAGGTGCTTAATATGCATAGCGACATGGAAGGCACTAGCACACCGGAGGACCCTGAGAGCAGCAATGGAAACAAGGACACTGACTTGCTGTGTCCCCATTTTCACTGGGAACTACTTCATTTAATTTGTTTTTTGTTTTTGCCTCATTGCTCCAAAGCAGCCGGGAGGAAGAAGAGACGCAGCTCGAGAGCATCCATCTGAGCCAGGCTGACATCTTATTCCTAACTAGCTCACCATGGAAGGTGAATGAGGATGGAACCTCACAAGCTCCTGTGTTAGTCCCCAGTTAGTGGAAATGTACAGGAAAACTTAGAAGGAAGTGTGGTCTTACTGGAGGAGGTTCAAAAGCTCACCCCAGACCCAGGCTCTTTGTTTGTCTGTCTGTCTGTCTGACCTACACCTTGAGGATAGATGTGAGCTCTCAGCTACTGCTCCACCACTAGTCCTGTCTGCTTCCTGAAATGGTGGTCATGGACTAACTCTCTAAGACTGTAAGCAAGTCTCCAATGAAATTCTTTCTCTTATAAGACTTGCCTTGGTCATGGTGTCTCTTGACAGCAATAGAAAAGCAACTAAGACACTCACCTTTTACTTTTCATCTTGAGAAAGCAATGAATTTCATAAGAGCTGCTTATAGGAGCATGAGTGAGGGATTGTAAGAGCATGAGTACCTTATCACTGGAGACTGTGTTTCTTTCCATATCAACTACTATTTGCAAGTATGTGTGTGTGTGAGAGAGAGAGAGAGAGAGAGGAGGAGAGAGAGAGGAGGGAGGGAGGGAGGAGAGAGAGAGAGAGAGAGAGAGAGAGAGAGAGAGAGAGAGAGAGAGTGTCTCCACTTCCATGACAGGGTGTTGATGGGCTCAATCTTGTATAGATCATTCAGGTGCTATCAAAGAACTTTAGACTTTTATATAAATTTTTATATCTCCCCCCAATATCTGTAAAATCTTTATGACTAAATGACACAAATACCTTTATAATAAATTTAAAAATAAAGAAAACTAAGAGCCAGAAAAATGCTGTGTATTTAAGAGCATTAGCTATGTTTCAGAAAACCCAGATTTGATTCCTAGCATACACATGGCAGCTTACAAATGTCTGTGACACTAGTCTTGGGAATCCAACACTGGGCGCCAGATATACTCACAGACAAAATGAATATGTATATATATATATATATATATACATACATACATAATACATACATACATATATATGTATATCTATATTAAAATGAAAAAGATGAAAGGAAGAAAAGGAAGGAAGGAGAGAAGGAAGGAAGGAAGAAAGGAAGGAAGCAATCTAGTTGTAGCTTTACCTTGAAGGAAATGTACGTATCAGGCAAGGTGAGAGGAATGCTACATTTCCTGCTTTCTACCCCAGTCCTGAGGACTGAACCATGGCAATGATCATGATATGCTCTACCACTGATCTATAACCTCCAGTCAACTTTCAAAATTTCATTTTAAGCCAGGATCTTACTTAAGGTTGCTCATGCAGGCCCCAACTTTCAACCCTCCGGCCTTCCATCTCCTCCACAGCTGTGATGCAAGAGTTCACCACTATGACAAGCTTTCTCGGGATTTCTCTTCCACTACTGTACCATGAATAAAAACAAAATTAAACCCCCATCTATCCATCTGGATTTGGTAAATGAGACAGATTTAAGGATGTTGGTCTTTTTTTTTTTTTAATTTTATTTACTTATTTTTTATTGGACTTTTTAAATTTATATTTCTTTTTTTTCTTCTTCTTCTTTTTTTTTTCCCCTGGAGCTGGGGATCGAACTCAGGGCCTTGCGCTTGCTAGGCAAGCGGCAAGCGCTCTACCACTGAGCTAAATCCCCAACCCCTTAAATTTATATTTCAAATGTTATTACCTTTCCCGGTTTCCCTGACATAAGCCCTCTATCCCATCCCCCTTCCCTTCTATCAGGGTGTTCACCTCCCCATTCACACCCCCCTCCATGATATTCCCTTACACAGAGGGTCCAACTTTGGCAGGACCAAGGGCTTCTCCTTCCATTGGAGACCAACAAGGCCATCCTCTGCTATATAGTTGGGAGCTATGAGTCAGTCCATGTACAGTCTTTGGGTAGTGGCTTAGTCCCTGGAAGCTCTGGTCGGTTGGCATTGTTGTTCTTATGGGGTTGCAAGCCCTTCAGCTCTTCCTATCCTTTCTCTAATTCCTCCAATGGGGGTCCAGTTCTCAGTTCAGTGGTTTGCTGCCAGCATTCGCCTATGTATCTGACATGCTTTGGCTGTGTCTCTCAGGAGACATCTATGTCTGGGTCCTGTCAGTATGCACTTCTTAGCTTCATCCATCTTATCTAGTTTTGGTGGCTGTATATGTATGGGCACAGGAGGGGTAGGCTGTCTCTGCTTCAAACTTTACCTCCGCATCCCCGCCTATGAATATTTTTATTCCCCCCTTTTAAGGAGTGAAGCATTCTCACTTTGGTCATCCTTCTTCTTGAGCTTCCTGTGGTCTGTGGATTGCATCTAGGGTAATTCAAGCATTTGGGCTAATATCCACTTATCAGTGAGTGCATACCACGTGTGTTTTTTTGTGACTGGGTTACCTCACTCAGGATGATATTTTGTAGTTCAATCCATTTACCTATGAATTTCATGAAGTCATTGTTTTTGATAGCTGAGTAATATTCCATTGTGTAAATGTACCACATTTTCTGTATCCATTCCTCTGTTGAAGGGCATCTGGGTTCTTTCCAGCTTCTGGCTAATATAACTAAGGCTGCTATGAACATAGTGGAGCAGGTGTCTTTGTTGTATGTTGGGGTATCTTTTGGGTATATGCCCAGGAGTGGTATAGCTGGGTCCTCAGGTAGTGGAATGTCCAATTTTCTGAGGAATGTGCAGACTAATTTCCAGAGTGGTTGTACCAGTTTGCAATCCCACAAACAATGGAGGAGTGTTCCTCTTTCACATCCTCACCAGCATCTGCTGTCGCCTGAGTTTATTATCTTAGCCATTCTGACTGGTGTGAAGTGGAATCTCAGGGTTGTTTTGATTTGTATTTCTCTGATGACTAAGGATGTTGAACATTTCTTTAGGCACTTCTCAGCCATTCAATATTCCTCAGCTGAAAATTCTTTCATTAGTTCTGTACCCTATTTTTAAATAGGGTTATTTGACTCTCTGGAGTCTCACTTCTTGCGTTCTTTGTATATTTTGCATATTAGCCCTCTATCAGATGCAGGATTGGTAAAGATCTTTTCCCA
Organism: Rattus rattus; assembly: GCF_011064425.1. Taxonomy (NCBI): domain Eukaryota; kingdom Metazoa; phylum Chordata; class Mammalia; order Rodentia; family Muridae; genus Rattus; species Rattus rattus. Next base: position 83,568,704 of record NC_046162.1, read on the forward strand.
ATCTATTGGTTGCCGTTTTGTCCTAATGACAGTATTCTTTGCCTTACAGAAGCTTTAAAGTTTTATGAGATCCCATTTGTCGATTCTTGATCTTAGAGCACAAGCCATTGGTGTTTTCTTCAGGAACTTTTCTCCAGTGCCCATGTAATTGAGACTCTTCCCCACTTCTTCTTCTATCAGTTTGAGTGTATCTGGTTTGATGTGGTGGTCATTGATCCACCTGGACTTAAGCTTTGTACAGGGCAAGAAAAATGGATCGATTTGCATTCTTTTTTTTTTTCTTCCCCTTCCCGATTTGCATTCTTCTACATGCTTACCTCCAGTTGAATCAACAGCATTTGTTGAAAATGCTATCTTTTTTCCACTGGATGGTTTTAGCTCCTTTGTCAAAGAACATGTGACCACAGGTATGTGGGTTTATTTCTGGGTCTTCAATTCTATTCCACTGAACTACCTGCCTGTCTCTGTACAAATACCATGCAGTTTTTATCACTATTGCTCTGTAATATGCTTGAGGTCAGGAATGGTGATTTCCCCAAAAGTTTTTATTTAGTTTTCGCTACCCTGGGTTTTTTGTTATTCCAAATGAATTTGGAAATTGCTCTTTCTCTCTCTTTTTTTTTTTTTTCCTATTCTTTTTTTCGGAGCTGCGGATCGAATCCAGGGCCTTGCGCTTGCTAGGCAAGCCCTCTACCACTGAGCCAAATCCCCAACACCTGGAAATTGCTCTTTCTAACTCTATGAAGAATTGAGTTGGAATTTTGATGGGGATTGCATTGAATCTGTAGATTGCTTTTGGCAGAATGGCCATTTTCACTATATTAATCCTGCCAATCCATGAGCATGGGAGGTCTTTCCATCTTCTGAGATCTTCAATTTCTTTCTTCAGAGACTTGAAGTTCTTGTCATACAGATCTTTCACTTGCTTGGTTAAAGTGACACTAAGACATTTTATATTATTTGGGACTATTGTGAAGGGTGTCATTTCCCTAATTTCTTCCTCAGCCTATTTATCCTTTGAGTAGAGGAAGGCTACTGATTTGTTTGAGTTAGTTTTATCCAATCACTTTGCTGAAGTTGTTTATCAGGCTAAGTAGTTCTCTGGTGGTACCTTTGGGGTCGCTAAACTATACTATCATAGTGATAGTGATATTTTGACTTCTTCCTTTCCAATTTGTATCCCCTTTGACCTCCTTTCACTGTCTGATTGCTCTGGCTAGGACTTCGAGTACTATATTGAATAAGTAGGGAGAGTGTGGGCAGCCTTGTCTACTCCCTGATTTTAGTGGGATTGCTTCAAGTTTCTCTCCACTTAGTTTAATGCTAGCTACTAGTTTGCTGTCTATTGCTTTTAAGGTATGGGCCTTGAATTCCTGATCTTTCCAGGACTTTTATCATGAAAGGATGTTGAATTTTGTCAAATGCTTTCTCAGCATCTAATGAAATGATCCTGTGGGGTTTTTTTGAGTTTGTTTATATAGTGGATTACACTGAAGGATTTCCGTATATAGAACCATCCCTGCATCCCTGGGATGAAGCCTACTTGATCATGATGGATGATCACTTTGATGTATGTGTTCTTGGATTGTTTGCGAGAATTTTATTATTTTTGCATCGGTATTCATAAAGGAAATTGGCCTGAAGTTCTCTTTCTTTGTTGGGTCTTTGTGTGGTTTAGCTATAAGTGTAATTGTGGCTTCATAGAAGGAATCTGGTAGTGCTCCATCTGTTTCAATTTTGTGGAAGAGTTTGGACAGTATTGGTATGAGGTCTTCTGATAGAATTCTGTACTAAACCCGTCTGGTCCTGAGCTCTTCTAGTTTGGGAGACTGTTAATAACTGCTTCTATTTCTTTAGGAGTTGTGGGGTTGTTTAAATGGTTTATCTGTTCCTGATTTAACTTCGGTACGTGGTATTTGTCTAGAAAATTGTCCATTTTCTTCCGATTTTCCAGTTTTGTTGAATATAGGCTTTTGTAGTGGGATCTGATGATTTTTTTTTAATTTCCTCTGAATCTGTTTTGTTATGTCTCCCTTTTCATTTCTGATTTTAATTTGGACACTCTCTGTGCCCTCTGGTTAGTCTGGCTAAGGGTTTATCTATCTTGTTGATTTTCTCAAAGAACCAGTTCCTGGCTTTGTCGATTGTTTGTATAGTCCTTTTTGTTTCTACTTGGTTGATTTCAGCCCTGAAATCTATGGTATCTTCTGTCCCTAAGATTCTCTCTTCTATCTCTTGCATTCTGTTGATGATGCTTGCATCTATGACTCCTGATCTCTTCCCTGGATTTTCTATCTCCATGGTTGTCTCCCTTTGTGCTTTCTTTATTGTTTCTATTTCCATTTTTAAATCCTGGATGGTTTTGTTCAATTCCTTCACCTGTTTGGTTGTGTTTTCCTATAATTCTTTAAGGGATTTTTGTGTTTCCTTTTTAAGGGCTTCTACTTATTTTCTTGTGTTGTCCCTGTATTTCTTTAAGGGAGTTATGTATGTCCTTCTTAAAGTCCTCTATCATTATCATAAAATGTAATTTTATATCTAAATGTTGCTTTTCTGGTGTGTTTGGATATCCAGTATTTGCTTTGGTGGGAGAGCTGGGCTCTGATGATGCCAAGTAGTCTTAGTTTCTGTTGCTTAGGTTCCTGTGCTTGCTTCTCAGCATCGGGCTGTCTCTGGTGTTCGCTTGTCTTGCTGTCTCTGACAGTGCCTTGACCCTGCTGTAGGCCTGTGTGTCAGCACTCCTGTAGACCTGTTTTCTTTCAGGCAGATCTGGGAGCAGAGAGCTCTGTTCTCAGGTGTGTAGGCACTCCTGGTGCCTGGCTTTTAGCTGTTGGCACAGGCAGAAACCCAAAGCGTCCTTCCCCTGACTGTTCCTAGGTCCCTGTGCTCAGGGGGCACAGATGGCACTACGTGATTTCCTCTTGGGTTGGGAATGTGGGCAGAGTAGTCTCCTCTGAGTTCTCAGGAGTGTCCGTACTCCTGAGGGTCTAGCTCTCTCCCCAGTGGGATTTGGGCGCAGGGAGCTGTATGACCGGTTCAGTTGAGCGAGTCCAGCACGTTCCTGCCGCTGACTGCTCCTATATTCCTGTATCCAGAGGCACTATGCAGTTTCCTCTTGGGCCAGGGATGTGGGAAAGGTGGGCAGAAGTGGTGGACTGTGTGGTCTCAGGATTGTCTGAACTTCTGGGTTGTTCAGTTCTCTCCCCCATGGGATTTGGGTGCAGGGAACTGCTGGATTAGTTCAGTTCAGTTCTGAGCACCAACACTGGTCTTTCTATAAAGATCTTTCCAAAGTCTCCATGGAGAACAATACCATTATTTAAATTAGAAATATATTTAATGTTTATGTGACAGATCAACAGATAAATACTGGTCTAACCAACACATCCACAAATAATACATTCTTTAACCACTTTCTTTAGATTGGTTGTAAATTTAATTCACATGGATGGGTTTTGAATAGAGATAAAGGTGCCAATCACCATTTATTCTTTCTGGATATTCCAAGTTGTATTTTAGAGGATGATTTTAAAGAACAGAAGAGTGAAATAAAAGCAGTGTTTTTAAAAAAAAACAGACAATTAAACAAGGCATAGTAACCTGTAATCTCAACACTTGGGAGAGTAAGGCAGGAGGACCAAGAGTTGAAAGCCAGCCTGCGCTACACTTGAGACTCAAGTCTCAAAACATACAAGCAGGCAAGCAAGCAAACTAGCAATAAATAATAAATAATATCAGCGAAAGTACTCTATTCCACACAAATATGTGACACATGACAGCACAGATGATGGCAGGATGCACAGAAGAGTAAAACACGGACAGGGTTAAAGCTGAAGTTCACACATCCCCCAAACAACGTATGCTCAGGGCTCCTGCTGTCAGTGAAGGAGAGCACTAAGCAGCTGGGGATGCAAAGCTGAGGCAGGAGGACTGCTGTCATTCTGGGACAAGGAGCATTAGAGAGAGAGCGAGCAAGTGGGAGACAATGACATTTAAAAAAAAAAAGTGATATTTTAATGCAACAAATAAACTTAGTGCACACTATAGAAATAGTTGTGTTCACTATAATTTAACTTGAAATTCCAAACAATAAAAGAGAATTATTTACCCCAGAGTGACCATTTTCCTTCTTTTCTCAACAGTAGGTAAACCATTGAAAACTGCAACCACCACAGCATCAGAATCCAAAGCTTTGCACTGTCGGTCTTCACTTTTGGGCAGAAGGTCCCCAATGATGCCATGTGTCAGAGCCCGGGGGGAGCTGTGTCGGCTCCCAGACTGAGAGCTTCCTGGGGAGCCTTCAGGAAAGAAGAAGACAATAAATAAACATGAAAGATCTCTTAGTGTAAAAAATTTCTTTATATATCCATGGTTTTTTTTTTTTTTAATTTTTAAAATTTTAAATGAGTAGTTTTGTCTGCATGTATGAATGTGCACCATGTGTGTGCCAGGAGTCAACAGAGGCCAGAAGAAGGCATCAGAAGCCCTGCAAGTGGAGTGACAGATGGTTCTGAGTCACCATGGGGAGTTGGCAATCAAACCCAGGTCCCCTGCAGGAGTGAAACAGTGCTCTAAGCCATGCGCTCTCTCTCCAGCCTGCTATCGGTACATTTTAAACTAAGTAAAATCTTCAAAAAAAAATTAGAAATATACCCCAATCTTTCTGACTAGCTACTTAAAAATAAACAAGTCCAGAATACATAGTTGAAAATACTGTTCTGATTTGAGATCAAGAAACTGCGAATACTTAAATCCCAAGGTGCATGTCAACCACCCCAGGCCTTGGGAGGCTAAGACAGGCAGATCAAGAGTAAAATCTTCTCACATACAGACAAATATATGATTAAAAATCAAAGTAAATCTTTTTATTAAAAGTCAAAAATCAAACAAAAGAACAAACATGTGAAAAGTAAACAGTAAAGCCGCACATGCCCCAATCCAAATGTAACTTAGCATCTTTGCTGCGCTTCAAGGTTAAAACAATGTCACATCAATTCCAAAGCATGTGCCCAATAAAATTATATTATAAATCCCTCAGCTTTACCTTCAGACAGAGCCTGACAGTCTCCCTTTGAACGGCTGTTTTCTCCAGAGTCTACAGCTCTTCGGAGTGACAGACTGCCTGCTATGGCCCGAGCTGACTTGGGTGAATTCTTCTTATTTGTGGCTGCAAAAATATTTAGGAGCATTTCTGAATACGGTAAAGTGTCACAAAACTCACTATATAGTCAGAGAAAGGTCTAATCCTTAGCATACATGGATATTTTTCTGTCTACAATGTTCAAAACAACAGGGCACTGTGTGACCCTGACAGCTTGTTTACTGCTCTGTGACAAAAGTAATTCTTTTTTGTTGCTTCTGAAACAGAATCTTAATGACCTCACTTTTAAAAAGTTAACAAGATGATGAAGTGTAAACAAAAATACAAACCCTCCAATCTGGTAGTTCTCAAACTTCCTAGCACTGTGACACTTTAATACAGTTTCTCATGTTGTAGTGACCCCAAGACATAAAATTATTTCATTATTTCATATATGTAATTTTGCTACTATTATGTTTTATAATGTAAATACCAGATAATGCAGGAGATCTGATATATGACCCCCAAAGGGGTCTTGGCCCAGAGGTTGAGAACAACTGTTCTAATTTAAACAACTGGAAATTGTGCTTGATTGGGTCAAAAATATAATCAATGCTGAATTTGAAACAATTTGTAATCATACTTCAGAATATTTGTGACCAAATAAAAATTGTGACTGAAGTAGTGATGACAATAAGATATACAGCTTAAAATAACTGAGGTGGGGGCAGAGAGGAGATCCAGGACTAGAAAGTAATAACAAGAACTAATCATACTTGCAGGCAATTACCAAAATAATAAATAAAAAAAATGAAAGATGAGCATCATAGCTTTAAGCCTAGCACTCAGGAGGCCGATGCAGGAGAATTGTGAGTTCAGAGCCAGCCTGGATTATGTGAGACCCTGTCTCAAAGACAAAACCAAAACAAATAAAAAGCAGAAGAGATTTGCTACGTTTAGAGCAAAAAGATATAAGCAACCCAACTGTCCAAAGGAAAATGGGTAAACAAAATGTATTGTAAACATAGTAGAGCAGGGTCCTGCCACTTAGAAAGAAGGTCTGCACAATGTTATCATATGCAGACATTAGAGATACACAAAATAAAGAAGCCAGTCATAAAAATCCCCAGTATCAAATGCTGCAACTATTCAATCACGAATGGTACCTAAAAGAGTGATTCACAGTCCCAAAAAGCAGAGCACTGTTCTCCCGGTGCTAGGAAAGAAATGGAGGATTGCTGGTGAACGGTGCAGTGTAGAGTGAGAACTCAGAGGTGGACGGTAGGGAGGGATGCATACCGATACCAAAGTGATGGATGCTACTCAACTGTTGCAGACTACAATGGTAAATTTTAAATTATGTTCACTTTACCAAAAGTTTTAAAGACATAGCCTCTACAACTAATAGCTAAAATGGCAAATTTATATTACACGTACTTTACCATAATTCAAGACTTTTTTCATAGCATATATGATTTGCAAAATGAGCTCACATAGGCACTGTCCAATACTAGACTCTTTCTCAATCCACACAGCCCCCAGATTCTCCTCAGTTCACATAAAAGTTGTGGAAGAAAGCTTTCTTTCCTCATTTCAGATAGTAGACACTTCCCAAAAATACAGAGCATAGACAGCAACACTTTTTACACAATGGAGTACCTACTCAGCTATCAAAAACAATGACTTCATGAAATTCTTAGGCAAATGAATGTAACCCAGTCACAGAAAAACACACAGGGAATGTACTCACTAATAAATGGATATTAGCTCAAAAGCTTGAATCACTCAAAATACAATCCACAGACCACATGAAGCTCAAGAAGAAGGATGACCAAAGTGTGGATGCTTCAGTCCTTCTTAGAAAGGGGAACAAAAATATTCTTAGGAGGAGATATGGAGATGAAGTTTGGAGCAGAGACTGAAGGAATGGCCATTCAGAGCCTGCCCCACCTGGGGATCCATATACATACAGCCACCAAACCCAGACAATATTGAAGAAGTCAAAGTGCATGCTGACAGGACCCTGATATAGCTGTCTCCTGAGAGGCGCAGCCAGAGCATGACAAATACAGAGGCAGAGGCGGATGCTTGCAGCCACCCATTGAACTGAGAGTGGGGTCCCCAATTTAAGAATTAGAAAAAGGGGGCAGGAGAGATGGCTCAGCAGTTAAGAGCACTGACTGCTCTTCCAGAGGTCCTGAGTTCAAATCCCAGCAACCACATGATGGCTCACAACCATCTGTAATGGGATCTGGTGTGTCTGAAGACAGCTACAGTGTACTCATATACATAAAATAAATAAATCTAAAAAAAAAAAAAAAGAGTTAGAAAAAGGATTCAAGGGGCTGAAGGGGTTTACAACCCTATAGGAAGAATAACAATATCAACCAACCAGAGCTCCCAGAGACTAAACCACCATCCAAAGTATACACATGAACAAACCCATGGCTCTAGCTGCCTATGTAGCAGAGGATGGCCTTGTTGGGCACCAATGGGAGGAGAGACCCTTGGTCCTGCCACAGCTCAATGCCCCAGTGTAGGGAAATGTCAGGATGGGGAGGCGGGAAGAGGCGGGTGGTTGAGTGGGGGAACACCCTCACAGAAGGGATGGAGGGGGAATGGGAATAGAGGGTTTCTGGATGGGAAACCAGGAAAGGGGATAACATTTGAAATGTAAATTTTAAAAAATCCAATAAAAAAGAATGTTTTCTTAGATTTTTGAAGTATACTATCTCGTTTTTCACTTGTCTTAATGATTCTTTTCCATTTCCATTGATAGCCTCCCCTGCCCTTTTCTTTACGACCACTAAATGTATGAGTGAGTAGTGTTTCAGTATGAAGACTTCTCCATAAAATCAACACTACTGCTTCGCACTGGTGGTGTATAACTTTAAAGTCAGCACTTGGGAGGCAGAGGCAGGCCAATTTCTAAGTTCAAGGCCAACATGGTGTACAGAGTGAGTTCTAGAATATAAAGAATTACATAGTGTCAAAAACCTTGTCTCAAAAAACCCATTTAAAAAAAATCACTACATGTGCTGTGAGCTGGAGGCAGGTGGATCTGTGATTCCAGGCCAGCCTCCTCTACATAGCAAATACCAGCCAGGACTGAGTGAGACAGGGAGAGAGGAGAGAGAGAGAATGGAGAAGAGAGGGAAGTGGGGGGTGGGGGTGGGGACACCAGACAGACAGGCAGACAAACAGACCTAAACAGGATCAGAGTGCTGACATTTTCATTCAGTTACACTGTGACCAGCTGTGACCCTCTTCTGGCTTGATGTGTATATAATGCCTGCCTAGGACAGTTTACTAGGCAACCTAGCATGTGCCAAACAGCGTATCTAAACAGAATCCCTGACTTTTTGACCATATCTGCTCTGACAGCCCAAACTGGCAACTCAAAGCCCTCCTGCTTCCTCTTCCTGACACTAGACCTCCCATACCAATGCACTTGGCTTTCACCTGCTGTTTAGTGGATGACTTCATTAATCACTAAATTACTCAGGACAAAAGAAAAAATAATTCTCAGTTACCACCTTTCTCAGAACTATCCAGCATTTTTTAATTACAGTTGTGACAAGGAACTGAATCCTCAGTTCAAGGTCAGCCTTGAGCAAGTTCCAGGAAAACCAGGGCTACAAAGAGAAACCCTGTCTTGAAAAAAAAACAAAACAAAACAAAAACTGAATTCTATTAGCTTCACTGTATGTGCTGTATACACTGATGAACTTTTCCTTTGTGTATCTGAAACAGTGTTGGTCAGGTACTTAGAGAAAGAGAAGCAGCTCCATCAGAGCAGGCTGCAGGGCTACGAGCAAGTCTAATACCCATGGCTCAGCTCCAGACCACACCACTACGTCCACACATGCTAATTTAATGGAGCGCCTGCTCTGAAGCTTTAATACAGCTTTCCCCACAACGTAGCTGTTCCTGAACAAATAAACAGCTGAAGCCCCTTACTGAAGTCTTGTAAGATCCTGGGTTACATCCTGTTAACTCTGCCTTCATCTCAGTCTGCCCTACCTGATTCTCCATATCCACTCGTGCTAGTCTCACTTTAGACTCCATGTGGATCTTACGCCAGTTAATTTGCATTTCTGTCCTGTTTATACAGAACACTGCTTCTCCAGGCATTTGAAGGGCTCAGCTCTCTTTTTTTGTAGTCTTTTCAGTCTCTTTACAGAGACTGTTTACCTCTCCAAAACTAAAGCATTCTTCCTTCACTTGCCCATCTCACCGTGGTGAGTATTCATTAAGATTATGTTTACTCATTTACTGACATGCTTTACTGTCTGACTCTTATCACTACAGTGTCACTTAATGCCAAGTACATGTGACAGGAGAGATGGGACTCTACCTCCAGAAGTACACTGTGTGTGCACGCACAAATTCACACAAAAAATAATTTTAAAAAAGAAAAATTTTGGTGCTGGAGAGATGGCTCAGCGGTTAAGAACTCTTTCAGAGGTCCTGAGTTCAAATCCCAGCAATCACACAGTGGCTCACAACCATCTGTAATGGGAATTGATGCCCTCTTCTGGTGTGTCAAGGCATATGGGAGAAAATTATATTATAGGAACTTTTTTACTTACGGTTTCTTATGTAACAGCCAGCAACTGACGACTTTGCCAGAAGCTCCATGCCCAAATCCTGCAATCTACCAGAGTTTTCAGGTCCACAGGTAGCCAGAGCTGCCTGGTCAGCACAGAAAAGGTTTGTCTGCAAGTCTGCAGAAGCAACACTGCTGCCCTTTATATCTGCCAGTGTAGTCTTCACATCAGTCTTCATACACCGAACTTCAGCCATTTGTGTTTTGAGCCTTTTCAGCATCTTTAGGTCAGAGGGCACTCGCCACATCGCCTGCTGCTTCCTTTGATCTTTATCTTTTCGAGAATATGATGCTTCAAAAAGAAAGCAAATGACAAATATGGTCATATAAATTTGTAACACTCATGACCTCACTCTTTCCCACAAATGTAATGTATGGAACATGGTAAGGTGCTTTATGTCATCAAAGCACATGTATCCAGACCAGAGAGATGGCTTAGTGGATAAGTACTTGCTGCCAAGCCTGACCACCTGAGGTCTATCTCTAGGGATCTAATATGTGGCTGAAGGAGAGAACTGAATCTTCCAAGTTGTCTTCTGACCTCCACACATACACAACATGTGCTCATGTGCACACGAACATACCTACACAAATAAATGAAAATAAACTAAAGCACACACTAAATTCTGCCATAGGAAACACAGGTGTAACTATCTTAATGTTATCCATATGTCACTCGAGTTAGTTGTATGGGTCACGATCAGCACTGCTTTATATACCTACTTCGAGAGTTTAGATTGCTCTGCCTTGTGTTTTGTTCTTAAAAACACTTTTTTTTTTTTTTTTGGTGATGAGACAGATGTAGCCCTGGCTCTTCTAGAACTCGCTCTGTAAACCAGGCTGCCCTTGAACTCATATGATCTACCTGCCTCTGCCTCCTAAGTGCTGGGATTAAAGGTACCTGCCACCATTGTTAGACTTTTTCTATTTCTTATGGTCACAATTTTAAGAATTAAAAAAAAAAAAAAAAAAAACCCAAAAACCTAGAACCCACACACTTCATCAACTCTGCTCTCCATATTTTATGTGCACATACAATCCCAGGTGAGACACTGCCCTAGTCACCCTCCATTTGCAACCCTCTCCATCTCCACCCCCATAGTTGAATCCAGGATCCCTGCTGCAACAGGGAGCGTAGATACCCTACCAAGAGCCTGTCTATTAGCCTACCAATAGACTCCCCATTGCCCAGATGCCAAAGAATGACAGGTACCATTCTAATTCTCCCAAAGCTTTCAAACCTAAGATCACCAGATTCATGGGTGACATCACAGAACTACCAGTGACAGATCCTCCACCTGTATAACAGATATACTTCAACTAGATATCCTTTTTCCTCACTCACTCACATCATCGGAGTACCAGATTCATTTCCCAGAACTCCCTCTCCAAACTCTCTCTTTGCTGCCTAGCTGTACACTCCTGATGAAACTTTCCCTCTTCCTAGGACCTCTTCCTTAGACTCTGCTCCCCACACACCTCTTGGGCCTAACCTACCTCAGAGTGATCACCATGCTGTATCCCTTCACTTGCATTAATAACGCTTCTGATAAAATTCTTACCCAAAACCACAATCTGGCCAATATCCCCCTTAACTCCCAATCATGTGACCTTTCAGTTCCTAATTATCTATTGTTCCAACGATGCCAGAATGTTTTCTAAAGACCAAATTGGGTATCACTTTCTGATCAGAACACTCACTTGGCATTTTAAAGCACTTAGTAAAGTACTGACATTGCACATAAGGCTCAAAACTTCCAGATTATCTGCTCTCTAATGGTAGCTCTACCTTCCACTTCAATTACACACACGGCCCAATTTCTTGGAGTTAGTTAGGTGAGCCCCATCCAAAATACTCAAACCCAGAAAGTGTTGAGATGTTTTGAGAATCTGAAATATTTAATGGTTGAGTATTCTTAATCTAAAAAATAGGAAATGCTACAAACTCCAAACTGGATTGGGTACTATGAATCTTGATCTTTGTTCCACTGTTATTAAGAGACACCATGACCAAGGCTACTCTTAGAAAAGAAACATTTCATTGAGGGCTGGCTGAAAGTTTCAGAGGTTCCTTTATCTTTATCATCATGGCAGGAAGCATGGAGACACCCAGACAGAAATGGTGCTGGAGAAGCAGCTGAGACATATAGATATCCTGATATCCTGGTAGACAGACAGAGTCCAGGGTTGACTCCTTGTATAGTTGTACTTTCTCTTTCCTAAAAGACTCTTCATTTGGCTTATTTTTATAACACGTGTTGGCTCATATCCCTGGCTCTCTTCTTTGAAAAAGTGTTGAAACACTTCCTTATTTTTATACCTTTAGTTTTAATTAAGCGCTAAACCCCCAGGAAAGTACCTCTAGTCCAGCTATCCAGCTGGCTCTCCACCTTGTTGACCTTCTCTCCCCTTTGATCACCTGTCCCATCCTTCTTGCTGGGCCCCTTAGTCATCTAGATTTAACTCAGGTTGTCCCAGAATGAACTTTACATAGAAAATTAAATATTCCAAAACAGCAATTATAATGTTCATACAGTCTATATCCTCTCCAATGATATCAAATACTTTCAAAAACTGGATTTTACCTATCTATTATATCTACTTGTAAATCAATTTGTAAAACTGTCTCTCTGCGGACAACATGAGGAACTCTAATAAAGTGGGAGATTAGGAAAGTTGAAAACCACTGGTTTAGCAAACCTTACATGGAGTGTACTCGAACCACAAATGAAAAGCAGCTGTCCCAGAGCCCAGCTGCAGATAATCCTTCAAGCCGAGGAGACTGGAGCTGGCACCTCCACAACCACCCACTACAGTAGTTCAGGCTCTGTTTTCTACATAAAGGTTCTATGGGTTTTGTTCAGAAAATGAGTTCTGTTGCGTTGAGATATTATCAAACTCCTTGTCTACATATCTGACTAGATACAAAACTAATGTTCGGAAAGGCCAGAGAAAGGTCAGTCTGTTTTATTATATAGCAAGAATGTTGTAGAAAGCATTCCAACAAAAATGGTGCTTCTCCAACTCCGGGAGTTGGGGAACAGGGATGAAACTAAGGGCCATGCACACACACACTAGGCAAGTACACTGCTAGCGAGCTCTATCAACAGTCCTTAAAACTTGCCTTTAAACTGTAGTTTTTTACGGTAAATCACTGTCTGTATAAAACAGCTCTAGCTCAGATTCAAAGAGCCTAGACTGATCTATACAAATCTCTGTCCTACTTCAATAATGTCTTATTCTTTTAAATAATTTGGCATAAAATACTGTGGAAAATTATATATAGTTTCGATGTTTCTTTGTATATGTAATAGAGACAGTCTTGCACTATGTATATTTTGGTTATTCTAGAACTCAATATATGACCAGGCTGGTCTTGAACTCACAAAGATTGGATTGTCTCTGCCTCCAACTGCTAGGATTAATAGCTAATGTCTTCATGCCCAGCTGTTGTTCTGTTTTTTGAAACAGGTCACACAATAGTCTAGATTGGACTTGAACTCCCTGCTGCCTAGGTTACAATCAAACCCAGAGCAATCCTCATGACTCAGTCTTAAGCCTGCTGAGATAACACTTGTGTGACACCATGGCAATGGTATATACTTTTCATTTGATGAACATTTAAGCAAACTTCTTTTATGTTTAAATTAGATGCACTTCCCCTTGAAAAGGAGAATCCACTTGAAAACTGAATCCACTCACAAAGAGGCCAACTGTACTTCTCCATATAGGCCCAACTATCAATCAGACACAACATAAAAGGCAATCATTTAGAACTTTCTTCTTTTGTTCTCTGAAGTGTTAGGATCAAACACAGAGACGTGTGTGTGCTAGGAGATTACTATATTATACTATGAGCTACACACTCTAGCCCTGAAACCTTTTAAAAGACATTTAAAATTTGTTTATGACATAACAGGGACAAAAGGACAAAAGGCTGTGGGTGCGGCTTGCCTAGCATGACAAGATCGTGAATTCAATCCACAGCACACGCACACACGGAGAGCGGGAATAGATTGGTTAAAAAGTCATTCATGTGAAATGAATGAAAAGTCATTTACTACAGAAACATAATGGGTTTCAATTCTCAGTCGAGATACGCAGAGAGAAATTCAACAGTTCTTCCAGAGAACCAAAGAGAAAAATGACAGATTATCATTTTACCTGTGGGTTGCAAAAGTGAAGCAGATGGGCGAGGCTGTAAACCCCACAGATTTTCCATACTGCTCCGGTCCTTAAGATCCAGTAAATGTATTAGGATTAAAGGATCAATGTCTAATAAGCTACTGGTAGCTGCAGAGCATAAATGTGCTCTTCTTGACATTCTGCTACTGGCACCCACATAGCTGTGGCTACTGCCTGCAAAAGGAACAGAGAAAACACTGTATGCATTTGCACATATTAAAACACAGTTAACAGTTGAATAGCTGTCTGCAGATATGTCTTAGATCATTTTCATAATGAAAATCACAAAGACACCATACTGTCAACCGATGAACACTAGAACAATAACCGAGTATGAGCCTTGTTACTACCCAGAATTCCAGAGCAAGCACCAACCGCATCCAAAGCACCACATGACTCATACATCAAAATCTATGTGCAGGAAAGGGCGGCGCAGATCTTCCTGGTTGCTGCCGCCGCGGAGAGCTCGTAGGCAGCACCCCATGAGCAAACTTGAGCCTCGGGACCACAGGTAAGACCAACTTTTCTGCTGCAAGAGACCTGCCTGGTGAACTCAGGACACACAGAGGCAAAATTCCTCTAGGACCGGGCACTTCCGCTGTTTACTGGGAGTCCCAAACCCGCGGATCCTGGCCCGCAGCAGCTCTCTGCTCCCAGACCCCGTGGGAGAGAGACCTCACCGCCTGGTCAGGTGGGCACTCCTGAGGCTGCAGAGCCGAAGAGACCACCAACACTGCCCACCCCTTCCCACATCCCTGGCCCAAGAGGAAACTGTATACGGCCTCTGGGTTCCCATGGGGGAGGGCCCAGGAGCGGCAGGACCCCTGCGCCTGAGACACCGCCGGAACCTGAAGGGACAGACCGGATAAACAGTTCTCTGCACCCAAATCCCGTGGGAGGGAGAGCTAAACCTACAGAGAGGCAGACACGCCTGGGAAACCAGAAGAGACTGCACTCTGCACACATCTCTGACGCCAGAGGAAAACACCAAACGCCATCTGGAACCCTGGTGCACGGAGGCTCCCGGAAAGAGCGGCGCAGATCTTCCTGGTTGCTGCCGCCGCGGAGAACTCGTACGCAGCACCCCACGAGCAAACTTGAGCCTCGGGACCACAGGTAAGACCAACTTTTCTGCTGCAAGTGACCTGCCTGGTGAACACCACACACAGGCCCACAGGAACAGCTGAAGACCTGTAGATAGGAAAAACTACATGCCTGAAAGCAGAACACTCTGTCCCCATAACTGGCTGAAAGAAAACAGGAAAACAGGTCTACAGCACTCCTGACACACAGGCTTATAGGACAGTCTAGCCACTGTCAGAAATAGCAGAACAAAATAACACTAGAGATAATCTGATGGCGAGAGGCAAGCGCAGGAACCCAAGCAACAGAAACCAAGACTTCATGGCATCATCGGAGCCCAATTCTCCCACCAAAGCAAACACGGAATATCCAAACACACCAGAAAAGCAAGATCTAGTTTCAAAATCATATTTGATCATGATGCTGGAGGACTTCAAGAAAGACGTGAAGAACTCCCTTAGAGAACAAGTAGAAGCCTACAGAGAGGAATCGCAAAAATCCCTGAAAGAATTCCAGGAAATCATAAATAAACAAGTAGAAGCCCATAGAGAGGAGTCACAAAAATCCCTAAAAGAATTCCAGGAAATCATAAATAAACAAGTAGAAGCCCATAGAGAGGAGTCACAAAAATCCCTGAAAGAATTCCAGGAAAACACAATCAAACAGTTGAAGGAATTAAAAATGGAAATAGAAGGGGTTAGGGATTTAGCTCAGTGGTAGAGCGCTTGCCTAGCAAACGCAAGGCCCTGGGTTCGGTTCCCAGCTCCGAAAAAAAGAAAAAGAAAAAAAAAATGGAAATAGAAGCAATCAAGAAAGAACACATGGAAACAACCCTGGATATAGAAAATCAAAGGAAGAGACAAGGAGCTGTAGATATGAGCTTCACCAACAGAATACAAGAGATGGAGGAGAGAATCTCAGGAGCAGAAGATTCCATAGAAATCATTGACTCAACTGTCAAAGATAATGTAAAGCGGAAAAAACTACTGGTCGAAAACATACAGGAAATCCAGGACTCAATGAGAAGATCAAACCTAAGGATAATAGGTATAGAAGAGAGTGAAGACTGCCAGCTCAAAGGACCAGTAAATATCTTCAACAAAATCATAGAAAACTTCCCTAACCTAAAAAAAGAGATACCCATAGGCATACAAGAAGCCTACAGAACTCCAAATAGATTGGACCAGAAAAGAAATACCTCCCGTCACATAATAGTCAAAACACCAAACGCATAAAATAAAGAAAGAATATTAAAAGCAGTAAGGGAAAAAGGTCAAGTAACATATAAAGGCAGACCTATCAGAATTACACCAGACTTTTCGCCAGAAACTATGAAAGCCAGAAGATCCTGGACAGACGTCATAAAGACCCTAAGAGAACACAAATGCCAGCCCAGGTTACTGTATCCTGCAAAACTCAAAATTAACATAGATGGAGAAACCAAGATATTCCACGACAAAACCAAATTTATACAATATCTTTCTACAAATCCAGCACTACAAAGGATAATAAATGGTAAAGCCCAACATAAGGAGATAAGCTATACCCTAGAAGAAGCAAAAACTAATCGCTTGGCAACAAAACAAAGAGAAGAAAAAGCACACAAACATAACCTCACATCCAAATATGAATATAACAGGAAGCAATAATCACTATTCCTTAATATCTCTCAACATCAATGGCCTCAACTCCCCAATAAAAAGACATAGATTAACAAACTGGATACATAACGAGGACCCTGCATTCTGCTGCCTACAGGAAACACACCTCAGAGACAAAGACAGACACTACCTCAGAGTCAAAGGCTGGAAAACAACTTTCCAAGCAAATGGTCAGAAGAAGCAAGCTGGAGTAGCCATTCTAATATCAAATAAAATCAAATTTCAACTAAAATTCATTAAAAAAGATAAGGAAGGACACTTCATATTCATCAAAGGAAAAATCCACCAAGATGAACTCTCAATCCTAAATATCTATGCCCCAAATACAAGGGCACCTACATACGTAAAAGAAACCTTACTAAAGCTCAAAACACACATTGCACCTCACACAATAATAGTAGGAGACTTCAACACCCCACTCTCATCAATGGACAGATCATGGAAACAGAAATTAAACAGAGACGTAAACAGACTAAGAGAAGTCATGAGCCAAATGGACTTAACAGATATTTATAGAACACTCTATCCTAAAGCAAAAGGATATACCTTCTTCTCAGCTCCTCATGGTACTTTCTCCAAAATTGACCATATAATTGGTCAAAAAACGGGCCTCAACAGGTACAGAAAGATAGAAATAATCCCATGCGTGCTATCGGACCACCACGGCTGGTCTTCAATAACAATAAGGGAAGAATGCCCACATATACGTGGAAATTGAACAATGCTCTACTCAATGATAACCTGGTCAAGGAATAAATAAAGAAAGAAATTAAAGACTTTTTAGAATTTAATGAAAATGAAGGTACAACATACCCAAACTTATGGGACACAATGAAAGCTGTGCTAAGAGGAAAACTCATAGCGCTGAGTGCCTGCAGAAAGAAACAGGAAAGAGCATATGTCAGCAGCTTGACAGCACACCTAAAATCTCTAGAACAAAAAGAAGCAAATACACCCAGGAGGAGTAGAAGGCAGGAAATAATCAAACTCAGAGCTGAAATCAACCAAGTAGAAACAAAAAGGACCATAGAAATAATCAACAGAACCAAAAGTTGGTTCTTTGAGAAAATCAACAAGATAGTAAACCCTTAGCCAGACTAACGAGAGGACACAGAGAGTGTGTCCAAATTAACAAAATCAGAAATGAAAAGGGAGACATAACTACAGATTCAGAGGAAATTCAAAAATCATTAGATCTTACTATAAAAGCCTATATTCAACAAAACTTGAAAATCTGCAGGAAATGGACAATTTCCTAGACAGATACCAGGTACCGAAGTTAAATCAGGAACAGATAAACCAGTTAAACAACCCCATAACTCCTAAGGAAATAGAAGCAGTCATTAAAGGTCTCCCAACCAAAAAGAGCCCAGGTCCAGACGGGTTTAGTGCAGAATTCTATCAGACCTTCATAGAAGACCTCATACCAATATTATCCAAACTATTCCACAAAATTGAAACAGATGGAGCACTACCAAATTCCTTCTATGAAGCCACAATTACTCTTATACCTAAACCACACAAAGACCCAACAAAGAAAGAGAACTTCAGACCAATTTCCCTTATGAATATCAACGCAAAAAATACTCAATAAAATTCTGGCAAACCGAATCCAAGAGCACATCAAAACAATCATCCACCATGATCAAGTAGGCTTCATCCCAGGCATGCAGGGATGGTTTAATATCTGACGGAAAACCATCAACGGATCCATTATATAAACAAACTGAAAGAACAAAACCACATGATCATTTCATTAGATGCTGAGAAAAGCATTTGACAAAATTCAACACCCCTTCATGATAAAAGTCCTGAAAGAATAGGAATTCAAGGCCCATACCTAAACATAGTAAAAAGCCATATACAGCAAACCAGTTGCTAACATTAAACTAAATGGAGAGAAACTTGAAGCAATCCCACTAAAATCAGGGACTAGACAAAGGCTGCCCACTCTCTCCCTACTTATTCAATATAGTTCTTGAAGTTCTAGCCAGAGCAATCAGAAAACAAAAGGAGGTCAAGGGGATACAGATCGTAAAAGAAGAAGTCAAAATATCACTATTTGCAGATGATATGATAGTATATTTAAGTGATCCCAAAAGTTCCACCAGAGAACTACTGAAGCTGATAAACAACTTCAGCAAAGTGGCTGGGTATAAAAATTAACTCAAATAAATCAGTAGCCTTCCTCTACACAAAAAGAGAAACAAGCCGAGAAAGAAATTAGGGAAACGACACCCTTCATAATAGACCCAAATAATATAAAGTACCTCGGTGTGACTTTAACCAAGCAAGTAAAAGATCTGTACAATAAGAACTTCAAGACTCTGAAGAAAGAAATTGAAGAAGTCCTCAGAAGATGGAAAGATCTCCCATGCTCATGGATTGGCAGGATTAATATAGGAAAAATGGCCATTTTACCAAAAGCGATCTACAGATTCAATGCAATCCCCATCAAAATACCAATCCAATTCTTCAAAGAGTTAGACAGAACAATTTGCAAATTCATCTGGAATAACAAAAAACCCAGGATAGCTAAAACTATCCTCAACAATAAAAGGATTTCAGGGGGAATCACTATCCCTGAACTCAAGCAGTATTACAGAGCAATAGTGATAAAAAACTGCATGGTATTGGTACAGAGACAGACAGATAGACCAATGGAACAGAATTGAAGACCCAGAAATGAACCCACACACCTATGGGCACTTCATTTATGACAAAGGAGCCAAAACCATCAAATGGAAAAAGATAGCATTTTCAGCAAATGGTGCTGGTTCAACTGGAGGTCAACATGTAGAAGAATGCAGATCGATCCATGCTTATCACCCTGTACAAAGCTTAAGTCCAAGTGGATCAAGGACCTCCACATCAAACCAGATACACTCAAACTAATAGAAGAAAAACTAGGGAAGCATCTGGAACACATGGGCACTGGAAAAAATTTCCTGAACAAAACACCAATGGCTTATGCTCTAAGATCAAGAATCGACAAATGGGATCTTATAAAACTGTAAAGCTTCTGTAAGGCAAAGGACACTGTGGTTAGGACAAAACGGCAACCAACAGATTGGCAAAAGATCTTTACCAATCCTACAACAGATAGCGGCCTTATATCCAAAATATACAAAGAACTCAAGAAGTTA
This sequence comes from Rattus rattus, assembly GCF_011064425.1. NCBI lineage: Eukaryota > Metazoa > Chordata > Mammalia > Rodentia > Muridae > Rattus > Rattus rattus. The sequence continues at coordinate 83,588,468 of NC_046162.1, forward strand.
GACCGCAGGGAGACAAATAACCCTATTAAAAAATGGGGTTCAGAGCTAAACAAAGAATTCACAGCTGAGGAATGCGAATGGCTGAGAAACACCTAAAGAAATGTTCAACATCTTTAGTCATAAGGAAAACGCAAATCAAAACAACCCTGAGATTTCACCTCACACCAGTGAGAATGGCTAAGATCAAAAACTCAGGTGACAGCAGATGCTGGCGAGAATGTGGAGGAAGAGGAACACTCTTCCATTATTGGTGAGATTGCAGACTGGTACAACCATTCTGGAAATCAGTCTGGAGGTTCCTCAGAAAATTGGACATTGAACTGCCTGAGGATCCAGCTATACCTCTCTTGGGCATATACCCAAAAGATGCCCCAAAATATAAAAAAGACATGTGCTCCACTATGTTCAACGCAGCCTTATTTATAATAGCCAGAAGCTGGAAAGAACCCAGATGCCCTTCAACAGAGGAATGGATACAGAAAATGTGGTACATCTACACAATGGAATATTACTCAGCTATCAAAAACAATGACTTTATGAAATTAGTAGGCAAATGGTTGGAACTGGAAAATATCATCCTGAGTGAGGTAACCCAATCACAGAAAAACACACATGGTATGCACTCATTGATAGGTGGCTATTAGCCCAAATGCTTGAATTACCCTAGATGCCTAGAACAAATGAAACTCAAGACGGATGATCAAAATGTGAATGTTTCAATCCTTCTTTAAAAGGGGAACAAGAATACCCTTGGCAGGGAATAGAGAAGCAAAGATTAAAATAGACACATAAGGAACACCCATTCAGAGCCTGCCCCACATGTGGCCCATGCATATACAGCCATCCAATTAGACAATGGATGAAGCAAAGAAGTGCAGGCCGACAGGAGCCGGATGTAGATCTCTCCCGAGAGACACAGCCAGAATACAGCAAACACAGAGGCGTATGCCAGCAGCAAACCACTGAATTGAGAATAGGACCCCCGTTGAAGGAATCAGAGAAAGAACTGGAAGAGCTTGAAGGGGCTGGAGACCCCATATGTACAACAATGCCAAGCAACCAGAGCTTCCAGGGACTAAGCCACTACCTAAAGACTATACATGGACTGACCCTAGACTCTGACCTCATAGGTAGCAATGAATATCCTAGTAAGAGCACCAGTGGAAGGGGAAGCCCTGGGTCCTGCTAAGACTGAACCCCCAGTGAACTAGATTGTTGAGGGGAGGGCGGCAAGGGGGGGAGGATGGGGAGGGGAACACCCATAAAGAAGGGGAGGGAGGAGGGGGATGTTTGCCCGGAAACCGGGAAAGGGAATAACACTCGAAATGTATATAATACTCAAGTTAATTAAAAAAAAAAAAAAGTAATAAAAGATTAAAAAAAAATGTATGTGCATCAAATACTCAACTTGGGGGAGGCCAGGTCAAGGCAAGAAAAAGTTTTCAATCCCATGAGCAGAGTCAGAGTTTCCATGTCTCAATATGCTTAGCATTTAGTACTGCCAGTTTTAATACTGTTAACCAGATTGAGTGTAGTGATACCGCCTGTAACTCTAACACCTGAGAGGTTGAGAGTTGGAGGTTCAAGGATCAGAAACATAAAGCCATCTTTGGCTACACAACAAGCTAAAAACCAACCCAGACTATATAAAATAAAAAAATAAATATGAACTATTATGAACAATGTGCAATGGTTATTATGGTTTTAATTTGGCATTTCCTACAAAGACAAGACAAAAGGAAAACCAGGGTTTGAGAAATGTGTGGGTCTCTCATAAGTGTAGCAACACATGAGTCACAAAAGGAGAAATAACTGCAAAGAATTATATGAAGAAATAACCAAAGAATTCCAAAATATGATGAGAAACACTAATACTCTCTACATCTAGGTATGTGTTTCTTGCGTACAATGCCAGCTTTCAGGAGGCTGCAACACAAGACCTGCTGTGAGTTGAAGGCCAGTCTAGGCTACATGAGTTCCAGGCAGGCCAAGGCTACAAAAGTGAGATCCTATAAATGCATAGAAAAGTAATAAAATATATCTATTCATTTCAGATGCCAGCCTGGTCTTTATTTTGAGCTCCAGGTCAATCAAGGCCACATAATGAAATATTGTCTCAAAAACAAAAGAACAAATGTTTTGAATAATTACCTTATCAAGGTCAAATTGCTTTAGAAATGTAGTAGTCCTATGGGCTTTCCCATTCATTTGTTCGTTCATTCATTCATTCATTCATTTTAAAGATAGGTAGATAGGATCTCTCTATGTAGCCATAACTGTTTAGAGCTTATTTTAAGTATGTGAGTGTGTATGAGGGAAGGAGTGTGTGTGAGTACACCATACTAGAGTTATAGAGATTAAGACACAACCTCAGGGGCTAGTCCTTGCCTTCAACTTCGTTTGAAACAAGGTCTCTTATTTTACTAGATTGTTTTGTTTTGTTTTGTTTGCTATGGAATTGGACTGGGCCTGGCCCAAAAATTTAGAAATGTTCCACACAATCCCACTTCAGCTTTTAATAACTGATTCATTTTCTCAATTTTTAGAAAATTCAGAATTATAGAAAAGGTATACAATGCTTCTATATATTTCACACTCATTTCATGAACCAATACTCAAATGTTAAGTTATTAACTAAATTCTATTTATAAGTTTCCCCCACATGCTCACATTTTTTTCTTCTAGAATTTAATAGAGAACACCTAGAGCTTAATCAAGAATATTAAATTAAGCCTCTCTGACTTGTGATTGTTGTCCATATTTGGATAATTTTGTCAGTTAAGGGCTTCTTTGATCTAAACACTACAGAGGTAGATGGTCATGTTCTTTACACTCAGAATACTTTATCACTGTTGATGCTAAATGCATCTAGCATAGGTGGTGCTGGCCAGGTTTCCCCAAGCACAGCCTTTACTTAAGAATGGGGAAGTACACTAAACCTCTTTGAGGAAAGAGTCTGTTCCAAAATGACCTACGATTCTTACATGTAGTCATAGTCTAGCTAAGTATTCCGCCTGTCCACACTGAGTTATAAAGTACAGGATTCTTTCTCATTATAGTTTCAGGAACTAGAAATACGCCATCATATTCATTGATGTTTGTCAAAAAGACAAATTTTATCGAACTTTAACAATTTTACACTATTACACCCTCAACATCTAAGATGAGCATCTAAATTTATTATAATATTTAGAGCTATAGAAAATAAATGCAAAACATTAAAAAAAACATGGACAACATTGAATCAATTCTTGGAATCAACAGTGAAACATTACCCACTTCACATTATTACTAGATACTTTTTTATAAAAGGCTGCTGGGGACTAAACATAAGCGCCTCAGACATGACGAGCAAGCTCTCGCAGTAACATCTGAATGAGTCAATCAATTTCAATACTTAACCATTTATATCTTAAGTTTATCTTTAGTGTGAGAGAAATGGACAGACAGAAGGAGAACCACCCAGGCCTTACTTCAGTACACTCACTATCATTTTACACTAACACGGCCTCTACATTTTTTCTGTACTACTCAAAAACCTTGAAAATGGGCATTAAAATAGTTTTACAATTGATAATTTTATTGTTAAAATGCTAAATGTTTCTTTATGATACTGTGTTATGTGCTAGGGAGATAAAAAGGAAGAACACAATTTTAGTTCCAAACTAGAAAAGTAGGTGGCCAAAATAAACTATCCCATGGTTAATATCCAGTCTAAGAAGTTACTCTGAAAGTAGGAAACAGACACAGTTTTGCTTTAAGGGCTTCTGAGAAAAAATAGAATGTAAGCTAAAATGAAAGAACAGCAGTTGACTGTACATACCTGAGATGAGAAAGGGAACATTTGCAAAGGGAATGAGAAAAATGAAAGCACATTAAAGGGTCTAAGCGAAGTTTCTGTTGACTTCTTAGGAATGTAGAAGGGAAGCTGGACACATGGCTCAATGTTCAGAGCACTCGCTGCTCTTTAAAAGGACAAGGTGGAAATGCAGGGACAGAGAGTGGAGCAGGGACTGAGGAAAAGGTCATCCAGAGACGGCCCCACCTGGGGATCCATCCCAGATGCAGCCACCAAACCCAGTCACTATTGCTGATGCCAAGAAGTGCGTGCAGACAGCAGCCTGATATGGGTGTCTCCTGAGAGGCTCTGCCAGAGCCTTACTGATACAGAAGATGCCGGCAGCTAGCCATCAGACTCAGCATGGAGACCCCAACTGAGGAGCTAGAGAAAGGACTGAAAGCTAAAGGGGTTTGTATCAACCAACCAAACCCCACAAAGCTCCCAGGGACTAAACCACCAACCAATGAGTACATATGGAGGGACCCATGGCTCCAGCCACATATGTAGCAGAGGATGGTATTGTCTGGCATCAATAGGAGGAGAAGCCCTTGGTCCTGTGAAGGCTCGTTTCCCTAGTGTAGGGGAATGCCAAGGACATGAGGTGGCGCCAAGTGGGTGGGTGGGAGTGGGAACATCATCACAGAAGCAGAGGGAGGTGGAGGGAGGTGGGGGGTGGGGAAGGAAAGAACATTTGAAATGTAAATACATAAAATATCCAATAAAAATGTTTTGGAAAAGAAAAAAAAATAAACAAGACATGGCAGCTTACTACTCTTAGCAGCTGCAGCTCCAGGGGATCAGATGCCCTCTTCTGGCCTCAGAGGTATAAGAGTACTCAGCCAGGCAGTGGTGGCACACACCTTTTGATCCCAGCTCTCAGGAGGCAGAGGCAGGGAGATTTCTATGTTTGAGATCAGCCTGGTCTACAAAGCAAGTTCCAAGAGAGCCAAAGCTATATAAAGACCATGTCTCAAAGACAAACAAAAATAATAGTTTTACATAATTAAAAAATTTATAAGAACCAGAAGGTAAAGAAACATGTGGCCCAGATTAAAAAATTTGGATTTGATTTTATATCTGAAATCTACTTAAGAATTGTTAAATAGAAAGGCGCTATTGTAGGGAGGCAAAGTTTAGAACAGAGGCTGAAGGAACGTCCATTCAGAGCCTGCCCCACATGTGGCCCATACATATACAGCCATCCAATTAGACAAGATGGATGAAGCAAAGAAGTGCAGGCTGACAGGAACCGGATGTAGATCGCTCCTGAGAGACACAGCCAGAATACAGCAATACATAGGCGAATGCCAGCAGCAAACCACTGAACGGAGAACGGGATCCCCATTGAAGGAATCAGAGAAAGGACTGAAAGAGCTTGAAGGGGCTTGAGACCCCATATGAACAACAATTCCAACCAACCAGTTTCCAGGGACTAAGCCACTATCCAAAGACTATACATGGACTGACCCTGGGCTCCAACCTCATAGGTAGCAATGAATAGCCTAGTAAGGGCACCAGTAGAAGGGGAAGCCCTTGGTCCTGCTAAGACTGAACAAGATTCTTGGGGGGAGGGCAGTAATGGGGGTAAGATGGGGAGGGGAACACTCATATAGATGTGGAGGGGGAGGGTTAGGAGGATGTTTGTCTGGAAACCGGGAAAGGGAATACCAATCAAAATGTAAATAAGAAATACCCAATTTAATAAAGATGGAGAACAAATAAATAAATAAATAATAAAAAAGAAAGGCACTATTTTCAGATATTCATTAAAAGACAAAAAAACCCAAAAAGTTTCATTCTCAGTGCATGCTGTGTGGGACAGCAGTAACAGCTACCGAACAGTTATAGGGAACTCTTATCAGGGTGCTGTCCGACAAGATGCCTAGCGAAGGAGCTTAGGCACTTCTTATAGGGTGGAACCAATTTAATTTGGTAACATACAAGTTTCAGGGGAAGGAAGTAAAGAACACACAGTGCTGGCAATAATCAAATATAAAGTAATTATTCTGGTGGGGAGGTGACTAGTCATACTGAGTCTACATGAGCTCAAAGTCATAGAAAAGATACTAAGACTAGAGATGGGACTGGAAAGGAAATATAAGTATGGATGGACAAAAGTGAGACAAAAGGTTTAGGCTGGACATGTAAATGGTAAAGACCCAAGTATGAAAAGAACATGTCAGTGTTCATATGGGCGACATGGGTTAACACCCATGTTTTCAATGTCCCTACAAGAATTTGTGTTGAAATCTGATTCTAGTCTAGCAGTTACTGATGTGTTCAAAATTTTAAGAAATAACTAGGTCATTAGAGGTTTGACTTCATATAATAATGAATATCTTATCCCAGACTGAATTAGATCTCTCAAGAATGGCTGAATTATCATGAGATCAAACTGGTACAAAGCAAGGTTACTCCTGGTATTTTGGCTTCGCTCGGAGGTGGCCACAGCAGTTACATGCACTCCACAAGACCCTCACCTGAAGCTGAACGGATGTGGGCACGTTCTTTGACCTCCAAACTGTGACCTAAATACACTTATATGTAGGTCTTCCAAAGTCAGATAATCAGCAACAACAAAAGATAAATAAATAAATAAATAAATAAATAAATAAATAAATAAATAAATAAATAAGATATTGAGAATGGGATGGGGATATAATAATCCTTGAAACAATGAGAACGTGGAGGTGACTGTGGAGCTAGAATATAGGCAAAAGTTGCAATATTTTGAAGGCGTAGACTAGAAAAGGCCTGGAGTGCTGTAAACAGCATTTCAAGCAATCTCGGTGAGACAAGGAGAATGCTTGTCACTGCAATGCTAGTAAAAGGCTGGGCTGACCAACTGGCAAATGAAAAGCCAGCAATGCGTTATTAGAAGGTGGTGATAAACTTCACTGATGCCTACTGCTTTATGCAAGAAAAAAAATGTTTTAAGAGTGATGATGGGTAAACACACAGAAGGATCTCTGTGAGTTTTAACTGCAAAGAGCAGGACTCAGAAGCAAAAGTATAACCTAAAATTGGAAGTTACAGTTAAGAAAGTTGGCACATGCCTTTAATCCTAGCACCCAGGAAGCAGAGACAGGTAGATCTCTGTGAGTTCAAGACCAGCCTGGTCAACAAAGATAATTCCAGAACAGCCAGGACTATCTAAAGAAACTGTCTTAAAAAAACAAAACAAAACAAAAAAAAAAAGCAAACAAGATGGAAGGAAAGTGTAAAGCCCGGGAAATCATACTCTGTCCTCCTAAAGAGTAAAACAGGCACTCAGGAGAGATTATATTAAAGGCAGAGGGAGCTATTCTTTGCTACAGATATCAAGTATCTAGATGATACTCATCAAGACAACGGTTTCAAAGAACAGAGACTGCCTTGTTGATGTTCCCTGTAGTGGTTAAACAGACCTAGGTGCGTCATCCCAGAGTAAGAGCACGGGCACCTAAGCATAACCTGAGAGTGTAACCACCTGAGCAGGATTCCTGAGGATTCTCCATGCCTGGCTTGTCCTGGCATATCCATACGCAGAGGATTTTATTGATGTCCGATGGGCTAGAAACCAGCTCAGCCCTAGAACACCTGCCTAACAAGATTTGAGGTCCTGAAATCAAGTCACAGCATACACACCCTACAAATAATAAAAGGCCTAATGTTTGCCCTGCTGGATTTGGATTTACTTTGGGTTGGTTACTCCTTTTAACATATTCTTCCAGTTTGGAATAGTTAAATTTGCCCTGTGCAGTCTCCTCATTGTGGATTAGCTACATGAGGTGGGAGGTTGTCTTGAGGTAGTTTCAGGACCACCAGACAAAAGAATTTTAAAAGATTTTCAGAGGAGGAAGTTGTACTTGCCTCTAGGAATCAAGTTTATTCAGTGAGTATCTGTCCTGTAAAGCAGGGCAGACATGACTTAGACTACACAGCAAGCATCATGGATGCTCTGGGTAGGTAGGGCAGGTGGACTGGCTAATGTGTGAATACAGTCAAAATGCCTAGGATTCTGGGAGGCAGGAGTTATTTCCCATCCCGTGCACAGCACTGTAGTCCTCTCAGCCTCAGGCCTGAAGGGCCTGCCTGGGTGTTCTATAAGAAAGCTGGGAGTTTGGGGACCTACAGGCAGAATGCTCTGCCTTGCATATTTGCCAACAAAATTTGTGTCAAAATTTAAACTCCATCGTAAGTTTAAGCAACTGGAAATAAATTTTATTGTATTTGCAGGTGGGAACTTTGGCAGATAATTAAGATTAAATTAGGTCAGAAGGTGGGATCCTAATTTACTGGAAGCCTGGCTTTTATAAAAAGCAGATGAACCTGAACTAAGAAGTTCTTTCTCACTGTTATGGTAACCAGCGCTTCTTTGAAATTATATGTAGTGTCCACCAATAAGAAGAAGCATACCAAGTGGAACTGCCTGGTTCCGGATTTCTTATTCTTTATAACTGTGAATCAAATAAAACCTTCACAAACCACCCAGGCTGTTACTCAGTTTCAACAGAAAACTGAGTTAAGACAAAGAGTAAGTTAAAAGTAATACAAAGTTAGCATTTAAAATCAAAAGGAAAAAGAAAAATAAGAGGCTCTTATTATAATGTAGCTCAGGTTGGCCTTGATTTCTTAATCCTCCTGCCTCTGTCTTCCAAGAGCCTAGGATTAAAGATACCAAAAGCCAGCATTTATATGTTCTAGCCAATTTTCACAAACAGATCTAAAGACCAAAAGAAAAGCTTCTAAAAATAAACTTTCTCTTTATTTGTTACACTGTGAAAAAAGGGTGAGCTGCTTTAATATACCTATGCCTATAAATTTTGTCACCAAAATTCATGTCAAAATTTAAACTCCGTCATGAGTTCTTAATCAGCTGGAAACATGGTGTGGTGGTCTATGTCTGTAATTCCACCTCTGGAAAGACCAAGGCCAGAGAATCAGGTTACATTGAGATTCCATGTCAAAAAAATGCAACAAATAAATGAATAAATAAATAAATGAAGACGTTAAAATTTGTCTCAGACTTTTATAAATAATTATGGTACACAAAAAGTATGTCATAAAGAGTCTGGTACAGAGAAATACTTTGTAAGTTATTACTAGACTTTTAAATATCATCAGTGATGTATTAATGCTACATTCCACTAAAACACGGCAATCAGAAGATGATCACAGAGAAAGTCAGTGATTCACGAAGGCTGGCTCTGTACCTGGAGGCCCCGCCGCGGCTGCGTCTTCCATGAGCTCTCCCTCCTCCAGCTCCATGCTGTTATATTCTACATCATTCTCTCCAGACCTGCAAACAGACAACATCTATCACATTCGCTCATAATTCTCACAATGGACATACAATTAATCTGTACTTGTGGGCCAGTAAGATGGTTCAGCAAGTAAAAGGCATTTGTCACCAGGTCTTATAACCTGAGTTCGAGCCTCAGGTGCCATCTGGGAGAGAGCGCTGTTTCCTGGGTTGTTCTCTGACTTTACATGCAGTGTGTGTATGTGTGCATGAACACTCTCAAACCACACTCCACATGAATTTTAAAAATTTAAAAATTGTATTTGTCACACTTCGATCAGTTTTGTGTTTCTAAATACAACTATGAGAAGACCTTAGTCAGTCATGAGAATGTACTTAATATTCAAATAAGTTTCAAATATCAAAGTAAGCTAACAATATTTAATATTTCATCAGAACACTGTACGGAAAAGTTATACATTTATAATGAGTTGTCCCTGGTGCTAGGCATATGGCTCAGTACAGTACTTCCCTAGCCCTTAGGAAGCCTAGGGTCTGAACTCTATCACCACCTGGAAGCAGGGGAGTGGTATGGTACCCAGCTGAAATCCCAGTAATCCCAGGATTAAGGAGGCAGGTGATGGGAAGACCAGAAATTCTCATCCTCAATTATACAGCAAGTGTGTGAGCAGCTTAGGCTCTGCGGAGACCATCTCAAAGATTAAAAAAGGAGGACCCACATTCTAATGATAGTTAATTAGGGGGAAAAAAACAAAAACAAAATAATGACCTCTTCCCCCTAAAAAACCCCACACCTTATATTTTAATATTTAAGAAAAAAACCTCCAAGTCAGGAGGTACATGCCTGTATACCCAATACACAAAGGTGGACTGGGGTTTCAAGGCCATCCTTAGCTACATAATGAGTTCCATAAAGTTACTTGAAACCTTGCCTCAGTGTCTCTGCCTACCTGCCTGTCCCACCCCCGTTTTTCACACACACACACACACACACACACACACACACACACACACACACACACACACACACTTAATTACTGCATATAACTTGCTGGTTCCTATTTTATCCTTAAAAAGTCAACTCTGGACTACTCTAAATGAAACTACAAAGTACTATTTGAAACAGTAAGAAAGGGGCTAGAGAGATGGCTCAGTGGTTAAGAGCCCCAACTGCTCTTCCAGAGGTCCTGAGTTCAATTCCCAGCAACCACATGGTGGCTCACAACCATCTGTAATGAGGTCTGATGCCCTCTTCTGGTGTGTCTGAAGACAGTAACAGTGTACTCACATACATAAATGAATCTTTAAAAAGAAAAGAAAAGAAAGAGCATAGGGCTCTTTTCTCTCAGCATCTAGTTAGCTCAGTTCCTAAAGCAGGAATAGGTTCAGATTCAGAGGTCTCTCTCTCTCCCTCCCACTCCAGGAAGTAAGGCTATAAAACAATGCCAGCAAAACTTACAATAGGCAGCCTAGTCTAATCAGCAAGGCCCAGGTTTGGGCCAGTAATATAGCTCAGTGAGTAAAAATCATTTACTGTGCAGCCCTGAAAATCTGATTTGAGGCTGAGATGGCTCAGCAGTTAAGAGCACTGACTGCACTTTCAGAGGACCAGGGTTCAATTTCTAGCAACCACATGGCAGCTCACAATTGTCTGTAATTCCACTTCCAGGGGATCTGACACCCTCACACAGACAAATGTGCAGGAAAAACATGAAGCACATAAAGTATAAATTATAAAAATCCATATTCATCCCTGGAACCCACCGTGAAAGTAAAACGCCAACTCTCACAAGTTGAACTCGCACCTCTATATGCTATATTACACATACACACATTATTTTTTTAAATTTGTAAAAACATTTATGCTGGGCAGTGGTGGCACACGCCTTAAATCCCAGCACTTAGGAAGCAGAGGCAGGCTGATCTCTTGAGTTCGAGGCCACCCTGGTCTGCAGTGAGTTCCAAGGAGAGCCAGAAAACCCTGTCTCCAAAACCTCAAAAAATAAAAAAAACGAATCTACGAAAGTATTTATCTTAAGGATAAAAGTGTTTTACCAGTATTTATGTCTGTGTGCCACGTGTGTGCCTAGTGCCCACAGAGGCCAGAAGAGAGCATCAGATTACAGACCGTTTTAAGTTGCCATGTAGGTCCTGGGAATTGGAATAGCAGCCAGGATTCTAAATCATTGAGCGATCTCTCCTTGTTCAATAAACAAACAAAAAAAACCTCCTAACTTATCTTAGAAGGCCTAGTTTTTATCTAGATTATATGTAAAAAACAAAGTGCTGACTATTTCCATACTTAACATAAACCAGTTACTACAGCTTCTAACAGTTCCTACTTAGAAATGTTAACAAGGGGCTCACATGGTCTCCTCATCGATATCGTTTTCCTCCGTGTTGCTTGTTGCTGTAGAACTAGCAGAAGAGCTGCTGCCGTCCAGGTGATTCACTTCATCTTCACCGACAAGATCCAGATCCAGATCTCCATCTGAGAGCTCATGCTACAACAAGAAGACAAGATTCCTTTCATTCCTTTTTTAGAATTCTGAGTCAAGAGTCTTATAATGTAGTCCAGGCTGGTCTTAATTTTCCTATCTCAGCCTCCTGAGAGCTAGAATGTTAAGCAAGCACCACCACACTTGGCTAAAGCAAAATTTTTATTCCAAACGTTTCTACTCAGTTGGTTGCTCCATTTAAGACACTAAGCAGAGTTCTATTTTCTGACCCTATGTTTACAACACTAAGTACTCTAGAGAAATGTCACACAACCTTACTGACTGCTACCACTATTGATTTACAGTTACTTATCAACCTGAGCTGGGTCCTCAATGCAACAAGGAATAATTCACATACTCCAAATTAGCTTCCAATAAGGTTCTCCTCACAAAATAACTTTACACCCAGGCATGGTGGTACAGAGCTGTACCTCAGCACTTGAGAACTGGAGAAAGCAGGAACCAGAAAGGTCATCCTTTGTCACATAGTGGTGTTTTTGTGCCCATAGCCAGCTTAGGCTACAAAAACACAAATCAATTTACCACTAAGTCACACCCTCTCCCACTCCCCTGCCCTTTTCATCCTCACAGCCCCTCTATCCACCTGCACAGAACAAATTTCAGCTGTCTTACCTACAAGTTCCACCATTCGTTTTACTCAAAAGGTTAAGCATTTGTCACCTGTGATCATTGACACTTGAGTGGGAGCTGGGTACCTCAGGCTTGCAAAGACTAGCCTGGTCTACATATTGAATTCCAGGGCACCCAGGGCTCCAGTGTCTCAAAACACTGACTGATGACAGTAAATGCATTGATTAACTAAGGAAAGAAAACAGGGCTCAGACTAAAGTAGTTGTACCCTGATAGATTGAGTAAAATGAAACATAAAAGCCAAGCCTCCCATCTTAAAAGCAACTACAGAGGACTACTTAAAAGCAACTACTCAGGACTCCTGATCTTTCTTTCTTTCTTTTTTTTTCCCCCCACGTGGAGAGGTTTAATGAGAGAAGAGTAGAAGAGCGGAAAGGCGCCGGCCATGGGCTCGTGGAGGTGGGAGATGTGGGCAAGACCAGAGAAGAACAAAGAGGGGATAAGAAGGGAGGAAGAAAGAGGACTCCTGATCTTAACTAAAAACAAACGAACAAAATCCACTTAGTGAATTCTTATTCCAGCTATTATTTGACTTGACAAAAACTAACCAACTCATAGTCCTCTTACAAGCACAAATACAGTACCTACCAGCTACAATGAATGATTAAAAAAAAAACCCATAATTTTAAAATCGGCATTTTAAACAGTTTCTAGACTGTGTGTCACAGTTTCAGAGAATGGTCTTCTATAATTAACTAACTTTTATAACTTTGCAATGCAACATGCACACACCAATAATGAAAACAAGTGGACAAGATCTGTAGGTCAGTGTTTTCCCTACATTTTATGCTGGAACCCGTGATCCTACTGTACATATTACCAATCTAATCTATTATTACATGATAGTCTTCATTCTGAATCTTCTCCTCCTCATCTTCATCTTCCTTGGTCTCTCTTACAGAAGCTGAAGTAGGACCACCTTCCAGAAGCATGTCAGAGCATGACCCAGCTTTCTTAGCTCGTGTCTCGGGAGTATCATCATTTTGGGGGCTAAGATGATTATCTGGTGGTGACAGATCTCTGGATTTCTGAGTTCGGGACAGTTCAATAGTCAATCTCTTTTAAAATAAGAATAGTACAAATCAATATTAAGTGTAAGAGGTGTCACAGTAGCAAAGTAAACAATATTTACAGTTAAAAATTAGATATAAACTGGGCGTAACAGCACATGTCACTAATCCCAGCACCCAGGAGGCAGAAGCTGATGATCTCCAGCCTGGTCTTCATTGTACAAGAGGGGGTGGGAGGACACAACATAAAACCAGTTCAAGTTCTGCATTAAGAATTAATGTTTACCTCAAACCAGAGTGGTACAGAACATTACAACTTTGCACAATAGTAATATTATATATCTACAGTATCTAGCACAAGCCTCTGAAAGGAAGTTACTACAACTAAGGAATAGTATTGTTGATTTTAATTAAATCAAGCCGATGTAGCTAAATGTGACTACACAATTGAGTAGTGCAGAATCTAGAGGTTCAAAGGGTAAAGAAAAGGACAGTCAAATTTTTACCACAATATTAAAATGGATAGCCAAAATCAAATTCAAACAGCAGCAAGCCAAAAGAATAGTAGGCTGTATTAAACAAGAACGGATGTAATTGCTTTACCTCTTTAAGATTGTTTATTTGTTGAATATAACCTGTCTGTGCAGCTTCCAACTGAGTAATGTACCAGTGCTGATCCCGGCATTTTTGAAAAAATGTTGGTGAGCGCACCTGAAACCTTAATGAACAATTACACATGAAGAATGATACAAAAGGTAAATCTGTGCATTATATAAATTCTACAGTTCCCATTTGATTAAGAACCACTTCAGCCAAGGCTACACAGAGAAACTGTCTCAAAAACCAAACAAATAAACAAAAAAAGAACCACTTCAAATGAATTCTGAATTTTTGTTACCCATCATTCACACATGTATCCAATGCTAATGACATGTGGCTCTAAGTGTCAGCTGTCTAAACTAAAACTATACTTTTTTCTTTTATGTGTATGGGTGTTTTGTCTGCATGTATATCTGTGTACCACGTACATGCCTGGGGCTTGCAGAGGTCAGAAGAAGGTGTTAGATCACCTAAGACTGGAGTTACAATGGTTGTAAGCTGCTACGTGGGTGCTAGAAATCGAGCCAAGATCCTCTGGAAGAGCAGTCAGTGCTCTAAACCACTGAGCCATCTCTTGAGCCCCAAAATTCTTCTTTTCTAAAGACCACACTGTGTATCAAGATTAACTGCCAAGTTAACCCACAAACCACAGACACTATAACACTGTAGTTCAAATATGATGGTCCCACGCTGAAAAAGAAAGAGGACCATAACTACACAGGAGTAATTAGGAAAACAACTCTTTCCTATCCCTTTACCTAGTCAGGTTCCAGAAAAACATAGTTTAAGGGCTGGCTTTTCTCTCCCGGATCCCAGCTCTTAATCTCACTTTCTTTTAAAATTTTAAAAATTCACCTGTTTTTGGAGGTATCATCTCATTCAGTTTAGTGTGGTCTAGAATATACAGTGATCCTCCTAGACTCTCTAGTGCTAGTATTCAGGTATGAGCCACCACTCAAGGTTCCTCACATTTCCTACCCTTAGGGAAAAGTCATACTGGATCAAATAACCAAAACTGCTTCTCACTAGGCTCAAGAGTTGTTGCTTCCAATGCTTCCAGTAAATTCTATCTGTGCCCTCTCCAGAAAGCCTATAATCAAAACTGCATATCAACAAAACAGCAAATAAAAAAAATTTAACATATAAAATCCTATTAACTAGATGTCTTTAATGTATTTGGGTGTGTGTGTGTGTGTGTGTGTGTGTGTGTGTGTGTGTGTGTGTAAAAAATAAACCATGTGGTTATGGCAAATGCCTTTAATCCCAGCACTCAGGAGGCAGAGGCAGGTCTGGTCTACAGAGTGAGTTCCCAGACAGCCAAGGCTACAGACAGAAGTCTTTCCTGTCTTAAATGGAAAAAAGCAAAACAAAAAACTTCATATTTATTAAAAACAAATCTTTCTTACTTAAGAGTCAAACATGATTCCACTTAGTAAAACACACATGTGACTGTATGTATAACATTTTTGAGGAAATAACCACATGGCAAGAAGTCCTTTCTCATGTCTTCCAGAGCTTCCACTCCGCCGCCCTTGTGATAGCTACTGCCATACTTGAGAGCTTATGTACTCCCAAAGGCCTGAGTGTACAAGGGTGTTCCCTTTAGAGCATCTTACAAGAAGTCTCTGGGGCATGCCTGTGAAGAGGACACTAGACACCATACTCTTCTTCCAAACCTAGGCCAGTCTGGTTTGCCTCATGAAACACTCCTGCTATCATGTGGCACTTTACCACAATCACTACTCAAAGCAACAGCGCTAATCTATCATTGGCTCAAAGTCGAAAACTGTGAACCAGATTTATAAAATGATTATCTCATGTATTGTTACAGAGACAGGAAACTAACAAGCAAAGAGCAATTTGAAGGGAAATGGGACAAGTTACAGGACATTACTGTTGGGAAGTTGAGGCAGAAATATGAAGCAAGCAATCACATCCAAATTCAAAAGCAGACAAAACAGCTGCCTGTATGCCTGTGCTCAGTTAACTTTCTCCGCAGACAGACAGCCCAGGCCTCAAACCCAGAAAATGGTGTTACTCAGAACTGGCAGGTCTTCCCAAGTCAACTGACATAATCAAGATAATCCCTCACAGACATGCCCACGGGCTAACCTAATCTGCACTAGCTCTAGTGAGACTCCTTTCCCAAGTGATTCTACATTCACTTGACAATGAAAATGAACCATAGAATACAAACAGTTCAGCTTTATCTAAGACTTTCCATCTAATGTAAGAAAATATTATCTGATAGTTAACTGCGGCAGCACCTAATGCTAGCCAATGATGCTCATGTATGAGAAGCAGAACTAACCACTATCTGACGTATTCATGGGAAAACATTAGGAAAGCTTCTTTCTAAATATTTTCTTTGACTGATGGATCAAACTCCTAGTCATCCATGCATATTAGTTTTTATACTATTTGTGCATTTGGATCAAAATAGAAGAAAGGCTTTCCTCTTCCTCTTTTTTTTTCTTTTTTTTTTTAAAAGATTTATTTATTTTATGTATGTGAGTACACTGTCAATGTCTTCAGACACACCAGAAGAGGGCATCAGATCTCACTTCAGATGGTTGTAAGCCACCATGTGGTTGCTGGGATTTGAACTCAGGACCTCAGGAAGAGCAGTCAGTGCTCTTAACCGCTGAGCCATCTCTCCAGCCCCCCCTCTTCCTCTTTTAATAAACAAATAAATATATAAACTTATCTAGCTTAATTTTATATTTATTTAGAGTTACAGAAAAGCCAGGTGTGTGGTGCAGATGTTTAATCTTGTACACTTAGGAGGCGGAGACATATGTGAATTCAAGGACAGCCTGGTCTACACAGTTCCAGGACAGCCAAGCTACATAATAGAGAGACCCTACCCAAAACAAAAAAAAAAAAAAAAAAAAAAAAAAAAAAAAAAAAAAAAAAAAAAAAAAAAAACAAAAAAATAATTCAGTTGGATTCTCTAAATTTGAGGTGTGCCAGGTCTACAAATGAGTTTCAGGACAGCCAGACAAACCCTGTCTCAAAAACCCACACCAAAAAAAAAAAAAAAAACAAAAACAAAAACAAAAAAAACCCAAAACAAAAGAAAACAAAAACCAGAGGTAGAAAAAAGAAAGCCCGGGTTGGGGATTTAGCTCAGCGGTAGAGCGCTTGCCTAGCGAGCACATGGCCCTGGGTTCGGTCCCCGGCTCCGGAAAAAAAAAAGAAAAAAAGAAAAAAGAAAAAAGAAAGCCTTAACTTTTGAATAAATATGTGACATATATATAAAAATTGTATCAAAATCTTAAACAAAATGAGCAAAAGAAGTAAAAAGAAGCTAATCAGGAAGAGGAAGGAAGTAAATATGGTCAAAACTATAATACATTAAAAATGAAAATGTCATAATGAAACCCATTATATATACTACTGAAAACATTGAGGGGAAAATCTGTCACTTTGTAGGCTGGTAAATTGATGTTGGAAATGTGACTGTAACATGAAATGCCAACAAAGCATTTTCTCTGTTAAATTAGAAAAACAAGACTATTCTCTCAAGAGAAAAATGTAGCAGTTTTCTTCCTCCTTCCTTCCTCCCTCTCTTCTCCCTGTGTTTTGCTTTCTTTGACACAGCTCTTAATAAGTCCTGGCAAATCTTAAATTCCCTAGTAGACAAGTAGAGCCTTACATCCTGATCCTCCTAATCTACCACCTGAATTCTGGGACTACAAGTATGTATCACCACACCTGGAGATTTTCATTTTTGTTTCCATACTTCTAACACAACTTTACCAGAAACTGAAATATATTCTGTAAAAGTAAGCGTGAAAAGTCAGTCACTGAAATATTACACTGTCAAATAGAGAGATTAAAAACAAACCCACTTAATGCCCTCTTAGTCTATTCTTAGATATCCTCAGTATTCAGATTTAGGTTACATGTTCTATGCACAGGCTGAAGGCAATTTAATTAATACTCTTGTTAGTACACATCCCTCTGACTATGATTCTTTTTTCTTTTCTCTCCCCCGGCCCCCCAAGACAGGGTTTTCTGTATGTAGCCCTGGCTGTCCTGGAACTCACTCTGCAGACCAGACTGGACTCCACGCAAAATTTCAGATTTTAGTACTCATTTATAAACCACCTTTTAAAAATTATTATCATCATCATCATCATTATTATTATTATTATTATTATTATTATTATTATTATTATTATTTTGAGACAAGGTCTTTTGTAACCCACACTGGCTTTAAATTTGTTATGTAGCCTAGACTGGTCTTGAACTGCAGCTTTTTCTGACTCTACATCTTAAATGCCAAGATTACAGGCACGAGGCATCACATCTGGTGATATTTTCCCTTTTAATGGAATCAATAACTAGGTGTCAAACCATTTTCTCACTGTTTTTATTCATCTAACTACATGGAATCCCTGAAATAAAAGTTTATAGCTAGTGTGAATTTCAAGATTTATGTTTCTTAAATGAAACTATGAAATACAGTTTTGATAATATTATTTCCTTTATAAGTCACAATATCAAACATCTCAAACTACCTTAAAATCACTGTATCATTTTGTCGGTTCAAGTATCCTTCATTTGCAAGTAAGTCCAAACGGAAAAATCTATTGTAGCCCCAGCACTCTCCAACTTCAAAGTCAGATGCAAATTCTCGAATGATATTTTTAGTAGGATCGTTGCAGGACTGATGAACCATTTCTACACGATATTCATACCTAAAATGTAGAAACTATTATTAGTACAATCAGCAAAGTAAAAATAATTGTATGAGAATAAACGTGTTACTCCAGCTGAATTCCTTTCACAGAAGACATCATTTACAGAAATGAAAGAGCAGTACTTCACACTGGCCACACCACGACGAAGGCAGCGCGGGAGGGAGAGCGAGGAGAGCTTTGGCTCACACTCCCTCACCACAGTCCATCACTGAAGGATGTCAGCACAGGAACTCACACAGGGCAGGATCCCGGAGCAGGAGCTGGTACACAGGGCCCAGAGGAATGCTGCTTACTGGCTTGCTCAGTCTGCTTTCCTAGAGAACCCAAAATCACCAGCCCAGGGATCACCGCAATAAGCTAGGCCATCCCCCATCTAAGTAATGACCTATAGGTTTCCCTGCAGCCTGATCTTATAAAGCCATTTTCTTAATTGAGGTTCTCTCAAATGACTTTAGCTCAGATCAAGTTGACATAAAATTATGCAGCACAATTGACCTCTTGTCAACTTGACCTCACTGTTAAGCCACATATTCATCCCCAAGATCACACATTAATTTCAATATCACGACATAATACATTTTACAAACTTAAAAGTCCTACATCTTTACAAACTCAAACACTTTAAAATTCAGTATCTTTAAAACAGTCTTCTAAAATTCAAAGTCGCTCAGCCATGGGCTCCTGAAAATCAAAAATACACACTTTTTTACTAAAAGAGGAAAGAACTAGGTCACAGTCACAGTCTGAACAAAGGAAAACCAAACTGCCAACAGGGTAAATAATACAATGTTTAATGTCTGGGATCCACTCACGATCTTCTGGGCTCCTTGAAAGAGCTTGGGTAACTTCTCTGGCTCCGCTCTCTGCAGCACAGTTTGTCTTATAAGGTCTGGCACTCCACCGCCACAGCTTCTCTTTGTGGTTATTCCATAGTACTAGCATCTCCAAAATGTTGGTGATTTAGCTGCAACTGGGCTGCATTTTCACCAATAGCCTATCATAGGATCTCTCACGATGCCAAGCCTTAACTTCTTTGAATAACCCTTTCAGTCCTACACCTTTACCAACAGCATCTCACAGTGCCAGGCCTCAGCTGTTCTCCAGGACCTTACATGCCAGTGAGATACAACCGTGGCTGCCTCTGCAACAGTTTCGGTATGTTGGCGCTCAGGAAACATTTCCCAAGAGATTTCACCTCAGTGATGCTGGTCTCTTCTTAATCACTGCTAATTTCTCAGTTCCACTGAACCGGCATTAAATGTCTCGGTAAAATGAAGGCTTACTTTAGTAGTTCTAGTCTCCTTTTAATCACAGCCAGTTCTTTAGCTTCAGCTGCCCAGAAACCAGGGTCTTCACACAAATAGTCTGATAGCCTTCCTTCACAAGCCAGGCCTCCAACTGCAGGCTTTCAATATTCTTATCTTCAAAACTCCTAGAGATCAACCCACTGAGCTCTCAATCCTCAATGGCTCTTGTAGCCCAAAGTTCCAAAGTCCTTCCACAGTCCTCTCCAAAACATGTCACAGCAACGCTCCACTATCCTGGTACCAAACCATCTTAGTTAGGGAAGGGCTTATTTGGCTTACACCTCCATACCACCCATTTATCACCGAAGGCAGTCAGAACAGAAACTCAAGAAAGGCAGGAACCTGGAGGGAAACCTCTCTACAGGAAACTCTACTATCCCCTTAAATTCTTAGGCAGATATAGTGGTCCACACTTAAAATCTCAGCACTCGGGAAATGTGGGTAAGAGCAGCATGAGCTCAAGGACATCCTTATTTATATCAACTCCAGCCTGGTCATGAGTCTCTCACTTTAAAACAAAAACATAAGATAAGGAAA
Source organism: Rattus rattus (assembly GCF_011064425.1). Classification (NCBI taxonomy): domain Eukaryota; kingdom Metazoa; phylum Chordata; class Mammalia; order Rodentia; family Muridae; genus Rattus; species Rattus rattus. The sequence goes on from NC_046162.1 coordinate 83,608,866, forward strand.
AAGAGGGTACTGGAGGATCTTCCCCCGTTTTTAAAGATTTATTTTTCACGTGCAATGATGTCTCGCCTTCTGTATGAGGATACCAGATCCTCTTAAACTGGAGCTATAGACATGGAGCTACCATGTGGTTGCTGGGAACTGAACCAGGGTCTTTTGGAAGAGCAGCCAATGCTCTTAACCACTGAGCCATCTCTCCAGCCCCAGAATTTTCTTCCCTACAACAGAAGTTACTCAGTGTTCTATTTAGGGTTACTATAGTTGTGATCAAACACCAGGGCCAAAACAAGTTGGGGAGTAAAGGGTTAGGATTTTTAATTCATGTTGTTGTTTATCATTGAAGGAAGTCAAGACAGGAACTCAAGAAGGACTGGAATCTGGAGGCAGAAGCTGATACAGAGGCCATGGAGGGTGCTGCTTGCTCCTCATGATTTGCTCAGCCTGCTTTCTTATGGACTCCAGGGCTACCAGCCCAGGGATGACACCACCCACAACAGGCTGGGCCCTTCCCATAAATCACTGAGTAAATGCCCTAGAGGCTTGCCTACAGCCCAGTCTTATGAAGGCATTTTCTCAATTGAGGCTCCCTCTGCTCTAATAATTTTAGCTTGTGTCAATTTGACATAAAACTAGCTAGCACACTCAGTAAATACAAATCCCAAAATGTCACATGTAGAAATTTTACTTATTACACACATGTTTATGCTCACACACCTTGAGAAAGTGAATAAAGCTTTGGAAAAAAAAATGAAGTGTTTCTGCAGACCCTCACTGATAACTCAGATTTACTAGACTACTATCTAGACTGCTACGTAGTGATTCATGTTTTTATTCTGTACTTTAACAGTTAAACTACCCCACTGCTAAACTTTGAACTGCAAAACTGAATGTTATTTCAACATTTAATGGAAGAGGATTCTGAACCCACTATGCATCCTGAAATGTTAAGTGAATTAACAATTTATTAGAATAGAAAACTACATGAAAGTATTTAGAAAATGTCAAAGAAATACACACATACAAATTCCAATCTTTTCTAAACATACTACCACGAACATATTTCATTATCAATAAATTAATAACATTTCTAAAACAATGTGGACTTCCTGAAATAGGGCCTGAAGGTATAGTGTGGTTTATAAGAGCCCTAAATCTTGGTTCAAAATAAATAAATGAAGTCCTGACATCTGTTCGGTCAGTAATAAAAATATCAAGCTGAATCACATCCAGTGATAAAGACAATAAAAGTGTTAAATATAGATGAAAAACAATCCAAGACAGAAATAAAAGTCCTCCTTTGCCCCAAGGCAGACAGAGAGAAAGATGGTTGTAGCAAATTGAGGACCAGGTAACCAGCTTGATGCAGAGCACAGAATAAACTAAACTAATTAAGAGATGAAGTAGTCAAAGAACAGAGTCAAAACTACTGGCCTCAGCATTTATTCATATAAGAAGTCTCAGGTACTATTTCTGAGAACAGGGGCATGGCTTACAGCAAACACACCACAACAAACCTGAGTTTGTTTCCCAGATCTCACAAAGTGACAGGAGACAGCCGTCAGCTGAGAATTGTCCTGACCACATACTCTAAATAGAAAGTTATAAATCTTTCATGTCTCTAACTTTTGAAGCAAAGTCGGCAGGAAGCTAATCAAACAATGTTGCAGAAAAGGTACAAAGGATATCAAGTGGGATTGAAACTCCAGTCCCCTACAGAGGGAAAAGCCAGGGTCCCAGGCCCTGGGCCCAGTCTCAGACTGGACACTGCCAAGTCTGTCCGTGGCAGAGAACTAGCATTCTTTGTCCTTTTCACCAGTGCCTCTGAGAAAGCCTTGGATTGGCCTGGTGCCCAACAAAATATAGTTATAACTGTCATAATGTCATTCTCTTGTAACTCTAAGATCTGCATCAGTTGTTAACGTCAATTGACTTTCTTCACTTATTCCAGTCCTGATGAGATCTCTGCCATGAACACAAAATTGTTCAAATCTAATTAAGTTGCCAAAATTCTTGTAGTCTTGTTTTCATTTCTGTCTGGAGCCTTTTAGGTTTTCTACTCAAAGCTCTATCCCTAGGTTTGTTGGTATTCCTGACTTGATTCCACCTAACTCTCTATCACATATTATACCCCTCCTAAAACTATTTTGACATCAAGGGAGAACAATTACAGAGTTAATCTGAGTGTTTATCTTGGAAAAAACTGCTTTCACTAGCTACTTCATCTAGAAAATGTTGTTTCATGTACCATTTTAACAGAAATGTGCATCTTATCCTTACTGTTCTAGCTTTAAGCAAATTGTCCATACCATACCAACAAATTCTATTCTAATGTACTAGTGTAAAAAAGAAATTTACAACTTCAAGCAGGTGATGGTGGCACACCATCTTTAATCTCAGCGCTCAGGAGGCTGAGGCAGGTGGATCTCTGAATTCAGAGCCAGCTGGTCTAGAAAGTGAGTTCCAGGACAGCCAGGGCTACACAGAGACCCTCTTTGTTTCAAAAAATCAAATATGTTTGTGTATACATACACACATACACACACATAGAAAATTCCTTATCACAATCATTAAAAGAAAGTGTATGTTATGGGGTCTAGATATGGTGGCACATACCAGTAATTCCAGTATTCAAGACTCAGTGGTCCTCAAGCTTCCTAACGCTTGCTACCCTTTAATACAGTTCCTCATGTTGTGGTAATCCCAACCACACAATTATTTTTGTTGTTACTTCATAACTGTAATTTTGCTACTATTTATGAATTGCAATGTACTTATTTACGGAGATAGACGTTTGCCACAGTAGTCTCAAAGGCTGAGTTAGGAGAATCATAAGTTATAAGGCTTCACACACATCCCTCGCCCCAATGCCTGCTGGATGAGGGAGAGCCATTTTATTCAGTTGAGTATGCTAAGGTGCTAATACTTCTGTACATAGGCTCCCACCAATGTTCTTCCAAAGTAGCCCTAATTATAACTCGCCATACTACAAAAAGAAAAAGGCCATGAAAGTAAAATGGGGACAACCTGGAAGTAAGAAGGGACTCAGAGCTGGAGAGAGAAATAAGGGGTAATAGAGTGAATATAACTACATGCATGCATGTACACACATGCATGAAAACGCTACAATGAGGGGTTGGGGATTAGCTCAGTGGTAGAGCGCTTGCCTAGGAAGCGCAAGGCCCTGAGTTCTGTCCCCAACTCGAAAAAAGAACAAAAAAAAAAAAAAAAAAAAAAAACGCTACAATGAAGTTGGACATGTTGCTGGATGCCTTAAATCCCAGCACTATGGGTGGCAGACATTAATTATCTATGAGCATATGGCCAGACCAACATCCAGGCCAGACAGAGCTACATAGTCAGACCCTGGAGAAATAGTTTGGAAGCTAAAATCACTTGTGGGTTCAATTTGCACCACTCACATGGTAGTTTACAACCATCTGTAACTCCAGTATCAAGGGATTCAATGCTCTCGTCTGGTCTCTGTAGGCACCAAGAATACATACAGAACACAGACATACAAGTAAAACACTCATACACATGAAGTTAAAAAGAAAAGAAAAAAGCCAGGCAGTGGTGCCATGCACCTTAATCCCAGAACTGGGAAGGCAGAGGCATGCAGATCTCTGCAAGTTTGAGGCCTGGTATACAGCATGATATACAGAGTGAGTTCCAGGACAACCAGGCCCGTTACACAGAGAAACAAACAAAACAAAACAAAAAAACAAAAACAAAAACAAAAACAAACAAACTAAACAGTCCAGCTTAATCCCAGCACTCAGGAGTTCATGCACAGCCTGGACTACATCACGAGCTCCAAATCAGCCAAGAGCAAGACCCTGTCTCAAAAAAGAGAGAAATAAAAACCACAATTTAATCATTATATATTACTAGTATGTGTAATATATGCTAACAAAAAATATTAAGACTGAAAAACCTAAGAATAAACAAACACAAATTAAAAAAATAAAAAAATACTATGATTTAGTTTTGTAAGTCAAAGAGATATACTATAAATCACTTTAAAAATTATACTTTCTAAACAAAATACAAGCTGGTAGCTGTCAGAAGCTACTAGACAATGGTGTCTTGTGTGTACACAGGTGTGCTCACCTGCAGGTAGAAGCAAGAGGACAAGCTTCCCTGAAGCACTACCTTATTTGAGACAAGGTCTCTCATTGTCCTAAAACAAAAAATTAGGTTAAGCAGCCCATCCAGAGTCCTAGGGATCTACCAATCTTTACTGCTCCAGAACTGATGTTCTAAGCATGTACCATCAAGTCCAGCTTTCTAACAAAGGTTCTGGGGAGCAAACTCAGTAAGTACTTTATTAGCTCAGCTGTCTCCACAGCCCGCCCCCCTCCCCCAAGGGTATTTTTATGAAATCGTGAAAATGTTCTGAAATTCAGTGTCAATGATAGTTATAGCTGTAGAACTCTGTGAATTTGTTTAAAAACCACTGAACTATACATTTTTAAATAGCTCTCAATTTTATTAATTAAATCTAAAAAGAAAAACCTAAGAGCAGGCAAGCTATAAATCTTAGCAGCTATATGAAGAAGAAGCCAGCCACATGGTGCTAGGCAACCTCATAATGGGGAGCACACATTAGAGAAAGAATAAGGTGGGTTGGGGATTTAGCTCAGTGGTAGAGCGCTTGCCTAGCAAGCGCAAGGCCCTGGGTTCAGTCCCCAGCTCCGGAAAAGAAAAAAAAAGAGAGAAAGAATAAGGTGAAATCTTATGGATTAGGGGAAACTTGCTTATATCAGAGCGAGAAATGGGGGTTAGGGGGTGGCTCTTCTAAGTAATTCAGAAAAGTAAGAAAACTTACTGAAAACTTTTTAACAGATGGGTTTTTAAGGTACTTGAATTGTACCTTGTTTAAAAATTTTTCAACTAAATGTATTCAAACTTTGTGAAGTCAAATTATAATACATATGTAGGATGATGTCATTATGCAGGTGAAGGCAGGTACAAGATAGAATAAGGCCTGTCACTGGATGAGAAGGCAGGATGGGAAGGAGAAAGTTTTATAGAGGAGACGACCAGAGAGGGAAGCAGCCGAGAGAACATGGAGGTGGATGTTAAGATTCCTCTCTGCACATTTACAGGTTGTTATGAATATTCTTAAGGGACGGATGTGTACAGGGCTTTGTATGTCTAGATGAGCAAATTATATCTTATCAATTGGATCAGAGGTTATTGTGTTCTGTGTTCTTTCATGTGGCGATTTAATTGAGTTCAAAAGAGTGTGTGGTAGCTGGACACACAGGGCCACCACAGAATTGGGATGTACATGTCTGGCATGGTGGCAACCTGCCTTGGGAACTAGATGGGTAGAGAGATTGTTGCCAGGCTCAGAGAGTAGCCATCAGCAGCATGATGTGGGATGGAGCTAAGCCAGTGAGACGCATTGCTGACTGAGATGAAAATATAGAACAGATGCCAGGAGGCACCACAGTGCCAGATCTAGTGCGGGATAAAAGAAGCCTTATTATAATTTTACCGCAACATACATATTTCAATCCAAACATCTATAAGAATTAAGCATAAACATAGATATAAAAATCTGGTGGTCTTATATTTAAGCCACAGTAATAGGATTTTTCAAAACTGTGAAGCAAGAGAGTGGAGCTTTGAATGATAAATGTCCTTCACAGTCTCATCATTTGAATTTTTGGCCCCACTCGGCCCTGTTTTGGGAAACCTGGGAGGTATGATCTTACTGAGCAATGTCACTGGGGGGCAAGCTTTGAGGTTTAAAGACTTGAACTTAATTCACTCTGTTTCCTGTGTGCAGCTGCCATGCCCACCTGACACCACACTCCCCACTATGGTGGTGATGGACTCCATCCCTCTGGAACCATAAGCCCAAATAAACCCCCTTCCTTCTGTAAGCTTCCTTGGTCATGATGTCTTATCCCAGCCATAAAAGTACAAATACGTTTTTTTATAAAATTATTTAGGCAAAATATCTGCTTCATAAAGTCTTTATGTTAATACACAACGAGACTTTTTGTTTTGTTTTGTTTTTCAAGACAGTGTTTCTCTGGGTAGCCCTGGCTATCCTGGAATTTGCTCTGTAGATTGACCTTGAACTCACAGAGATTCATGTGTCTCTGGCTGTGTTGGGATTAAAAGGTATCCACAATGCCTAGTTTACAAAAGACTTTAATTACATTCATATAAATTTCCTATGTGTAAATATGTATATGAAGTCTCTGTAGAGACAGGAGACAACTAAGAATAGGTTCTCTCCTTCCACAGTGTGGTTTCCAAGGATTAAAGTCAAACCATCAGAGTTGGTGGCAAGCACCTTTACTGGCTGAGCCGTTTCACCAGCCCAGCTTATTGACATTTTTACTTTGGTATATTTTTCACTCAGTGACAATGACTCATCAGTTTCTCAACAAATGTGAATAATATTTACTGAGAGAAAACAGTTATGAGAACTGACACTCCACACCGTCATAAGACACTGCAGACTATAACTATGAATATCCTTCATAGAATTAAAATCGAAGCAGGCAGAGTAGCACTCTCCGATTTCTAAGCAGTCTGCAGATAGAAGCAGGAAGATTACAAATTCTAGAATAGCATACATACATACTAAGTTCGAGGCCAGTCTGAATTATACAGTGAGATCCCATAAACAAACAAACAAAAACACAACAAAACCCAAGGATTATAGATATAGTTCAGTAGTAAAGCACAGGGCCCTGTGTTTGATTCCCAGAACTACAGAGAGAGAAGGGTGAAGGGAGAGAAGAAGAAAAGGGAGAAATAAAACAATACAAGCCAGGAATAGTGGCACACATCTATAATCCCAGCACATGAGCTGCTGAGGTAGAAAAACTATCAATTCAAAGCTAAACAGGGATACTCTCAAAAAAAGAAAGACATAAAATGGCAATTTTAAATACTATTTAATAAGAAGCGTGGAGCTCAAGTGTACTAGCTGGTTTTATGTTGACTTGACAGAAGCTAGGGTCATCAGAGAGAAAGCAGCCTCATTTGAGGAAATGCTTCTGTAAGATCCAGCTGTAAGGCATTTCTTAATTAGTGATTTTTGGGAGGTGGGTCCAGTCCATTGTGGGTGGTGCCACTCCTGGGCTGGTGATCCTGGGTTGGTAATCCTGGGTTCTGTAAGAAAGCAGGCTGAGCAACCCACAGGAAGCAAGCCAGTAAGCACCACCCTTCCAAGGCCTCTGCATCAGCTCCTGCCTTCAGGTTCTTGTCTCACATGAGTTCCTGTCCCAGCTTCCTTTGGTGACAACAGTAATGTGGAAGTATAAACTAAATAAACCCTTTCCTCCTCAATTTGCTTTTTGGTCAGAGTTTTGTCACAGCAATAGAAACCCTAGCTAAGACATAAAGTACACAAGTTTGTACTGAAAAAGTTAATTAAATCACTTACTTGGAAGTTTCAGGTAAGCCAGCCGATAGTTCCAAAAATACAGATAAATAATAGCCACGTACAACTCCATTTCCATCCTTAAAAAAACGACAGAAAGAAAAAGAGATTATACAAAACAAACTACAGATTGACTCCAAAAAAAAAAAAAACTTTAACAGAACAATGAAACCAAGAAACAGAACACAGACTGTTATCAGGTAATTGGGTTAACAAGTATGTGTAAGCTTAAAAAACAAACAAAAAAATTTGTAATCCAGGTTTTAGTCCAGAACAAATTTTAAACTTTCATACATTAAAAAGGTACACATATCTACATTAAATAAATTAAAGAAACTATCAAAAAGTATAAAAATAGTTACAAAGTTGCAATATCTATAGACATCTTAACAAACCAGCCTTGAGAAAGAACAAAAACTCAAATGAAAAAAGACAATTGAGTACTTCTTCTCAGGACAAGTGAGAGAAACTGGAAACCAGGTATAATAATGAGGACCTCATGGACAGCTAAGCACTCTGCTCATGAGCTACATTCCCACATTCAAACTGGAATTTTTAAAGTAAAGGGATGATATTCAAAGTAAAGATAACTACAACAGGAAAAAGAAACCTAATTAAAGATAGGAAAAATACACAAGTAAACTTGTCTACAAAAAAAAGTAAACCGAACAAAACATGGATAGATGTCACATCACTAATTAGTAAGACGTCTTAACTAAAACCATGATATGACCTCACAAGAATTAGAATAGTCCCTTTTATAAATGTAGAAAAGAGCTGGCAAAGCCCATTAGAGTAAAACATTCCTTCATTGTTGATATTAACATACAAATGTTGTTAAATGGTGTGTTCTTAAAAAAATAAAAACAGCATTTCTCTGTGACCAGCAATTCTACTTTTGAAGCTCTACAGGAACAACTGAAAACAGGTTTTTAAAGAGATGCAGCAGCCAAGAGGTGAGTACACAGTAAGATCCTCTCTCAAGAAAGGGGTAAGAATCTCAGTGGAAAAAAATGAGTGAAAAAAATGTAAAATACACACATAATGGAGTATTATTCATCTTTATCAATGAATGAAAATTCTATGCTACAAAATTGTTTTAAAGAGATGAACTTGAGGATGTTATGCTCATTATGCTGAGTGTAATAAGCCAGTCCCAGTAAATTACTGATTCATTCTATTTATGTCTCCAGGAGTCAAATTCACAGAAACCAAATATAGAATAGGACCTATTGAAGACCGGGAGGAGAAAACAGATGTGTTTAAAGGTGAGCATTGCAAAGTCTGTTGAGTGTTTTGAGACAGGATCTCTAGACTAATAGCGACTAGCTAGGAGCTCACTATAAGGCTCAGGCTTAACTCAAACTCAAACCTAGTCTGGTTTTTTGTCTTTGTTTTGTCTTGAGACAGCATCTCATTGCCTAGTCCTAGCTGCCCCTAAACTCAAACATGAACCAAGCTGGTCTCAAACCCAGAAATCTACCTGTCTCTATCCCTGTCTTTACCTCTGCCTCAAGATTGTTGGAATTAAAGACAGGTCCTCCAAACTGAAACATTCTACCCTAGAGAGCTCAATTAAGGTTCCTAAGACTCAGAAGTAAACAAAATACACAAGTCTCAGAAAACTTCTAAAACTAAATTAAAAAAATAAAGGTAAAATAAAATTCACAAGCCTCCTCTCCAGTTACTGAAGCAGTAAATAGTTGTCAAGAGAGGAGATGCGCCCAACTGTCAGCTGCCTGCGAGTCACACAGGGGACTCCAGGGACGGAACTTGCATGTGTTCATGGGCTTCTCAGTGGTGCAGCTGCTTGTGAGTCATCCACACTCCTCTAATAAACTCACTGGTTCATTACGCTCTCTGCTTCCCCAGGAACTTCCTGCTGTAAGCCTCCAACTAGAGGTTAACTTTGCTACTACAGCTTGTCTGGAGAATGCTGTAAATGCCTGGTTTGATGAAGTTTCCCTATTTATCTGCTGTACCTATCTGCAACTTGCTATTTATTCTTTTAGTTTTGCTTGCTCTATAATTAAAGTTTTACTCACAGCAGCAAGTACAGCTACACACAGGACACAGTTAAGACAGATGGTGTCTTAGTTGCAGTTTCTGTTGTTGCAACAAAACACCATGAACAAACAGCAAGTTGGGCAGGAAAGGGCTCACTTGGTTTACACGTCCAGATCACAATCCATCACTGGAGGAAGTCAGGGCAGGAACTCAGGAGGGGCTGAAACTGTCATGGCCATGGAAGGAAGCTTCTTACTGGCTTGTTCAGCTTGCTTTCTTATAGAACCCAGGACTACCAGGGATGGCACCACCCAAAATGGGCTGGACCTCCCATATTAATCAACTAATTGAGATATGCCCTAAAGCTAGATGTCGTGAAAACATTTCCTCAACTAAGGCCCCCTCCTCTCTGATGACTCTAACTGTGTCAAGTTGACACAAAACCAGCCAGCTGGCAATATTCATGGAAGGCCCTTTCAGTTTCAAAGGAATACGGTGTTCCAAAGTTGCTGAGGAGACCTCTGGCTAGGAAGACCTTTACTGTTTCAGCCTCAGAATGGGAAAACAGACTAGTCATTATGAACAGTGTCTAACAAATCAAAAGCTTTTAAGCCACACCATATTGCTCATGCTTTGTTGGGGCCGGGGATAGAGAGATAAATCAGCAGCTAAAAGCACCTGGCTACTCTTTCAAAGGAACAAAATTTGGAAGCATCCACATAAAGGCTCATATGATGCACATGAGTGCACAAACATACATGCAGACAAAATAATAATAATAATAATAATAATAATAGTAAAAAAAACCACATAGTAACTTCAAGCTTTTTTAAACAAATTTGTAAAAATTACAAAAAGATATTGGAACAGATACTATGACTATGACATACAGTGGCAAATACCCAGAATGATCCTAGAATATCTTATAATACACAAGCAGCAAAAGAAAAAAATTACTAGAATCACTTCCAACTACTGAGGTTATGGCAAAAAACTTGGGCACTAACTCAGTGAGATTATATATGGATCCAACCAATAAATGCAGAAGAAATGATATAGAAAATGATTATCAATAGCTATTGATATCACAAAGAAAAAAACCACATAAGACATTTCACTATAAAAGAACACTAATTCTTGCCAAAGGAATGTATCTAAAGCCAGACCTCACGGTTCATAGCTGTAATCCCAGTATTCAGAATGCTACTGCAGAGAATCATGAGTTCAGGATTAACCTGAATTACACAGTAAGGATGAGGCCAGCCTGAGCACATGTAAGAACCTATCTCAAGATATTAAAGAGAAAAGGGGGTGGGGCAGGAAAGATTGAGCAGCAGTTAAGAGCATTTGACCTGAGTTCAATTCTCAGCATTCTCATGGTATATCACCACTTATAATCCCAATTCCAGGGGATCTGATACCTCTCTGGCCTCCAAAATCACTATGTCTACATGTGGTATATATACATACATACACACATACATACATACAAACAATACATACATACAGGCATTCACACGCACCAATAAAAATACAAATAAATTTTAAAAAGAAAATGAAAAGCTTGATTACACCTTTGTTGGGTCAACATTATTGTACATATGTAAGGTTGTCTTTGTATTATTCAAATGGTGATTTCTGTGCGACCGGGGACTTTACTGTTGGTATTTTTATTTCATCATCTCCTGTCTGGGTTACCTCTTACCTCCTGATTGGTTTTAATAAAAAGCCGATGGCATGTAGTGAAGCAGGAAAGGTTGGGCAGGACTTCTGGGGGTTGGAAGGTGGGGACATAACTCTGGGAAAGAAGAGTCAGGCAAGGGAGAATTTGCCAACCAGACATGGAGGAAGAAGCAGGCCAAGAATGAAGAAGTAACTAATGAGCCACACGGCAGGAGAATTAAATAAGTTAATTAAATTACAAGTTGGGAACTAAGATAAGTGAAGGTCTTAAGCATAATTAATAAATGTAAGTCTGTGTCTTTACTCAGAGCTATGGCAGGCACAGAAAGACCGTCGTTAATTACACAGCTCTACATTCAGCTGTCAGTTAAAAATCAACCAGCCTACTTTCAACAATTTTCAGTACCTGTGACTTTTCTTCCTTTGGGTTGCTGGGTATTGCTTGGCAGATACATACTCTGGAACTGAACTACATGACAAGTGTTTTTGCCCCCTTTTCATGATCTTTAAAGAATTTTCAATTTCCAGCACCGACATAGTAGCTTACTACCACCCATATCTCTGGTTTCAGAGGATCCAAGCTCTTCTTCATCCAGCACTACTGTGGTACACATACACACAAGTAAGCAAGCAAACATATAGAATAAAATAATTATTTAAAGGGGCAGGAGCAGGAGAGAAGCCCAGAGGGCCAAGGGAATGAATGCAAATTAGCAGCTTTGGGGAGGGGGGGGCTAGAAAGTACCAGAGACTGGGGAGGTGAGAGACTCTAAGGACTCAATGTGGGTGACCTTAGCCTAAATGCCCAACATTGGGGAGAGGGAACTCGAAAAGTCTACTTGTAGTAGATAGATAGGGCCTCAAGTGGAGGGACAGGGTTACTATCCACAGTCAAAATTACTGATCAAGAATTGTTCTCATCTAAAGGAACTGCAGGATGGGCTGGAGAGATGGCTCAATGGTTAAGAGCACTGATTGCTCTTCCAGAGGTCCTGAGTTCAATTCCTGGCAACCACATGGTGGCTCACAACCATCTGTAATAGGATGCAATGCTCTCTTTCTGGTGTGTCTGAAGAGAGCTATAGTGTAGTTTTTTTAAAAAATAAATATTTTTTAAAAAAGGAATTGCAGGAATAAAAATGGAGAAGAGACTGAAGGGAAGGTAGTCCAATGACTAGCCCAACTTGGGATCCATCCCATGGGGAGTGGGGTGGGGGGTACCAAGGCCTGACACTATTACTGATGCAATGATGAGCTTACAGACAGGAGACTGGCATGGCTGTCCTCTAAGAGGCCCTACCAGCAGCTGACTGAGAGAAGCAGATACTTACACCCAACCATTGGACTGAAGCCGGGAACCCACAGTTGAATTAGGGGAAGGATTAAAGGAGCTGAAGAGGAGAGCGATCCCATAAGAAGACCAGCAGTGGGCTGGAGAGATGGCTCAGAGGTTAAGAGCACTGACTGCTCTTCCAGAGGTCCTGAGTTCAATTCCCAGCAACCACATGGTGGCTTACAACCATCTATAATCAGGTCTGGTGCCCTCTTCTGGCCTGGCAGGACAGAAAGCACATGCAAATAAATGATTAAAAAAAAAAAGACAGAAAGCTGTATACATACCCAAATAAAAAATGATTAAAAAAAAAAAAAGAAGAAGAAGAAGACCAGCAGTGTCCACTAACCCAGACCCTAGGGAGCTCTCAGAGACTGAGCCACCAACCAGAATACAGGGCTGGTCTGAGGTCCCTGGCACAGACATAGCAGAGGTCTGCCTGGTCAGGCCTCAGTGGGAGGCCTGGTCGGGGGTTGGGGGAAGCACCCTCTCGGAAGCAAGAGGGGGGAGGAATGGGATGAGGAACTGTGGGAGGAGGGACCAAGGGGAGACGTGTGTGACTGGAATGTAAATTAATAAAAAAAGAAAGCTATACTTGATTTTGTGACCTGTATAACCAGTACAACTGAAGGAATTTACTGCAATAGAAAATATTTTATTAAAAAAAATTTTTTTTTCAGCTGGGCAGTGGTGGCACATGCCTTTAGTCCCAATACTAGGGAGGCAGAGGCAGTTGGATCTCTTGAGTTAAGGCTAGCATGGTCTACAGAGCAAGTTCCAGGACAGCCAGGGCTACATAGAGAAACCCTATCTCAGAAAAACAAACAACTGAAAAGAGTATCTTTAAAAAAATTTTAAAAAAACATTTTTTTAGGTTTACTTATTTTATATCTATGTTAGGTCTGCATGTATATCTGTGTACCATATGTGTGAACATCTAACCCTTGGAGGTCAGAAGAGGCTGAAGGATCCCTTCAAATTGGAGTTATAGGATGGCTATAAGCCATTACATGGGTGCTGGGAATCAAACCTCAGTCCTTTTTAAGAACAACAGTGCTCTTAATTGGTGATCCATCTCTCCAGCCACTAAAACTCTTTTCTCAACATATTTATCTTCCAATAAAGCAGAAACAAATTTAGTGATGCTAGAGTTTACACATTCATAGTTAACACAGTTTTTCACAAATTGAGTAGTAAATGGTATAAAGAAATTACTAATTTCCTCACTCCTTTAATAAGTAAACTAATATACTTGTAAACATTAAAGAAAAGTTCAAAATTGAGTTAATTTGGAAATAGGAAAAACTTACTGGGTAAACTTTTAACCTCCAGCAAAGTCCTGAAACTTGAAGAGGCGGGCTGTAAACCGGATCTGCTCTCTGCCGCAAAGTGCTACAGAAAAAAACACCAACCGGATTCCAACATCAAAACTATTATGAAAGGGCAACAAGCAAAATCAAAACCAACTCCACACCTTATGTTAATATTTAAAAGACTAAACCACAGAGAGTTACTGAACATGTCAAAGTTTCGCTAAATAAGCTTGTATATATTTATATTATGAATTGATGATACTGAAACATTCAGCAGTTAAAACACAGCATTTAAGGAAAATCAGAGCACCACTAAGTAGCCCAAATTTAATTCTGGCTCAGTAAGCATTCTTTATTATTTCTAATACAAAAATACAGTGAAGAGGATGTTGGATCCTCTGGAACTAGAGATACAGAGTTACTTTATGGTACAGCATATGTTTAACATATGCATAGCCCTAGACTCAATATTAAGCACCAAAAATGATTAAACAAAACAAAACTGACCACTCCCATATAGCATATGTTTTTAGTGGAGAAATAAGAATGTATATGTACTGCTAACATTTGTAGGAAAAACTCACCAAGGGTTTTAACTACAAGATTACCCCATAAAGACGGAGAAAGCAGGCTGAGGAGGCAGCTCAGGTGTAAAGTTCTTCCCCAAGCACAAGGACCTCAATCAGTCCTCAGAACCTAAGTAAAACCTGTGGACATAGTGCTTGCTCTCGAAATCCCAGCACAGGAGAGGTGGAGTGAGATGTACCCTAGGCCTGGATGGCCTGTCAACCTAATGTACTTGGGGACACTCTAGGACACTAAAAGATGTCACACACACAAACTAAGCCTGGAGAAATAGCTCAGCAGTTAAGAGCATTTAATTTTCTTTCAGAATTCAGCTTCCAGCACCTAAATGAGTAGTTTACACTTAGCTGTTACTCTAGCTCTAAGGAATCTGAAATCCTCTCTGAACACCTTGGGCATCTGCACACACACACACACACACACACACACACACACACACACACTTTGAAATAAAAATATTTCAGTACCTGAGGTTGTCTTCTAGCCTCTACTTATAAAGACATACAATTACAAATTAAAACTAAAACACACACACACACACACACACACACACACACACACACACACACACACACACACGGGAAAAATGAACAGCACAGTATGGCTTTCTACTTATTAGCACCTACTCCCATTTCTTTCCCAAAGATCTTATATTTTTAGTTCCCTTGATTGTTCTGCACTTCAAAAACAGTCTCTCATAGTTTTCATGTTGTAATATATTTATTTCTAGACCAATATAGTGGTGGGTTCCTTTAAATCCCAACCTGGTCTACATAGCAAGTTCCAAGGCTAGCTGACTATATAGTGAGACCCTATCTCAGATAAATGGATGGATGGATGATAGAAGATAGATAGATAAGACAGACAGACAGACTGAATTACGAAAGTTTTAAGTTTCTAGAGAAAATTATCAAAGTAAAAAAAAAATTGCCATGTAGGTTAACATAAGAACCTACACATTTCTTATAATAAAGGCCTCTTAGGCACAGCACAATTTTTTACTTTTAGCATAAAAACGAAAACCAGTAGCCTTCTTTCACAATTTTAATTTCGTTGATACAAAAGCTAAGTGCCCTTTCTTTTAAAAACTATTTCCTTTGGGACTGAAGAGATGGCTCAGCAGTTAGGGCACTAGCTCTGTCAGAAAGCTCAAGTTCGGTTCCCTACACCGCAGCTCACAACTACCTGTATCTCTAACTCCAGGGATTCTGAAGACCTCTATACTGGCCTCCATGGGCACCAGGGCATGGTGTATATACATACATGCAGGCAAAACAGTCATACGCATCAAATAAAAGAAGATAAATAAAATACATAAAATTTAAAATATATTTATTAATCTGGGCAGTGGTGGCATACACCTTTAATCCCAGCAACTCAGAAGGCAGAGGCAGGTGGATCTCTTGAGCTTGAGGCCAGCCTGATCTACAAAGAGTAACCTGGTGTAGAGAACTAGTTCCAGGACAGAAAGAGCTATATGGAGAAACCCTTTTTGAAAAACAAAACAAAAGGGTCTTTTCCCCAAAATAAAAAAACAGACACCTCTAACAATTCAAGTTGAACACTACTAATTCATAAATTTGAAATCCAAATGTTCTAAATTCTGAAACTTTTAAGACCCAACAAAGAAGCCATCGAGTAGAAGATCCATACCCAACTTCATGCCACATAGTATGGTCAAAGCACAGTCACTGAAGATACTGTATGGAATTACCTTTAGGTTCTGTGTTAGAATGTATATATGAAACAAAAAGAATATTTTGCTTTAGACTGAACCTTATATAACCAAGATATTTTATTATCAATGTGGTTTTGTTTTTGTTTTGTTTTTAACACAAAGATTCTCTCTGTAGTTCTGGCTGTCTGTTCTGGAACTAATTCTGTAGACCAGGATTTGCCTCTCTCTGCCTCAGGAGTAAAGGTATAAAAGGGGTGAGCATCATCATACACAGCACTATGTGCAAATATCTTTAACTCTGCAATCCAAATATTTCTGCTCTATGATATAAGAACTGAAGTTCAGCATGCACACTCCAGACCAGCTCTTGTTTCCAAGAGGAAACTTTAGTTAAGGACTTCATCAGCTCTCTCCCGTCACACAGTGAAGACTGTCTTGGGTTTTACACACAAGAAAAACCCAGAGTTCTCAAAACCCCTTACCTGAAGTTCTCTAAAACAAAAGTAGCTGAATCATAAGATGGTACCAATTCACTAAAAAGAAGCAAAAGAAAAAAATTTAACATTACCATAATGTAGTCATTTAGTTAAAAACAAGTTCCTTGACATTATCTTGAAAACTTGGCAGCTGTAGTATAAAATATTTCCAAGCTTTATTAAGCACATCATTAAATCAAATCAGTTCATGCAACCATCGATTAAAATGGAAACACAACAAACTCCAAGGTTATTTACTAGGAAATATTCCCCAATATGCTTTGGTTATTTTGTATAGTTAGCTGCTGGGGCCCTCAAGCATGCTGGGCAAGCCCTGTGTCACTAAGCTACAGCCCCAGCTCTCCTACACTTTCATAGGATTAGAATATATAATCAAGGGGACAACTGGGATAGGTTAGCACAGTAACACTTCTTGGCAAGGTAAGATGATATCAAATAGCCTCAATCCATATGCTAGGACGAGCTAACAGGTAATATATCCTGTCGCCAACTAACTTTAGATCATGTGGATGGTTTGTGTCATTGTCAGTAAAACATTTAATACAAAGCTATACTATCTACAGTATTATAATGTTGTCATAATTGTGATTATAAATTGAATAAAACAAGATAAGACTATACCTACAATAATGTGTGGTTTGCCATGTGAACATGTTAATAAGTACAAATAAAAATATTTTAAGTTTTTTTTTTAAGTTTTTTTAAATTTTATTTATTTTTTCCATTTTTTTAAATTGGGTATTTCTTATTTACATTTTGAATGCTATTCCCTTTCCCGGTTTCCTGTCCATCAGTCCCTAACCCCTCCCTCAATCCCTTTTCTTTAAGTTATGGAACTATTGTTTCTTTCTCTTTTTTTAACGTTTTATCCAGATTTTTTTTTATTAGATATATTTCTTTACTTACATTTCAAACGTTATTCCCCTTCCCGGTTTCCTGTCCATAAGTTCCCATTCCCTCCCTTCCCCTCCCTCATACAGGTATTCCCCCTATATATCTCCCTTATTGCCCTCCCATATTCCCCTGCACTGGGGAGTCAACCTTGGCAGGACCAAGGGCTTCCCCTTCCCCTGGTGCCCCAACATGGCTATTCTCTGCTACACATGCAGTTGGAGCCCTGGGTCAGTCCATGTATAGTCATTTGGTAGTGGTTTAGTCCCTGGAAGCTCTGGTTGGTTGGCACTGTTGCTTTTATGGGGTTGCAAGCTCCTTCAACTCTTTCAATACTTCCTCTAATTCCCCCCAAGGGGGTCCTATTATAATATTTTAAGTTTTATCTATGGTGATCATGCATGCAGCTCATAGAAGTTGTAAAAGGATCAGGAGTTCAAGTCTAGCCTCAGTTAAATAGCAAGTCTGAGGCTGGTCTAGACTATGTAAGGCTTTGTCTCAAAAATAATAACAGAAAATTTATCTAAATAAATCATATATTCTCCAAAATAGGAAGATTACTTTGCCCTATAATTGTTATACACACAATTTCTATCCAAATTGAGCATATGTCAAGCATGTCTATCTATTCCCTAGTCAGCTTCGGTATTTCTGATGAGACTCACATTCCACACTTCTACATCTTTGTGCCTCATGAATGCTGACTACTTCATAAAAAGTCAAATACCCAGAGGCCTGTTCCAAAGTTTCCCAGTTATGTGCTCTAGCATTCAATGCACAAAACTCCTATTAGCAGGACCAATGCAATTAGTACCTAAAAAGCTTTTGAAGAGACCATAAAGGTAATGAGAACTCTAAGTAGATTTTTCCTAAAACAGACTTCAAATATCATCCAAGAGTAACATGTTTCTGACTATCATGCTGGATAATATATAATCATTGGTTAGTTTACACACCAATTCACTACATCCTCTAAAAATGTAAAAGACTTCAACCAATCTCTTTCTTATCTGTGATCTATATGCTGTTTTGGTTTGTTTGCTTGTTTGCCTGGATTTTTGTTTTTTGTTTTTGATGGGGGGGGGTTAGGGTTCTTTGGTTTTGTCTTTTGTTTTTTATTATGTGTTTATTCTAGTGAAATGCGTTGGTTTTGTTATAAGCCAGATTCAGAGCTTATCCCAGTACACTGTGATATTTCTACGTGTCCTATAGGATTCTATTGCTGTGAAAAACACCATGACCAAAAGCAAGTTGGGAAGAAAGGGCATATTTTAGCTTGCAATTATAGTCCATCTCTGAGTGAAGTCAGGGAAAAACTCAGGGAAGGACCCTGAAAGGCAGGAGCTGAAGCACAGGCCATGGAGGGGTGCTGCTTACTGCCTTGCTCCCAACAGCTCATTCAGCCTGCTTTCTTATAGCACCCAGGACCACCTGTCAAGGGGTAACACTAAACCAGTAGCCTTGACCCTCTCACATCAATTATTAACCAAGAAAATGTTGTAAAGATTTTCCTAGAGGCCAAGGAGATACAGGAATTTTCTTAAGTTCCCACTTCCCAGATATACCTAGGTTGGGGACATGTTGACAAACACCTGCCAGCACTCTCTATGTGTATTCCTTACAGAAAAGTTCAATATACAAGTAGTACAACAGTAAAGACAGGGTTGGACAGTACACAGCACAGACAGCCTCCATCTCGTGGCTTACATGCTTGTGCCACCTCTCTCTCCCTCCTCCTCTCTCTCCTCCCTCCCTCCCTCCTCTCTCTCTCTCTCTCTCTCTCCTCTCTCTCTCCCCCTCTCTCCCCCCCCCTCCCTCTCCTCCCTCTCTCTCTCTCTCTCTCTCTCTCTCTCTCTCTCTCTCTCTCTCAGCACGGCCTTGGCTTTCTCAGTTCCCTTTATCTCCCCTCCTGATAGTACTCTGGTCTTTACAAACAGAGTCATAGCACAGTAGTGTCAAGTGTCTGTCTTCACAGAAAATGGGTAAGTAGCCTTAAACCATCTATATATTTTGAAAAATCTGTAAGTCACAGATACTTAAATATTTAGTTAATCAGAACATCATCAACAAAGGGAAAAAGAGACCCAAAGGCATCCACTGGATAGGCTGCATAAAATCTAGTTTCCCTTCCCAACTAACCATTTCTCCAGATTCCTGAAATGAACTCTGGACTAACAGTTAATCTTTATGCTATTGAAAAGTTGAAGATTCAGCCAATCTGAAAAACTGAAAAGAGAACCAATATTGTAAACTTTTTCTATTAATTGCCTCCTCTCACTTCTTTTAAAATTTGGAGATACTATGTCATCTTCAAAACTTTTTGGTAATCTAACTACTCTGAAGTTTGATTAAAGAGATATACATTAAAAGGCAACAAAAGAATGAACAGGGGGCTCAGCAAGGACAGGTCCTTATTGCCAGGCCTGACCAACATGGAACTCAACTCCTTACACAGGTCATGAAGAGAGGACAGAGTCCCTAAGCAACCCTCTGCCCACACAGGCACCACAGCAGTGAGGAACCACTTCTCACACCACACACCAAGAAACAGTGGTTCTTTGACTGATGAACTCAGTAAGAATAGCTGTTTTCTATGGAAAATGGAGTGCTGAAATACAGAAAAATATTTCCAATTCCCTATCATTTTCCCTTTACACCCAAATTTGAGTCCATCACATTCTTAGTTATGTTCTCTTTCCACCAACTAGGTTCTGAAAAACCAAACCCAATCCACATAGTGCAGCAGCCTGTAATAACACACTGGGCCATCTCCAAAGCCCACCACATTTTTTGAGACCAGATTTAACGCAAAACAGGGTTCAGCAGCTTGCTTTGCTATACGTACTAACAGTACTTTAAAAGGAGATGGTTAGCTAGGAATGCTGGCACACGCCTGTAATCCCAACACTTGAGAGGTGAAAGCAGGAGGGAGCTCAAACCCAGCCTCAGTTATACAGTAAGTTGATTTTAGGCTAACCTTGGCTACAAAACAAAATGAGTTAAAATAGTTTATTCAATGTCTCTTTGAGTCACTTCCATTCTCCAGATTTTTTTCTCATGTTCTTTTAATAAATCTATATTGATCTACTTAGTTTAAAAAAAAAGAAAGAAAAAGGAAAATAGTGTATTCAAGTATCTATCGTGACATACAAACTTGAAACGGAAGTGGAGTTTTAAACTGATACCTGGTAAAGTCTGGTGGGACAGGTGTGGTAACAAAGGAAGCCATGGGCTTTCGGTGAACTTGCTGGAACATCATTAGGATCTCTGCGCTCTTGGAGATCAGCTCACTCTTACTGCAAGACCGCAACTGTATGAGGAAAACAGTATCTCAACCAACAAAAATTTGTTCAAAGGCACTTCAGAATTTTTAATAAAAAAGGAGAGGTGTGGTAGTCTACACATTTAACCGCAGAACTCAGGAGGCAGAGGCAGGAGGATGTGAGTTTTATGCCAACCTAGTCTCTACACAGTCAGTTCCAGGTTAGTCTGGTATACATAAAGTTCCAGGTCAGCCACGGCAACATAGTGAAAACTTATCTCAAAATAAATAAAAGAGTCTTAATTAAGAAAACTTGGGGCCAGGTGTGGTGGTGCTTGGAAGGGAGAGACAAGCAGATTTCTGTGAATTCAAGGCTAGCCTGGTCTACATAGCGAGTTTCTGACCACACAGGCAACTGTTATGACTGAGAGGGAGTTACCCTTCCCAAAGGATGAGCCCCCTAAGTGGTTATCCAATATAACAGTCAGCCCTGAAATCATATACACAGAAACAACAAAAATACGCACACGTACGCACCAATAATTATCAAAGAAAAAGAAGCTACCAATGTGGGAAAGGCTTGGGAGGAGTTGAAGGGAGAAGACATGGGAACCTGGGAGGAGCTGAAAGAAGCAAAGGAAAACTGTATTTTAATTTAAATATATTAAAATAAAACATAAAAACTGGAAAATTACAAAGTTAATCTGGTTATTTAATGAAGAAACAAAATTAAAACTGAGTCTATTAGCACATATTTGCAATCCCAGCTTGGAATATGGAAGGTTAGAAAATCAAGGTCATCCTTCAGTCAAATGAAGAAATTGAGGTCAGTCTGCACTTATGTAAGATTCTATCTCAAAAAAAAAAAAAAAAAAAAAAAAAAAACTAAAAAAAAAAAAAAAACTAAACTAGAGACTGGAAGCACGGTTCTGTTGTTAAGAACATGTGCTTAGCAATCAGCAATGCTGTTAAAATATCAGCACTTGCAGAGGACCCCAGTTGAATTTCCACCACTCATAAGGTGGTTCACAACATTCAATCACTCCACTTGCAGGGGATCTAACGCTCCCACTGGCCTCCTTGAGCACCAGGCACACAATGGTGCATACACAAGCAGGAATTCTCACATACATATAAAATAAATTTTTTAGAACGTTTAAATTTGAAAGTGGGTTTGAAAATTAAGAATCCTTGGAGAAGCTAGGTTTGCATTTTAACAATTAAATTGTTGACTTTGTGTGATTTTAATCAACTTTTCCCTCCTGTTTGAAAGTAAAAAAATAACTACAAATATATTTTCACACTGATACAGGTAAACTACTTTATATATTAATGAGCAGATATTCAAGTTCCACACCTTTAACAATGTTTCTAATTCTATATGGCTAATAGAAATGCTGGTATCACACATATTTCATATAATCTTTTTTTTTTTTTTAAATTTTTTTTTTTTCGGGGCTGGGGATCAAACCCAGGACTTTGTGCTTCCTAGGCAAGCGCTTAATCTTTTTTTTTTTTTTTTTAACATACATTGGTGTTTTGATTATATCTCTAGGAGGGTGTCTGGTCACCTGGAACAGGAGTTATAGACAGTTGTGAATTGCCATGTGAATACTAGGAACTGAACCCAGGTCCTCTGAAAAAGCAGTCAGTGCTCTTAACCTCTGAGCCATCAATCCAGTCCTCAAACAATCTTAATCAGTTCTTGAAATATTAAGTCAGAGATAAACAATGAGAAATCTACTGCTGGAAAGACAGTTAAGGGGTTGGGGATTTAGCTCCGTGGTAGAGCGCTTGCCTAGCAAGCACAAGGCCCTGGGTTCGGTCCTCAGCTCCGGGAAAAAAAAAAAAGAAAAGAAAAAGACAGTTAAGAGCACTTGCTTGTCTGCAGACCCGGCTTTGGTTCTCAGCATCCACATTGTGAGTCACAGTAGCTTACAGATTCAGTTCCAAGAGATTCTAACTGCTTTCCTGGTCTCTCAAGTACCAGGCATACACGCAATACACATACACACATGCAGGGAGACATATAAAAATCAATCCTTTATTAAAAGGAGTGAGAAATCTAATGTGGTAAAATATGCATGACAGTTAAAAGACTGTTTTAGTTCAAGAAAACCAGTCTGAGGTTCTAGCACTTTACAATGTGGACTAGTATCTGCTTCTGCTTATTTCTACTGGCTATAAGGATCATGAGGCATCTAAGTAAAATTACATCTAACTGTTGTGCGCTGAATCGTATCTTTCATCATGTAAAACATGTACAATGCAACTGTATTTGAAGGTTAGTTAATTAAGCACAAATGAAGCAACCAGGGTTCTCAGCATACAAATGTCCCTGTGAGGACAAGTGAGAAGGTAATTCTGTCCACAGGCCAAAGCAAAAGACCTCAAGAAAAAATAAAATAAAACCCACTAGCACTTTGGCCTTGAGCTGCCAGCATCTAGAACTGCAAGATTAATTTCTGTTGTTCAGGGATCCCATTCAGTGGATTCTGTCGAGGCAGCTCCGACAAATATGACTGTAAAATTCTCTTACGGATGACATTCGAGCTACCCAAAGGCCAGGGCATCAGATGCCACCAACCGACAGAGCTAGTGGAGGCAGCAGAAATCTAAGAGGCAACTCCCAGTGAATTAAAGTTAGATCATGTCTTGAAGGTATGTTAGGATCCTGGCCACTTTCTTCATTCCCAAATGCTACAGGTTAAATAGGTTTCTTGCAGCATGATATATATACGGCCTTACCATAGCTCCCAGAGCAACAAAGCCACTGTACCATGGTGGTTTTCAAATAAAACCTCAAACATTCAATTTACCAAATGAAGACTCAGCACCTAGACACTGTGGTGAAAGTCTGCTAGCTCAGAGAGACAGAGAAAGCACCCGGATGACATTCCTACAACACTGATGTCCCCAAAGGGAAAATTTCCTGCTCCTCCACACTGTCTTAAATACCCTTCAACTCAAAGACCCTTCTTCCTCTTTCCTGGGTTTTCTTAGGTTCCTTCCCGGTCAACAGATTGCTTGCTCCACCTCTTGACCTATGGTTGACATCACTTAGCTCGTTTAGAAAAAGATTCTGGGTTAAAGGTGAGTGTTAAGGCTGAGCCACACCAAAACCACTTGTTTACAATAAATAGAAAACTCTTGAGTTAAAGGTTATTTGCTAGGGCTGAGCCACACCACAAGAAATAGGTTTTCTGAGTTGACAACTTCAGGATTCATAATGTGATCAAATAACCTGCAACACCATGAAGCAGTGTGAAAATAAGCCTTTCTCCTCAGTAGGGTGTCACAGTAATGCAAAGTTAGCATAATCCGCTTTGACTGAGTTTACATCTTCTGAGTAATTATTGCTTATAGCACATAAGACTAGAGCCATCAAGACATGTAGCCTTGGTTTAACCAATGATAATACCAAACAATAGAGCCATTACATAATAAACAGACTGGTAAATGATGAAAAGGCAGAAAAACAAAAACAAAAAACCAAAAATTACCATCAACCAACCACCCAACCAAGCCCCACATAAATCTCACTACACTGCCCTAAGCTCACAAACCCTGGCCACAGGTCTCCAAGACTTGACGCTACACAGGTGTGCACCAGGCACAAGCCAGGGTGCAGCCTGCCTTTCCTTTCAGTAGTTTCAGAGGAACACCTTGGAGTGAAAAGCACAATTTATTCATTTCACTATTAAAAAATAATTATGAAAAGAGATCCTCGTATATGGCTCCTTGTAGATATCATCCAGTTTTTCTAGAACTGCAATTGCTAATTAGAGCCTAGTAACAAACACGCGTGACACTAACAAACTGCTCTAAAAACTGTTGAATGAGATGTATCGAAAACAAATCTCTCTTTAGTATATCTTTGGCCAATATTTGTAACTCTACAATTATTTATAAAATTAATGGGTATACCATAGCATTCTTATGGTTTTATTTTCCGTCTCACTGTAAAATCAGTGAAACTTCGCATTATTGGCTACGTAGGCACCCTCTGCCTATCTGTTCACTGTCCTTGCTTGCTTTGTAATTCTCTGTGTGCAAACAGAAAACAGAAGGCAACCCTCAGTGTTATTACTCAGGGGTCAGCCACTGGTTTTGTGTCCCCTACTCCCACCCCCAAAAAGGGTTTCTCACTGGCCTGGGACTTGTCAAGTGTGCAAGGCTGGCCAGCTTGCCCCAGGGATGCTCCTGGCTTCTCTGCATAGCCCATGACTTACAAAGTTCACCACTGTGCTCATCTCTGCTTTTCTTTTTTTAAGACAGGGTCTCGGGGTTGGGGATTTAGGTCAGTGGTAGAGAGCTTGCCTAGCAAGGGCAAGGCCCTGGGTTCAGTCCCCAGCTCCGAAAAAAAAAAAAAGAAAAAAGAAAAAAAAAAAAAAAAAAAAAAAAAAAAAAAAAAAGACAGGGTCTCACCATGTCTTGGCTGGCCTGAACGCTTTATGTAAACCAGAACAGCCTTAAACTCACAGAGATCCACACACCTCTGTCTTCCCACATGCTGGGATTAAGGTTGTGTGCCTCTATACCCTGACTGAATACTATGGTGTTTTTAACATCTCATAAAACTCCTGGCCTGGGAGTATTTCACTTTCTTGCCAGCAGCAGGATGTTCAAATGGGAGCATGTCTTTGATATACATACTATAGAATTCAGAGCCTATGCAAGAGAAAATAGTCCCCTGCCTTAACCATCCCAGGGGCTAAGGCACAGACCATTAGGGACAACTGTACAGTTTAAATGTTCTTAGTTTGTTACTACTATGTGCATGCATGTCTCTGTCAGTGTGAGAACACGCTATGCCATGGCATGCATCTAGAAATCAAAGGATAACTTTGTGGAGTTTGTTTCCTCTTTTCCTACTTTTTAACATTGGTTCCAAGGATCAAACTCAGGAAGCGAATCAAGCTTTCATAACAAGTGTTTATCCCTGCTCCTCACTGATCATTTAGAACCCACTAAAATAATTTAAACCATCCAACTAAAACATCAAACAAAACTCCCTGCCCTATCCTACACATGAGAAGCCAAACAAGTCTGTCCTTTTCCTTCTTCCCATCTTACTGACTGACAATGGCCTTTCCCAGTGTACTGGGCATGGTGAACTTGTGAGCCTAGTGATGAGGCCAAGACAGGAGGACTCTGAACTCACTGGCCAACAAGTCTAACCTAGTTGCTAAGCTCCAGGCTGAGGAAACATGGACTCAAAGGAAGGATGGTATTCCTGAATGTGACATTTGAGGATGTACTCTGGCCTCACATACATTGACATAGGGGCTGCAGAAATGGTACAGATGTTAAGAACATTACTGCTCTGCCAGAGGACCTGGCTTCAACTAACAGCTGTCTGTAGCTACAGTTCTACAGGCTCTGACTCCCTCATCTGGTCCCTCTGGACATTGTACGTACATAGTACAGACATACATTCAAGCAAAATACACATAAAATAAAAATATTTTTAAAATTAAAATATGTTTGCAGGGTTGGGGATTTAGCTCAGTGGTAGAGCTCTTGCCTAGCAAGCACAAGGCCCTGGATTCAGTCCCCAGCTCCGAAAAAAAGAAAAAAGAAAAAAAAAAATATGTTTGCGTTTGTGCATGTGCATGTGTGTATCATAGATCTAACTAAATGGAAATCCTAAAACAAAATTTATGAAAAAACATAAGAGAAGATTTTAAATATGTCACAAAATGAACAAACTGACAAATCAGACTTTGGCAAAAATTTAATAATTCTCTACTTAAATAAAAAAAAACAAAACAAACAGCCAGGCAATGGTAGTGCACACCTTTAATCCCAGCACTCCAGAGGCAGAGGTGGGCGGATTTCTGTGAGTTTGAGGCCAATCTGGTCTACAGAACCAATTCCAGGACAGCCAGAGCTATACAAAGAGAGACACTATCTAGGAAAAAAACAAAAAAACAAAAACAAAAAGCAAAACAAACAAACAAGAAAACCTTTACAAAGCATTTACCACATAACAACTTACCATCTACTTTTTTTTTAATACATAAAGATTATACAGGAGGCTGAGGCAGGAAGGTTCTGAATTCAAGGCAAGTTTAGGCAGCTTAGACACTCATTTAAAATGACAATGTCTTGGGTTTCTACTGCCGTTAGAAAATACATGAACGAAAGCAACCTAAAGAGAGGGAAAGGTTTATTTCAGTATTCTTTTCCTTAAGGAAGTCAGGTTAGGAATTCAAGGCCGGAGCCTAGAAGCAGAAACTGATGCAGAGGCCATGGAGGAATGCTGCTTGGTGGCTTGCTCATGCCTTGTTGAACCTGCTTTCCTATACTGTCCAGGACCAGCTGCCTAGTAGTGGCAAGTCTCTACCAAGCTGGGCCCTCTCAAATCAATTGTACATTAAAAAAATACCCTACAAACTTGCCTTCAGCCAATCTGATTAAATCATTTTCTCAACTGAGATTCATCTTCCCAAGTAACTAATTGCATCAAGTCGACAAAAACTGCCTCAGACAAAGAACTATAAAAACAAAGAAAACTCAATAAAAATAGAAGGAAAAAACTTGAATAGAACGTCAACACATATGGATGGCAAGTAAGTGTAAGAAAGGATTTCCAACATTGTTAGACTGGGGCAAACAGAAATTACAGCCATAAAAATACTCTCATGGAAATAGATATTGCAAGAAGATATGTACCATGGGCTTCCAGTAGTGCAAAGGAACTCAGGCCCTACTGGTAGCACTATAAAATGGCTACTGTATTCAGAAGACTGTCAGCAGTTACTTAAAAATAAGGGCTGTAACTGGACTAATGGCTCAGCCTCATCAGCAAAGGAGGTCAGTTCCCAGGACCCACAATCACTGTAGCTCCAGTTCAACAGGCCCAATCATTTAGGCCTTGCAAATACCCACCCACCCATACACACACATACATATATATAATTAAGAACAAAACAAACATTTTTAATTATTCTTATTTTAAGTTTTTTTTTCAGACATCTATCATTGACTCAGCCGTCTGTATTAAGTGGACCTAACGGGAAGAGAAATATATATATAAATATATACACACACATATACATATATATATATACACA
This sequence comes from Rattus rattus, assembly GCF_011064425.1. NCBI lineage: Eukaryota > Metazoa > Chordata > Mammalia > Rodentia > Muridae > Rattus > Rattus rattus. The sequence goes on from NC_046162.1 coordinate 83,636,602, forward strand.
CACACATATATATGTGTGTATGTATATATATATATATATATATATATATATATATATATTTCCATGTAGAGATTTGGACAAGAATGTTCCTAGTAGCCCAACACCTTTGTTGTTTATAATCAGCCCAAATGAATAGAATCAGCTGAATGGAAAAGCAAATGTGATGTTTATATAAAGTGATCACTCTGCAATGAAAAGGAAAAAATTGTCGATGCATTCAGTACCATGAATGAAACCCAAAATTAATTTGGTGAAAGAAGTTAAATATAAAATGAGTGTATGAGAGTACATTTTTATATAACTGTAGAAAACATTAATTTATGACAGAAACCAAATTGGGGTGAAATGGAGAAGAGTGGGTGAACAAAATACAGAGATGTACAAAAATAAATGTGCATATTCGCCACTGTGACAACAGTGATGGTTTCAAAACTGTACACATTTGTCAAATTTATCAATCACACATTTTCCACACAGGTATTATAGTTAACATTGGTTGTTTAAAAACAAAACACATAAATCCTTAGACACTCACTCGGTATACTGCAATTGGTATAAAATGATGCTATTAATCCAGGGATAAAAGTCTCTGGGCTTGGGGTTGGGGATTTAGCTCAGTGGTAGAGCACTTGCCTAGCAAGCGCAAGGCCCTGGGTTCGGTCCCCAGCTCCGAAAAAAAAGAATTAAAAAAAAAAGTCTCTGGGCTGCTATATTGGGTGTGATACTAGCACTTGGGAAGCTGAGTTGCGGGGTTCACTATCCTGGGCTGTACAGCAAGTTCCAGGACAGTATATGCTAAATATGTGTCAAGATGCTATTTCAGACAAACAAGAATGAGAAGACAGTAAGAGTAAACAAATGAATAAACAAATATTCATGTACTAAACCTTACAAGTCAACTGCCAATTAAGTGAAAAAATAAAATAAAAATATGTTCAGACTTGCAATGGAAGTTAATTCTGATTAGCTCTCCTGGCAAGTTACTGAAGTATAAAACAGCACATGAATAACCCAAGAGTCTTAGCAATAACAGACCAGGAAATAAAGACTAAACACAAGAAGAAAATCTCCAAAAAAGACAACAATTTTGCTGGACAGTGGTAGTGTACTCCTTTAATTCTAGCACTTGTGAGGCAGAGGCAGAGGCAGAGGCAGGTAGATCTCTGTGAGTTTGAGGCCAGCCTGGTCTACAAATCTACAAAGCAAGTTTCAGGATAATCAGGGCTATTAAAGAAAACCTGCCTTTAAAAAAAAAAAAAAAAAGGAAGAGAGAGAGAGAGAGAGGACGTAGCCACATATTGGGCAGCTGCTCTAGCAAGGGCAGATTCATGGGTCCCAAGAAACAGGGCCAGAGAAGTAAACACAGGGAGACCACAAGAGGGAGAAAAGAGAAATAGTGAGCACAAAAGTAGAGAGAAAATGCAGGGGGGGGGGGGAGGAGACAGAAAGAGAGGGACCAAAATGTCTGGATTATATAGGGAGGAACTTCTGAGGTAGAGGAAGCCCAGTCTTTGGGCTGGAAAGTTCAGCATAGAGGGTAGGATATGCCAGCCATACCTTGTAACAGGTAGATACTGAGAGATGCTAGGAGAACTTGAAGCCCATGCAACTCAGCTCCTTGTCCCTGGTCTGAAACCCAATACTACCTCGCTCTCTCGCTCGCTCTCTCACTCACTCTCACTCACGCACACATTTACCATTAAAACACAAGTAATCCAAAAAAAGTCAATTTAATGCAAGTGAATGTACCAGATATTTATGAGATATGTTTTATACTGTACTATGGTTATTAACCGTCCCCCAAAATCTTGATGAGGAAGGATTTTTTTTGCCAATTTGTTCAGTAGTATATCCCAAGCATCTAAAATGGGGCTGGAGAGTTGGCTCAGCAGGTAAAAGTATCCCTTGGGATCTTGCAGTATCCCAAGTTCAATTCTTAGCATCTGCACTGGGTGCTCACAACCACCTCTAAGTACAATGGGAGCTCTGATACCCTCTTCTGGCCTCCACAGGCACCTGCATTCACATGCTCACACCCACACGAATATACATAACCCAAAAATGGCAATAACCATATACCTAAAACTACCAGTTAAATCATATGGGGAAATTTCATCTTTTATAAATTTGCAAATATCTATGACTTATTCCCCCCAACAAAGTAAATCTAGACAGGCATGGGGGCACTAATTTTAATCCCAACACTCAGGTAGATCTGAGAGTTTGAGGCCAACCTGGTCTATTATAGAAAGTTCAAAGTCTTAAAAAATGAGTTACTGTATTTTGGCTCATTTAGAAATCTTAAGAATTAGCTAATATCAACTCTATAAAAATCTCTACTAAAGCACACAGATCTTTTGATGTCATAGCTTCTGTTCCCTCTTCTCCCAACACCCTAGCAGAGAGGTGGGGGAAACATTTTAAAAAGATATAGTACAGTACCTTACCTTTGTGTATTATTTTTTGAACGCTGTAATAAAGCACCATGACCAAGGAAACTATAAAAGGGACGTTTCCTTTGGGGCATACAGCTTCAGAAGAGAAAGAGTCATTCATCAACATGACAGGGAAGCTGCAGCAACTACGGCTGAGGGCTGAGGGCTGAGGGCTGAGGGCTGAGGGCTGAGGGCTGAGGGCTGAGATCTCGATTCACAAACAGGAAATAGTAAGAACAAACAGGTGAGGAGGGGTGGCTGGCAGGAGGTTTTAAACCTCAAACCCACAAATCATATATTTACTCCAATAAGGCCATACTTGCTAAGCCTCCCCAAACTTCACTACCAACTGTCTTCTAAGTCAAATGCCTAAGAATATGAGCCATCTCATTCAAACCACCACACCTTGTGATCAAAGCCCTCTGCAAACAAAGCAGGAGCGTCACAAGTTTAAGGCCATCCTAAACCACAGTATGACATGCTACCTCCATAAACAGGAAGGGAAGGGAAGGAGGAGGGAGATGGATGAAGAAAGGATAAGTACATTCGTTTTTGTAGATGAAGTATAGTTACTATGTGTCTTAGGATGGCCTCAAAAGCCTACATAACATAGGCTGGCATCAAATTCGTGATCCTTATGCCGCAGCCTTACACAATTTACAGTTGTGCACCATCCTGCCCATACTATTTCATCGTTAACGCTCACTCAGCAGCACATAAACGAGTGTATTTTATCACCTGATGTTCTACCTCCTGAAGTAAAGATTCCAACAGCTCTGTTTCTTGAGTAAGAGACGTCTTCTGACCTGTTTCAAAGGAGCAAAATAGCATTCAGGTTGAATGTTCAGGAAGAACAAGATAACTTCCTATGAATACACTCTGTAAAACGAGAACCATTGCAACTGAACAGAACTCCAATGAGTTTCCTAGAGCTTTAACAGCTGAATACACTTTCTAAAAGTAGCTTAGAAAATAGAACATTGGAGGTTAACTCTATTTTTTTAGGCAAAATTCACTTTAGGGCTATAAAATGTATCTAAATCATGTACAGGCTGGGGCTAGAGACTGGTAGAATGCTTTCCTGCCATGCGCAAAGCTCTAGGTTAACGCTCAGCTGGGCATAAACCAGATATAATAAAACTTATAATCCCTGCACACAGAAGGTGAAGACAGAGTCAAGAATTCAAGGTCATCAGCCAGTGGTGCACACATTGATCCCAGCATACAGGAGACAGAGGCAGGCAGAACTCTTGTCTGAAGCCAGTATGGTCAATGGGTCAAGTTCTAGAACATCCAGGACTACACAGAGAAACTCTATCTCAAAAAACAAACAACAAAAAAAGAATTCAAATTCATACTTGATTACTTTGCCAATTTGAGGTCAGCCTGAGCTATGTAGCCATTAACATGACTGAATGAATAAACGAATGAACGAACGAACAAACAAACAAACAGTGACAGTCTTGGGTTGAATCTGTAATATCCCAAAACGAATAAATAAAAATAAACATTATAATGAGAATGTATTTTTAAGTGACTAACACAATAACAATTTCATTCAGTTAATTATCCTGAAATTTCTTCCCAAAATTTAACTTTTGCTTGAAAGGATGAAGTAAATTGGCAAGATGCTTATGTTAAATTACAACAAAGTCTGTCTTTTAAGAAAAGGCAAAATCATCTCACAAACCGAGAGAAAGAAAATCTACAAAGTACAAAAGCTTTTCATGATTTAAAAAAAAAAAAAAACTTCAAAAAAAAACCCCACAAAAGCAAAGAATTTCTGCACTGGAAAAGAACGCTACTTCACTCAGGGAGTTGGCTCAATGGAAAAGCACGAGCTGCACAAGCCTGAGGCCGTGCCAGGGCAGCAGAGGTGCTGGGGAAGGAAGCAGGGACAAGCAGGTCCTGGGAGCTCAGGGATCAGGCAGGACAGCCAAAACAAAGCATCCCAGGCTCAGTGATAAATACTGCCTCAAAAGAAGAAGTTAGAGAAGCTGGACCTCGAGTTCAGTGGTTAAGCGCATATACTGTTCTTACAGAGGACTGGAGTTTGGTTCCCGGCACCCCTGTCACAGCAGCTCACAACTACCAACTACAGCTCTAGGAAGGAGTCTGATGTGCTCTTCTGGATTATTGGGGCACCTGCACTCACATGTACAAATATCTATATATAACCATATAATTAAAAATAAAATAACTAAATTCTTTTAAAATAAAAAAGTGTTAAAGACAACCAACTTTAACCTCTAAGCACTGCAAATACATATTTACAGAAACATGCATTTACCACAAATACACACACACAATTCTTCAATTAAATTTTACAAATCTGTACTGCTGACATACTTGATTTTTAGTTAAAGAAGATAGGCAAACTTATAAGCAAAAAGTAAGGCTACATATAAAAATACATTTGGTTACTATTCAAAATCATATTAAGAGTGAAAAGTACTTTAATTAGTTTATGTACTTTGATTTTCCTTTAACCAGCCAGGTCTGGCGGTGCTTTTAGTTCTAGCACTCAGGAGACAAAGGCAAGTAGGTCTCTATCTAAGTTTGATTCCAGCCTGATCTATACAGTGAAATCCAGAAGAGTCAGGCCTACACAGTGAGACCCTGTTTCAAAAAAAAGAAAGAAAAAGAGAAAAACACCAAGGGATAAATTTTAAATTTCTTTTATTGTGGAAGGTGGGGATTCATGCTATAGCATGTACAGGGCAGTTAGAGGACACTTGTGGGAGTTCTCTTCTTCCATCACTGAAGTGGGCCCTGAAAAGTGACCTGAGATCAGGCTTGGGGGTAGGCACCTTTACTGACTGATCCTGTCTGACACCAACAGGAGTCTGTTGTTTGGTTGGTTAGTTTGGTTTGTGTAGCCTGGTTGTCTTGGAACTCACTCTAGACCAGGCTGGCCTCAAACTCACAGAAATCCACCTGCCTCTGCCTTCTGAGTGTTGGGATTAAAGGCATCAGTAGTGGGAACTTTTCTTAGCTGTAAAAGAAGAAAAAAACTAACAACGAGGTTCACAAACCATTTAGGATTTTCATACAATGGCTGTGAAAATGTTTTCTCTGATTATATTCCAACATAAGTCAGACTCGTGGTCAGATTATACAACACAGAGTTGCCTAAAAGCTTAAGATTCTTACCTACTATCAATTCCTTAATTTATTCCTTAAAGGCTGAACCACAAACAGGGCCAGGACACCCTGGTCTCCAACAGAATGCAAATACACTCACCCATGAGGGTTATGAGCTTGTTCTTCAGCTGTGTGTCCAGCCGTGCAATCATCATCTCCACCGCGTTCCTGATTTCCCTAACACGCTCGTCCTTCGCATTTCTCACCGCTTCTACATTTCTTTCCTAGGAGATAAACACGAAGGACAGATTCTAACTGGAGTCCTTTACAACAGAACAAGAACATGACAATGCAATCACTGGAATTACTCTTAAATTCAGTTAATTGCCTCTTTAAAATCCATAACCAATATTGTAATAATCTGCACTATACAGGTAACATGCCTTTTGAAAAATTCTGTAAATCTGGGTCAGTAAGGTGAAAGATGTTTGCCCAAAAGCCTGACAATCGGACCCCAATCCCTGGAATCTATGTAGAAGGAAAAGGCCCAATTCCTTCAATTTGTCCTCTGACTTCCAAAGTGAAATGGCTCAGTAGGTAGAGGTGCCTACCACAAAGCCTGATGACCCAAGTTCGAACTCAAAGACCCACACAGTATGAGAGAACAACTCCTTCCTGCAGGTTGTCCTCGGACCATCACATGCATGTGCAAAAACACACAAGGCAATAAAGTTCTCAAATAGTGTAATTAAGTTTCTTATAATTAACAGACATAGCAAAAAAAGATCTACAATTACAAACATACCTATTATCTCAGTACATAAGAGGTTGAGGCAGAAAGATTATGAGTTCAAAGCCAGCTTCAACTACAGAGTCTGAGACCATCTTGGGCTACATGAGACTCCAAGGTAACTTAATTTTGGTAAGAGATAAGAAGTCCCAACCAGGGAGTTGGGGATTTAGCTCAGTGGTAGAGCACTTGCCTAACAAGCATAAGGCCCTGGGTTCGGTCCTCAGCTCCGGGGGGGGGGATGGGGGGGGTGTTTGTTTTGTTTCCTTAAAGAAGTGCCAACCACATTTTAGATAAGAAACTACTTTATAAAGATAAAAGGACCTAGAAGATAGTTTGATAAGAAAAGGTATTTCTCGTGGTTGGGGATTTAGCTCAGTGGTAGAGCACTTGCCTAGCAAGCGCAAGGCCCTGGGTTCAAAGAGGAAAAAAAAAAAAGAAAGAAAAGGTATTTCCCAAGCCTGATGACCCAAGTTTATTCCCCATGATCTATATAGTGGAGAGAGCTAATACTAATAAATTGTCCTCTGATCTCCACAAGGGTGTAATGATGCATGACTGCATGCATGTACACACATTTTTTAAAAATTGGCTAGTATACATCCAAAAATATCATAAAACAAAAGGAATTCTGTTTTGTTCATGTTTTTCCAGAGTCTCATACGTTCCAAGCTAGCCTAGAATTTACCATGTAGCTGAAAGCCCTGACTGAATCTTTTGCCTCTGCCTCTCCAATGCTGGGAATACAGCTATATGCCACTATGCCCAACAAAAAATGTTTCTGAATTCACTACGTTTCTCTAGTTGATAAAGATTGTTTTCAGAATTACATATCAAGAGATAGTGGTTTTTTCAAGATTGCAAAATAAGCACTAGATTTCAAATCAGTGTACCAAAGAAAATAAAATGCAGTTTTGTCTATGCATACTATTATTATATATAAATTGAACTCTTAACCTAGAACAGCCTCCTAATGCTGCCAAGAGAAATTAATAATGGTCAGACAAGGCCAGATAAAATCAATTCAGCAAGCATGCTTTTCAAAAGGACTTTATAGCATGCATGCAATTCAGTAATGCTATTTAATATGGACAAAATGTTACAAATGATGATTTTTGTTCTTGAGTCCCAAAGGGTCAAAAAGAGAACACTTGCTGATAGGTTATTAATGGGACCCAAAAAAAAAAAAACTTATTCTGGGAAATTTAGACAGAATATATTCCAAAAGTCTATTTAGTACTTCTTTAAAATTTACATTTTTCCAAAGAAAAAAATTATAAATAACAACTTATTAAAACTGGCCCAGACAACAATTTTTCAATTTTTATTTATCTATGAATTTCTGTCTATGTGGGTATACACCTCATGTATGAGAGTGCCTGTGTGGCCAAAAGAGCGTGTCAGGATCTCCTGGCGCTGGAGTTACAGGCAGTTATGAACTGAACTCCAGCCCCTTGAAAGAGCAGTAAGCACTCTTAACTGCTAAGCCCTCCTTCCTTACATACTGCACCTTCATAGTATTAACTGATTACTCTTTCCACTCTGTGGAGACTAATTTACACATACAAAATAGTTCATTCAGGAGCTAGAGTTGGCAAAGCAGTTAAGAGCACTTACTACTCTTGGAAAGGACCAAGACTTGGTTTCTAGTACCCACAATCACCTGTAACTCTGGTTCCAGGAAATCTAAAGCCTACTTCTGAACTCCAAGGACACCAGGCATGTACATAGTGCACATACATACATGAAAGGAAAATATTCATACACATAAGACAAAAATAGAACCAAGTGTGGTGGCACACACCTTTAGTTCCAGCACTCAGAAGACAGAGGCAGGTGAATCTCTGTGAATTTGAGGCCAGCCTGGTATATAGTGAATTCCAGGAAAGCCAAGGCTATAGAGAGAAACACTGTCTCAATAATAATGAAAAGAAAGAAAAAAAAAAAAAAAAAAAGAAACCTGAAAGAAAACTGTGTTTTTAAGTAGTTCGCTCTCTGGGAGCAGAAAAGGAATGATTGCAAAAGCCACTGGGCTGGGGAGATGGCTCAGCTAGGAAAGTACTTACTGGATGAACACAGGGGCCTAAAGTTGATCCCCAGCATCCATATAAAAATCAATGCTGTGGAGACAGACACGGGATCTCTAGGGCTTGCTGGCCCACCAGCCTAGCCTAAATGTTGACCTCCAATTACCCATGAGAGACCCTGTCTCAAAATACAAGGTGCATGGCTCCTGAGGAATGACACCTGTGGCTGACCTTGGGCCTTTGCATAGATGTCAATTAACTCTGTAACAAAAGTAGACTTTTCGCATACACTACTGACACTTCTCAGGCTAGGGAAATTGCTCAGCGTCTTACGGCAGTTGCTGTGCAATCCTGGCAACCTGAGTTTACTCCCCAGAACCCACAAAGTTGTCCTCTGACCTCCATATATGCCCCATAGCGTAAGTACACATACACGCATACACACACACACTATTAAGAAAGAATACATTTTTTTCCTTGAAAGAAAAAAAGGCAATTCTCTAGCTTCAAGTGATCTCTATATGCCAGAGCTCTGGATGTAAATTTCTCTATTTTTTGAAGTTAAGACTTGAGGTTTATCATCCCATCAAATCTTTAAACATCGATCTTGATTTCAACATCTAATTTCTCTAAGAATATATATCACAGAATCAAAAAAGATAATAAATCTTATGTAAAAGTAATCTTACCACTTCTTGAACTAAGCTGATCAGTTCCATGAGACGTCGACGAAGTTTGGCTACCTCTTCGTTCACTTTAGTGACATGCTGTTCATAGATTTCTGCCAAAGGTTTAAACGTGTGTCCACCATGCTACAGAAACCAACATAAGCACTATGAGGAGGTTTCACACATTCCAACTACATTTGCATTCCTCTTTAACACTCTACAGACAATGATAAATGTAAATATTTTCAAATGAATTTCATCTCTTTTGTATCACCTTTATCTTCTTAAAACAGGCCAGTGTTGGGCTGGAGAGATGGCTCAGCAGTTAAGAGCACCCGACTGCTCTTCCAGAGGTCCTGAGTTCAATTCCCAGCAACCACATGGTGGCTCACAACCATCTGTAAAGAGATCCAACGCTCTCTTCTGGTGTGTCTGAAGACAGCTACAGTGTACTTATATATAATAAATGAATAAATCTTTTAAAAAAAAAAAAAACAGGCCAGTGTTTGCAAAAATTACTCTGGCAATGTAGCAATGCCTTAAGAGTCTAAATATTAGACATTAAGAAAATAATGGAAAGGGTTGGGGATTTAGCTCAGTGGTAGAGCGCTTGCCACCACTGCCAAGGCCCTGGGTTGGTCCCCAGCTCGAAAAAAAAAAAAAAAAAAAAATAATGGAGCCAGGCATGGGAAAACATGCTTTTAATCCAGCACTCGGGAGGCAGACACAGGTGGATCTCTGAGTTCAAGGCCAGTCTGGTCTACATAGAGTTCTACGGTGATAGCCGGGGCTACACAGAGAAACCCTGCTGGGGGGGAGTATTGGTCAGGGGGTGTCTTGTTTAGCAAAAGCACCCCACTTTGCTCTCTGAGGAAAAAAATGTGGGGATTTTTTTGTTGTTTTAAATTTATTTTATATGTATGAAGTTTTGCATGAATGTATGTGTGATACCACATGCATGCCTGGTGCCCCACGGAAGTCAGATGTTGGATACCCTTGACTAGAGATATTTAGACTTATAGATGGTTATATAAATGGCGTTATGGATGGTTATATACGGCCAGGTGAGCCTGGGAATCGAACCCAGGCCCTCTGAAAGAGCAATAAGTGTTCTAAACTGCCTAGCCAACTCGTTGGCCACATGATATGGATAAATCGTGACTTAGGATGAAAAAGTCACCATCTCTTGAGCCTCTTATGCCTAGGACTCAAAATGTGGTCATTTATTTTTCCAGTCAGCACATTACAATTTGAACTCAAAGTTGTTTGATCTGAACTCTACTCAGCCAGCTCAGCCTCCCATACTTTCTGTAAAATACACTGCCCAATAGCCACCAAATGATCAAGTCTCCTAGTTAACATGAGACTCAGGCAATTGCTAATGTGGGCACACTTTCATTTTCCCCATTAAGAACTGACTGTTTTAGTCTGGGGTTAGAGCCCACTGATAGAACACTTTTTATAGCAGACAGGAGGCCCTTAATTTCATCTCTAGCACTACCAAAACAAAAAACCCTTACTGTGTTTAATCTCAACCTACTTATATTGTTGTACTTAATATAAATGATCTAGCTGAATATTAAATGACAGAACACAGCTATTAAGAAAAAAGCTGGGGTTGGGGATTTAGCTCAGTGGTAGAGCGCTTGCCTAGGAAGCGCAAGGCCCTGGGTTCGGGTCCCCAGCTCAAAAAAAAGAACCAAAAAAAAAAAAAAAAAAAAAAAAAGCTGCTTCTAGGAAAGCTACTATGAATGCTTCAAACTTGATAAAGGTAAACTGGCTTTAAAGTCTGGTTTTTAGTTTTGTTTTGCTTTTAGATTTATTTATTTATTCTATATAAGTACCCTGTTGCTGCCTTTAGACACACCAGAAAAGGGCTTCTGATCCCATTACAAATGGTTGTGAACCACCATGTAGTTATTGGGAATTGAACTAAGGACCTCTGGAAGAGCAGGCAGTGTTCTTAACCACTGAGCCATCTCTCCAGCCCCAAAAGTCTGCTTTTAGCCAGACAGACTACATATCTATAATCCCAGCACTAGGAAAGCTGAGGAAGCCTGGCCTACACAGTAAGACCCCATCTCAAAAAACCCAAAAATCTCTTAAGCCAAGCATGGAAGTGCATGCTTTTAGTTCCAACTCTGAATGGAGGATGAAGTGGGAGTAGGCAGCAATCCTGTGATGGTGAGAGCCTCTGAACAAGATTGGAAAGAGAAACTAAGAAATGAGAATATCAGATTATATAGATATTTACACTCAACATTACTTCAGAAGCCCTAAAGTATAAAAATAACTGACCGATACTCAAAGCAGACATTGATCTTGGGCTGGAATGTAACTTAACTGGTGTGACAGTGCCCTATCAGAAGGCAGAAGACACTGGGTTCGACAATCACTAGCACCAAAAAAAAAAAAAAAGGGGGGGGGAGTAGAATATATTTACAGATATTAAGCAATGAAAGCAGTGCCCATCTGGCATCAACACACTGGCCCAAAGAGGCTCTTCTGAACCATCGGAAGGTAAAACACCTTAATAAGACATGCATAATACAGATATATTTTGATTTTCCAGAGTAAAATGAGACTTTATTCCATCTAAATCAACTAACTATATCAACGCCTTCTGATATCTAAACCAAACAGAACATTTGTTCCACTCACCATTCCTCCCCAAAGTGCACACTGATGGCAGATACACTTCTTACAAGTCCAGCAAAATACACTAAGTTTTTCATGGTGATTTTCACATCTATTTATTATGAAAAAGAAAAGAGTTATTTTTAACAAATTTCCAAGCTAAAGGAAACAGATCACTCATTTTGAAATGGTTATAGCATCATAAAGAAAAATGTTTTCAGTGACTTCTAAGAATTAGGCTAAATAACACATAGACAATAACACATAAATAACAATAACACATAGACAAAACTTTCCTTTCATCACTATATATGATAAATGCTATCTCATTACTACTTAAGAAAAAATGTCATGTTAATCTCTTACACAAGCAAATGTATATGTACAAATAATTTTCCTATAACTGGCCAATAATAACAATCAAGACATCTATCTCAATTGCACAATATCAATATAATGCAATTTAAAACGTTCTCTTAGTACAAATGTCCACATGTAAAACAATGAAGTTCAATTCTTCTACAGATTTGACTGTACTCTCTCCAAAATTCTTACACTAAGGCCTTAACCTCCAAAGTGACACTGAAAGATGTCAGTCATTTACAAGTCAAGGACAGAGGCTTCACCAGAAACTAACCCTTCATCAAGCACCTTGCTCTTGGATTTCCTGCCTCTAAAACTATAGAAAAACAACGTTTTAACACTATTTAAACCATCCAGGTACCTACCACACTACTACAGACCCTTACTTTACATGATATATAAAATAAACCAAAAGCGGGGTATGATAGCATATATCTGTAATAAACTTGGGGGAAGCTGAGGCTCAAAATTTTGAATTTAAAAAAGAAAAAGGGGTTGGGGGATTTAGCTCAGTGGTAGAGCACTTGCCTAGCGCTAGTCCCCAGCTCAAAAAAAAAAAAAAAAAAAAAAAAAAAAAAAGGGGAAACTATGGGACATTTATTCCTTTTATGAGAGGTGCTAATAAAAAATTTAAAAGCCCAATAAAAAAGGACCTTTCCAAAGAGTGATAGTTCATCATCCCACAGTGGAAATTATTCAAGTGGTCACTAATGAAATGTGTTATAATATTTAATTTATTCTTTTTGGTATGACCACCACAATGCCAAAAAGTAACAGCCTTAAGAATCCAGTTTAGCCAGAACAGTAGTACAAGTAACACTCAGTTTCATTCAATTATGAACCAGCATGCCAGGGATCAACTAAGCAGTGGCAAAGATCTGTAATCTCTACACTCAGGAGACTGAGGCAGAAGGACGGCTAAACTACAAAGTAACTTCAAGGTCAATCTGAGATACGCAGCAAAAGCCTGTATCAAGAAAACCAAACAAACCAATAAAATTTAGCTCCTCCCATTTCAGTGGTCCTGTTTCCTTTTCCTTTTCAAAAAAGATTATTTTTTATTGCTTTAAATGTTGTATACATGTGTCTGCCTGTGGGTATGCCCATGGAGGTGGAGGCCAGGGGAACTGGAGTCCAATCCCCTGGAGCTGGAGTTACAGCGGGTTATGAGCCACATGACATAGGTGATAGGAATCCAATTTGCATCTGCTGCAAGGGCAGAATGCACTCTTAACCACTAAGCCAGTTCTTTAGCCCCAAGGTCCCATTTCTATAGAACAATAAATAAAAACTTTAAATAAAGTCTAAACTTTATTTCTAATGACCCCTGAGGTTTCAACTTATTGGTTTAACATACTATGTGTAAAAATCAGTTATGACTTTACTTTTAAACATTCGTCGACATCCCTGGAATCTCTCCTAACTTTCCACTTTTGATCTACTCCTAATAACCCTCTATGACCAACATCTGTAAGCATGCAATATAAAGCTACTCATTCTTTTTTATATAAAATTTGCTTCCACTATAATTTCTAAGAAGACCAAAACATTGTATTACTGCTGTGTTCCTGTTCATCAGTTAAATAGAAATAATCACACACAAACTAATTATTTAAATATATGTAGGGGTTGGGGACTTAGCTCAGTGGTAGAGCACTTGCCTAGCAAGCGCAAGGCCCTGGGTTTGGTCCTCAGCTCCGGAAAAAAACAAACAAAAACCAATAAATATATGTATAGATACATAAAGTATCTTTAAAAGAGCACATGGCATATTCTATTAATACTGGACAAAAACCCAAGCACATACTTGTCTTTCTCATTTTCTTCATGTTTGGTGAGACTACACAGCTGGAGAGTATCAAGCTGCTGTGTCACCTCTTCCGCCCAGCGACAATTTACAAGTTCCCGTAGCTGGAGTGGAGCACTGAAAAAAGAAGCAATCCGTACATGTATATATTCTAGTTCAGACATCCAAGATTTTTCTAAAATAAATATTCCTAAAAATAGAGCACAATATTATTATAAAGCAACAGTAAAAGCCAAATATGAGAAAGCATATCTGTAATCTTATCACTAAGGTTACAGAAGCATTCAAGGACAGTTCTGGTGAAATAATGAATTACAGGCCAGCACGGTCTGCACAGTAAGGTTCTATCAAAAAAGTAAAAGGCAATAGAACTTATTTTTATCATATTCATACATCACAGACATGAAAAATGTACCAACTAAAGAGCAGCAATAAATCAAGTTATAAATTTTTAATTTCTTAGCCTAAATTTGACTAAATGATACCATGGGCTTGAAGCACAGTTCAGTAGCAGCATATAAGTGGCATTAGTATGAGTTAATTCCTAGGTTCAAGCCATAGTCCACCAAAACAACGAATCAATTACAATCCCTAGCCAAATGCAGATATCTCGTTTTCAAAACAAAAAACAAACAAAAAAGCAACACACCCCTATAACCCAGCACTCAGAGATCTGAAGTCAGAAGATGAGACCACCTGGGTTACATAGCAAGACTCTGTCTCAATAAACAAAAAACTAAATATCACTAGTCACACTGAAGTGCTCCATAGGCCACAGTATACTGGATGTAGAAGAGGACCATCACAACCAAATTCTCATTTACACTGCTGCTCTTCTCTTAAAGTAATGTGAAAAAATAAAACAGCAAAAGATGGCACTGTGGCCTAAAATAACCAGAAATAAACAAGCTAAAATCTGCCAACATGACTATGAGTGTAAAATGTAACTTTTATTCTCCTGTTGCAATTATCTCAGAAGCTTACTGCCTCCGTCAGCTAACCTAGGCCTAGTCCTGGAAGCTTCTAGCTTCATCTCATCTAGGCCTAGAATGATTTCAGACTGAGGCAACTGCTGAAAAAGCTCACCCTTCCTAGTTCTTTCTGAGTTCTGGCAGGCTTGTTCGCCTTAGCTGTTCTTCAATCTGGCTTCTCTCTCTTGGCCTCTCCTGAATTGCTCTGCTTGGCCTCACACTAACTTTGACAATGTGTTCTAATCTTCTGGCTCCTTCTCATTCCCTGGCTCGTTCTGTCTTTACCTGTGTCTCTTCAACCTGTCTCTGTAAAACTCTCCCAATAAAATTGCCTCCTCTCATAGACAGACCCATGGCTCCAGCTGCATATGTAGCAGAGAATGGCCTTGTTGTGCACCAATAGGAGAAGCTCTTGGTCCTGCCAAGGCTGGTCCCCGCAGTGTAGGGGAATGTCAGGGTAGGGAGGCGGGAAGGGGGGATGGTGGGGGACCCTCATAGAAGAGGGGGAGGATGGGATAGGGGTCTCATGGATGGGAAGCCAGGAAAGGGAATAACATTTGAAATGTAAATAAAAAAAAATCCAAGAAAGAAAAAAGAAAATAACTGCCTTCTCTCCTTTTCTTTCTGCTCTGGTAAGTAGCTTCCCTTTCCTCTCTTCTCATGAGAGTTAGGCATATCCTATTCTGTCAAATCTTTCTCTGACTCAAGCCACACTACAACTCAAAACAGGTTTTTTTCAGTAAATAACAATCTCGGGGTTCATAGTGTGATCAAATCTCCTGCAACACACTAAGTCCGGGGATATTTATAAAGGTTATCAAATATTTGTTTAAAAGTCTTGTATACATACACCATCTGTGAATTCATCAACTGATTTTAGGAAGGGGAAAAAGCAAATTATAAAGCCAGGGATGGAGCACATGTCTATAAATCCTACCATTTAGAAAGTATAGGTGGGCTGGGGGTGTGCTGTCAGGAGTATGTCCTTATAGGTGGAGACCAGCCCGGGCAACATAATAATAATAAACAACAAACAAGAGAATCATAAACAGTAGGTTCTATATCTGTGTGGTTTTAAAAAAACTGGACATAAGAACATACATCACCCCTTGTGTACAAGAATAGCATGCCTATTCATTCCTTCTGAAAGTGATTTTTTCCCAGTTGAGACAAGGTTCCATATTACAGCTCAGTCTGGCCTCACACAGCAAACCTCCTGCCTCAGCCTCCTAAGTTCTGAGATTACAAGTGTGAGCTACCAAGCCCAGTTACATTTTTGTTTCAATTAAAAAGTTAAGAAGTTACATAATAATTATGTGAGAAAAACAAGGGCACAACACAATCACACATAATACATCTAACCTAAAATTTAGTCAGGTGACAGGATCTGCATTTCTTTTTCTAGAGCTAATGATCATTCCCTATTCAACTTTATCCCTAAGGAAAAGAAATGGAAGAACTGCAGGGCGAAGGATAAAGGGGGAACTTATTTTATACATCCTGGGGCATCCTCTGACACTAGGCTTTTACTTCCGTCACCATGTTCCATATATACAAACAGCAAAACACTTACCGACAATGAGGACACTGAGCTCTCTGCTCTGTCAGCCAGCGCTAAGGAAGCAAAATAATTAAATTTTGATTATAAAAATACCATTACTTTATATATCTAATCATTATAAACTGCATTTAATGAGTTTCAACTCTCTAGTGTCTAGATTTGTTTTAGAGATACAGAAATAACAGGCAGTCTACTATCTATCTCATCACCATCATGACAGGAGCAAGCTTTCAAAGGAACAGGACTCTCCCCAAAATAGTTAAGAGGCTACTCTCCCATAGGAAAGGAAGTGATTCTAGGGCTAGCTGGGTCTCATGAGATGTAATCTTGTTAATTAGAAATAATATTGTTACTCTATCCTCAAAAATAATGATTAATTTTAATTTTTTTTTTGTAAATAATTACAAACTACTGAGTTTAAAGTACTACTAAATTTACAGACTAAGTAAGCAAAAGCAGCCCAGGAGACATCAGACTGGCAAATGACTGACATTGTGTGGGTTTTAGTAGGTGGAGGGATTAGTACAGCTCAGAGCCTGCCCAGATCAACAAATTTTTTCATTTTTTACAAGTTTTTAAAATAACTTACAACAGCTTTTTAATAAATTACAGTGTTTCTGTGTTGTTTACTGAGGAATGTACTAACAAGAAGTGGCGTAGAACCCTCGCCCCATCAGATATTAAGTACCGGGCATATAACCTCCCAGACGACTACTTACTGCAACAGACCCGTGACCACTCTCCTACCCTGCCTAACACTGGACTTCAAGGCACACACCGGCCATCCTAGCACTCGGGATATAGCAAGGCAAATCAGAGGTTCAAAGTCGGCTTGGCTATATAAGTGGGACAGAAACCAGGCTGAGTTACAGGAGACCCCAGCAAAGAAAGCAAAGATGGAAAGGAGGAAGGCGCAAATGGAAAAGAACCCTCTGTCCTCAAAACTCTGTACAAGATTTCTTGGGTCCAGATACTGAACAACTGGTGTGTGGAAGGAAGGGCCGAGGTAAGGGAGCACTCCTCTGCCCCAGGCTCCGTGCCCAGGCCTGTCCCTGTGGGAATCCCACTTTGTCCTCACAGCAGTCTGTGGTGTGAGACGGGATCAAGTTTCCTCCTCTGAACAGACCACTCTTCCACTAAAGACAAAGCTTTTCATATCTGCCTTCAGGAATTAGTCCAAGCTATTCCTCTTCAGTCACATCTCCTATGATCCCACGGAACTAAGCTTTTAAATGTTTCCTCCTCTAGTTACCACATTCATCGACACTTTTCCTCATCTAGAAAAATCTCGTTCATCATTTAGATTTTAGTTGATATGACTTTCTTCCAAAAGCTTTTCATGAACTCCATCGACCTTTGCTTTTTCTGAGCCAGGATTTTGCTTTACACCCAGGTTAGTCTTAAATTCATTATGTAGCTCAGACTAACCTCAAACACTGCTAGTTCCTGCCTCAGCCTTTTGTGGGCAAGGAGTTATACACCACGCTTAGCTACAATGAGCTGCTGACGAGCTGCCCTGCAGCAAGCCATACTTGTCCCCTTCACTGTGTTTCTAACACTTCATAACTTATCTACTGATATCCTCTATCCTCGTTAGTAAGTGACGACACCATTGTTTTAAAAAACTTACTTTTTATTCGGTGCTCATCTATGTGCACAAGAGGGTTGTCTCTTTTTCACCATTTGGTTCCAGGGATCAAACTAAGGTCATCAAGCTTGGAATTTACCCTCAGAGTCATCTTGTCAGCCCTGGAATTTTTTTTTTATAATAATGTGCAGCTTGCTCACAGAGAGGAAGCAGTGATACTGAATTGATGGATAAGTAATACTAAAATATCTTTAGACCAATTCTTACAGTCAATATAGAAACTGATTTCTCTCCTTTACAAAATGGAATAAATGCAAGCCTTACAAAACATCTACACTCATAAATACCTGACATAGAACAGTGGTAATAAAATTATTTTATCTTGTATTGAACTGGATTATAGCAGCAAAAATAAAAGATACCCAAGGTCAACAAAGAGAAAGGTGAGAACCAACTTCCAAAAGTTAACCTCTGACCTCCACATACCTTCGAGCACACACATACAAATTACTTTTTTTTCTAAAAAGCCAAGATAATTCAAGTGTTAACACCACCTGCCTGTATCCTAGAACTTGGAAGTGAGGTAAAGGCAAGAAGGCATTGTGTGTGAGGCCAGCCCAGTTTTGGGAAGTGAGGAGAACACCACAGCATTGGAAAAAAAGGTTAGGATCAAATCCAAGATAATCTAAACAACAATCTAAACACAACAGTACTATCCCTCGACTTCACCCTTCAACTTTACAAGGCTTCTGAAAAAGAAAAATGACACTTAAGGGCATAAGTAATATGGTAAGAGGACAGGAAGTGAACTACAGGTAAGTAAAGACTTAAAACAAAGAAATAGGAAATGAATCGTCTATGAATGAAGGAATCTATTTCTCACGAATAGTAATGGAAAGCAGTAGATGGATATAAAGAACACAGAGTAACTGCCAAGACATAAACATCACTGGTAGTCAAGATTACCAGTCTGAATGGTAAAACAAAATAAAAGACATCATCGTCAAGTTGAGAATATAACATAAATAATTAATTTATCTTGACCAAAGCTCAAAATTTTGGAGGGACAATGAAGTAAGTCAGTTAAAAGCCCATGCTGTGCTAAAAATCATGACTCAGTGGTAAAGAACTTGCCATTTCCCATTTAAACCCAGGCCCTGGGATTAAACCACAACACTGCACCAAAAAAGTCAATAAAGACCAACACTAGAGAAAGAGGTCCAGGACCCATATATAGATAACAGCTAGAGCTGCCAAAGTAAATCTAATTCCTCAGAGTAAACAAACACATTCAGAAAGAAAAGAAAGGAAAAGACTACAAAAAAGAAAGGACACCCTAGGTACAGCACAATAAGCCAGAGGTCACCCATACTTTCCAAACTTTCAAGCATTCTCAAGCCCTTTATCAAAGAAACCTAGTCTATACAGGCTCCACCAAATACTACATCAATGGAGACCAATTAATCTCTGTAGCTGCAGTTTCACAATTAAAAAATACCAGGTACACTGAGCAATAAATTACTTGACTAAGACTTCACAAGTAGATAATAGTTCCTAATTTCCCAATTATCTTTTAGCTCATTTCACTCTTTTCCCAACTACCCAAGAGGCACATTGTTTTATCTAAAACCTGTAGCTAAGGAAACAAAGTTAAGAAACATTAAGTTTCTCCTTTTATCCCTGTGAGAACAAGTTTTATATGTAACCTAGATCTGCATATCACAGTAGCAACAAATTCAGGCTCTAAAAGATTTACTGCGTTCAATTCCAGCTCCAATATTTGTTAGTCCTGTGACTAGAAGAAAATCATTTAAGTAAGTGTAAATAGAAATAATTTTTTTTCCTTTACTTTTTCAAAACAGGACTTTTGTGTATAGCCCCAGCTGTCCTGAAACTAGTTTTGTAGAACAGACTGGCCTTGAACTCACAGAGATGGCCTACCTCTGCTTCCTGAGTGCTGGGATTAAAGGTGTGCACCATCACCATCTGGTTAGAAACTACTCTTGACAAAGGGACATTTTTCTCTTTCCTTGTGTGCTTGTGAAAGTCAGGACCACCTGAACTAGCAGGCTCTCTCCTTCTACTGTGGGCCTGCACCCAGATCACCAGGTTTAGAAACAAGCACCTTTACCTGCTAAGCCATCTTGTAGGCCCACTCTGTCTTTTTATAGAAAAAATAAGGAAATGGGGAAAAAAAACTTTTTTCAGAGACAGATTTTCTCTTTGTAGACCTGACTATCCTGGAACTCACTCTGTAGACTAGGCTGGCCTCGAACTCAATGATCTGCCTGTCTCTGTCTCCCAAGTGCTGGGGCTAAAGGTATGCGCCACCACCGCCTGGTAGGAAATAAAAATTTTGAGGTGAAGAGTATATTAGATAGTTTTAATTTTCTCAGTTATGGAAATTACCTGAGCCATGTCAGCAGGGCACTTTCAACCACGCATTAGCATATGTACTATGGGATGTGTACATATAACAAAAATTAATTTTCTGTTTTATACCTTGGACTTTCAAGGAATTTTATTGAAGAATGTTCCCCTACCTTCAACTCACAGAGCCAATCAATCATATCCATACTACACCTTCTTATTATCATGAATTTTATTCATTTCCTTTGAAATCATTATTAGCCTTTTTTTGTTTATACATAAAATGGTAAATATTACTACCATCAATGTAATCACTAATGTTGATTTCCTTAATCAGATTTAAACACCTTCAAGGAGGTTGTCTATCATTTATTTTAGTATCTCTAAATCCTAAACACAATGCAGATTTGTAAAATAGTAATGAGTTTGAATTAAGAGTGCTGGCACACACCTTTAAACCTAGCATTTGAGAGGCAAAGCAGACAGATCTCTGTGAGTTTGAGGCCATCTTGGTCTACAGATTAAGTTCTAGGACAGCCAGGACTACCCAGGAAAACCCTGTCTTAAAACACACACCCCCACACACAAATAAATTTGGTTCTGTTGGGATAGAGGAATGGTTCACTGGCTGAGAACGCTGTCTACCCTTCCAAAGGACCCAGGTTCAACCCCCAACACGCAACCATTTGTAATTCCACTGCCCGGGAATCTGACATCCTCTTCTAGATTCAAAGAGACATTCCACACACGGTACACAAAAATATATCGATGCAAAACACACACTGCACATGCACACACGTGCACACAAACACACACATACTTCACATTTAAAAAATGGTGCTTTATTGACAAACCTTTACTAAAGAAACATTTTAAAGGGTCACAAAATACTTTGGGGGATGGGGAAGCTAGTTAATACTTACAGTGCAGCATCTATAAACCAAATACAAGGTATGGTGGATCCCTCTTTATAGTCTCAGCATTCAGGAAGCAGAGGCAAGTGGATCCCTCTCAGTTTGAGGTCAGCCTGATCTGCATAGCCAGAGCTACACTGTATGACATGACTCAAAAAAAAAAAAAAAAAAGTTGGGGTTGGAGATTTAGCTCAGTGGTAGAGCGCTTGCCTAGGAAGCGCAAGGCCCTGGGTTCAATCCCCAGCTCCAAAAAAAAAGAACCAAAAAAAAAAAAAAAAAAAAAGTTAATAATAACAAAAACTCAATACACATAAAAAGAAATACAACTTACCCTAATACAGCTGAAACAACAAAGCTTGGAGCAGTGAGGACACAGTCGGGCATCCCGCAATTTCTCCATACAAATGAAGCATCGGAAAACCTCAGCAATGCTCTAAAAACAAAAGATAGGAGGTTCTCAGATTACACTGCAGAACATGATATAAAAAGACTTCACTCAAGGCAGGCATGATGGTGCACAACTTAATTCCAGCATTCAGGAGGCAATGGCAGGCGATCTCCATCAGTCCGAGACTATGTATGAGTCCCAGGCAAGCCAGAGCTACTCAGTGAGAACCTGTCTCAAGAAAAAGGAAAAAAGGAAAGGGGGAAGAAAACAATTCACTTACCATTTACACTTACCTGGCCTGATAATGCCTCAGTTTTAACTACACTCCCTATCAGAACTTGATTAGTCAGAACATCTGGAAAACATGCATGTCTTTTAATAAGCTTGATGATGAATCCAAGAAAAACATATGGACTAATAAAGTGCCTGAGTCAGTGAAGTATTTTGTTTGCCTTGAAAGTGAAAGAATCTAAGAACCCCAGAATCCAAGTACAATCCAGGACGGTGATGTGTGCCATCCCAGCTATGACAAGACAGGGGACACACACAGCCCTGGAAGCTCACTGCCAACTAGCCTGGCTAATTAGTAAGGTTCCATGCCATTGAGACTCTGTCTCAAACAAAATATGGAATGCAATCACCAATGAGTCTCCTCTGACCACACACACACACACACACACACACACACACACACACACCTACACCCTGATACACATTAAAAAACAAAAAAGGAAACCATGAAATACAAACAGAAACTTTATGTAGAAATATTCTTACTGGGGAATACTTATAATAAAAGTAAGAATGTGACTACAGCCCTTACAGACAAATACTAAGTAAACTATGCCAATTACACATATAGCATAGAGAAATACTTTATGGTACAGAAAACTGTGTGTGTGTGTGAGTCAGTGAAGAAAGACTGCAAGACTAAATACACAACGACAACTTCTTACTTCTACAATTCCCACAATGGAGATGAACTGGTTTTGTAATTAAGGGAGAGAATTTGTTTTTAAGAGATAGTTTCACTATGTAGCTCTGGCTGGCCTGAAACAACCTATGGTGATCTTGGCCTAGAAATCAGAGATCTGCCTGCTTCTGCTAAGATATACTGAAACTGGCAAGGTGGCTCAGTGTCTTAGTCCGGGTTTCTATCCCTGCACAAACATCATGACCAAGAAGCAGGTTGGGAAGGAAAGGGTTTATTCAGCTTATACTTCCACATTGGTGTTCATCACCAAAGGAAGTCAGGACTGGAACACACAGGTCAGGAAGCAGGAGCTGATGCAGAGGCCATGGAGGGATGTTACTTACTGGCTTGCTTCCCCTGGCTTGCTAAGCTTGCTTTCTTATAGAACCCAAGACCACCAGCCCAGGGAACGGCACCACCCACAATGGACTGGGTCCTCCCACCTTGACACTAGTTGAGAAAATGCCTTACAGCTGGGTCTTATGAAGGCATTTCCTCAACTGAGGCTCCTTTTCTGTGATAACTCCAGTTTGTGTCAAGTTGACACACAGAACCAGCCAGTACACTCACTCCTGCCACCAAACCTAAAGATCTGACTTCCATCCCAGGAACCCCATAGTAGTAGGAAAATCAACTCCAAGTTGTCCTGACCTCTACATAGGTACATCAATTCATGCATACACTAAATATTTGTAAAGATATTTAGATTAGTGACAAGCTAATTCAGAATCCAAATTCTTTTTTTTTTTTAATTTTCTTTTTTCCGGAGCTGGGGACCGAACCCAGGGCCTTGCGCTTGCTAGGCAAGCGCTCTACCACTAGCTAAATCCCCAACCCCCAGGATCCAAATTTCTGTCCTGACATAATCAACTGATTGTGTGAGCCTGAGAGTCTGCATCCACTATAAAGTGAGTGTCCCTTCTGACATCAAGTGAAGAATTAAAAAAAAAAAAAAAAATGTAAACAGGGAAGTTTACCAACATTTATTTTTACTCCATTCCAGGAAAGTAAGAACCTCCTAAAATCAAGAAAAGTTTACAAAACCGTCATACAACTTTCACAATAGCAATAAAGTAAAAAATTGCTCATGATTCTTAATCATGATTGCAACGCCAGGACCTGAGACATCCGGACTCTAACTGGCTCAGGAAAGACAATAAAACCATTGGGGTGAATTGGATTAATCTCAAGCTCAGTGATCAGTAAGTTAACCCTTACTTTTAAAAAGCAGAATCATGTAGTATTTTAGAGCCTGAACGGTTCACATTTTAATTATTACTACATCGCATAACTGTATGCTCCCACCCCAAAGCAATCGTTTTGATGCTTCTAGCCTTTATGGAAATGCCCTAACCATGAAGTCATCTTACAAGAATCAATGCTGAAAACTAGTCGTTAAGACAGTGGAGTGTGAGAAAGGTGTGTGTGTCCTACAAAATGAACCGCTGAGGGTGAAAAATGTTTAATCATGCAGAGCAAGCGGTGGCGAGAAAGCAGGGCAAGTCGTTCGGATGAATTTGCAATTTTGCTCTGGAAAGGCTCAGCCTGCAAACACGGACGAGAGCAGGTGCCAAGGCATCGCTGAAACCCCGCAGCACCTGACTGCGGAACAGCTTCAGCACCGGGCACCCTGAGGGCAGCAGAACAGCCGGGCCAGCCTCCCTCTCCGCGACCCGCAGAAGCTGCCTCCCACAGGGAGGACAAGAGCATGGAGTCCCAAAGAGAAAAGCCCAGCCACCACCCTCCATAAAGCCCCTCACCTCCACACTCTGCTCATCCATTGCCTCCGTCTCTCGGCGGGGCCCTCGGCGACCCTCGGAGTCCGTGTCTGCTGTCAGGCGCCGGCCCGAGGTCGCCAGGTCAGCTGCGCTCACCTCAGCAGGCTCCCACGACAGTGCCACCTCCGCGCCCCATCCCGTCAGGTTTCCCACCGGCTACCCACCATTTCGCCATTTTTATCCGCGCGCCAGCCCTGGGGCGGAGAGGGAAGGACTAGCGGTAGCCGCAGCGCCTTCCTCCCGCCTCAGTAGCCGGCCAGCGTCCGCGTGGGAGCCCAGGCCCACGTGACGCCGGCGCGCGCGTGTGAAAACCGCCGCGGGGCTAGTCCAGGGCGGAACAGGCGCAGCAGAGAATTCGCAAACACCAACGGTAACCAGGGCAGCTAGAGGCGCGGCAGCAGGGCGGGCGCAGTGCGCACGCGCACTCGTCGTTGCGTGAGAGAGGCGGGGCGGGTGGAGAGGCGGGCGCCGGTTTCCCGCGGTGCACGCAGCACACGAGACTTGGATAGGGGGTGCAGCGGGGAGGCGTGTCTGCCGTCGGCGTGCCCGCTCTCGCCCCTCAGATTTTTACCGCCAACGATGTTGAAGTCTCCTTGTCTCTCTGTGTTGGAAGCCATGCTCCCAAGTATTAGGAAGGAACGGGGAGTCTTATTTGTGTTCCCAGTTGTTTGTGGCTCACCTAAGGAAACCCTGGAGCCTTGGACCCTTGGTTAGGGCGTTTGCTTTCCGCCTCTGGGAGGAAGCGCAGACTTTAAGCTTTCTTTCTTTTCTTTTCTTTTTTTTTAAGACTTAGTCG
This sequence comes from Rattus rattus, assembly GCF_011064425.1. Lineage (NCBI taxonomy): Eukaryota > Metazoa > Chordata > Mammalia > Rodentia > Muridae > Rattus > Rattus rattus. The sequence goes on from NC_046162.1 coordinate 83,661,752, forward strand.
CCCTACATAGTAAATGCAGTTCAAAAGCTCCAATTGAAATGGACCGGCGGTTTCTGTAGTTCACGATGGACTGGATATGTTGTAGTCTAGTCTCCAAGCTTTGGTGAGACAACTGGACCCACATCCCACCAACTATCCCTTTCTTGCTGCTTGAGTTGTTTCTGCTCTGGGGGCTAACATAAAAAGACTACCGTCTGTATTCTGCTTTCCTAGACTATCGCCTCTAATTTCCTGCCTGAAGAGACCAGTAAGGTTGCAGAAACAGAGTATGTGAGACAAGAGGCTTTGGTCAAATACTTAAATCTTAATTCTTCTCTAAAGCTTATAAAGTTATTTATGAACCCCAATCCAGAGAAACTTCTAGTGATTAGCAACAGTTTTTTCTAATTACATGAACTACAGACAAGATTTATGGAGGTAGGACTGATGGCCCAGAGGTTAATACTTGCTACCCTTGGGGAAGATCACTTTCTAACCCTGCCTTTGAACTACAGCCTATACTCCAACTCCAAGGTAACAGAGATGTTCTGCCCAACTAAAACACCCACACGTATGAACATAACCCAAAATAATCTACACACACATATCATTTAAGTAACGTAAGCAGAAATAAAAATGCTTTCACAAGCTGGGAATGGTGGTGCACACAGCTTTAGTCCCAGCACTTGTGGAACAGAGGCAGGTGAATCTCTGAGTCCGAGGCCAGTCTGGTCTACAGAGTGAGTTCCAGGACAACCAGGGCTACACCTTAACACCCTATTTTGAAAAACCAAAAAGCCAAAGAAAAAAGGCTTTCATTTCAAATCATTTATGGTCTTCAAACTAGATGCAGGTTAATAATTGCAGGATAAATTTACTAACAGGTCCTCATTTGTGCCTTTTTGTTGCTGTTGTTCTCCTGTGGCCTGCACTGACCTGGAACTTGCTATGAAGCATATGCCGGCCTTGAACTCCCTCCTTAACCTCAGTGCTTGTATATGACAAAGGTATGCCACTACATTCTGTTTACAGTTTAAAATTGCTAATTTCATTGTGTAATTTTTATCTCAAAAAATGTGTGCGGGGCCGGGTGTGTGGGTGCATGTCTTTTGCTTTTAAGCACAGCCTTTAATCAAAGATAGCAGAAACCATCTCCAGAACAGCCTGGTCTACTTAGTGAGTTCAAAGGTAGCCAGGGCTAAGCAGCCAGACTCAAAACCCAATCAAACGTTTGTGGGAAATAGTATGGCACTTGGGATTCTCAACAATATGGAGAAACCTTTGTCCTTTAGCAAAACATAACACTAGCCAATACATATTAAAAATAGATTATGGTATATTTGCCTAACAATCAAAAATGTTTAGGAAACTAGTCATCAGACTAGCTCATAATAGTAAAAAATTAAATTTACAATTAATTAGGGGTATTTGATTAAAAAAAAATACAGTCATATTGTGGTTAAATTGGTAGTTGGCCAAGTTAAAGCCATTTGCCTGGGTGAAGGAGTCCACTAGCACTTGAGAGCTTGAGGCAAAGATTGAGAATTTGAATAAAACCAATCAGGCCATAGCCCAAGACCATGTCTCTCAAAAACTAGGGTAGCACTTAGGGGCTGACTTTGCTCTATCCTTCTCCACAAGACACACCCCCCCCAAATGCTATTACAAAATCAAGGTATATTCATACAGTAGTTAGAAGTGTTAAGAGAATGTTAAATGTATGATGTTATGAAAGAATATGACAAAACTAAATACAACAGTATAATATATGATTGCTGACCTGTTTTATTTTTCTAAAGAAAAATTCTATGTGAAAATGTATAGAAATGAATAAAGAAACTGAATGCAGGCTACTCTGGATAATACGCATTATGCCTGCTTTTATATATCTTAAATATTATTACTTAAAACATAGAAACACAGGGTTGGGGATTTAGCTCAGTGGTAGAGCGCTTGCCTACAAAGCGCAAGGCCCTGGGTTCGGTTCTCAGCTCCGAAAAAAAAACAAAAAACATATAAACACTACAGCAACAGAAAATAGCATCTAGATGAGAATAAGTCTAAATTAAAGTAATAAGAATGAAAATCATATATCATAAAGGTTAGATACTATGACCAATTTTGGGTTTTATTTTATAAATAAGTGGATGCAAATACATTAAAAAAGGTATCAGTTCCAGCTAACAGAAGCCACTACCAAAATTACAAAATGAACAAGAAGTCTGAATATGTTCAATTTAAATGTTCAGATAGAGAATTTTACTGGCAATATTTGAGAGTCTAGAGTCTTAAGTACTGGAAAACAAACGTTAAAGGGAGAAAAATCACATTTCTGGATTTAGTTTGAAAGCAAGTGTTGCTGTGTAGCCCACGCTCACCTGAAACTCCATGATTATAGCATCTTCTTGACTCTCTCAACTTATTAACATAACCATACCTCAAACACAGGTGCAAGTGAAGAAACTCTTGTATTCCAGGCCATCGTGAACCATACACTGGGACCTGCTCTTAAAACAGTAATCTATCAAGCTCAGCATGGGTGCATAGCATCTAATCCCAGAACTCAGGAGGTAGAGGCAGGCAGAGTTCTGTGCTTATAACAAATTTTAAAAGCAGGTATGAAAGTATGTGCCTGGAATCCCAGCACTTAGAAGCCTGAAGTGAGATGATCTCCAGTTCCAGGCCAACATGGCCTACAGTGAGACCCTGTCTCAGAAAAACAAGAGAGGGCTGAAAAGATGGCTCAGCACCTGCTGCTCTTCCAGAGGACCCAGGTGCAATGCACAGCACCAAGACAATAGTTCATGGCTGTCTATACCTCCATTTCCAGGGGATCTGACACCCTTTTCTGGCCTCCGTGGGCACAAAGCATGAACATCAGGTACAGACAGACATGCAGGCAAAATACTCATGTACATAAAATAAAATAAATCGTTAAAGAGAAACAAAACCAGCTTTGTTTCCAGCACCCAGAGCAGAAGCAAGTGATCTCTGAGTTCTAGGCCAGCCTGATCTACATAGATCCAGACCAACCAGGACTACATAGTAAAGTCCTATCTCAAAAGGGAAACAAATAGATGGGCACAGTTTCTCTTCCCTGTAATCACAACACTAAAGGACTAAGGCAGGCAGGTCACCAAGGCACCTAGACAAGCCTGGATCAGGGCAGGACTCTTTCAATGAATAAATAAGTAGGTAGGTAGGTAGGTAGATAGATAGATAGATAGATAGATAGATAGATAGATAGATAGATAGATAGATAGATAGATGGATATAGGGACATAACTCAGTGGTGGACTGCATTCTAAGCATGCATGTGTCACCCTAGGTTCAAGCCCAGAACCACAAAAATAGTGAAACAATTTACACACACACACACTGGATAGTAGCAGATAAGTCAGCGATTTCAGCTTATCTTTTCTATGCAATGAACAACCAAAAAACCAGACTGAAAAATAGCATATTATTGCAATACCAGAAAGTCCTAAACAGTATTTGAAGACAAGCTCATGATGTTTATTTCTAGCAATGGGAAGAAGGAAAAAAAATTAAAGTTTTCACAAAACAGCCCATTAATTATATTTATTAGATTTTGGGAAATACTGGACATCATATATACACAAGTAAGTGTGTTATTTAGAAAAATACAGGGTTGGGATGTGGCTCAGCTGTGCTGTGCTAGCCTACCATGAGCGAAGCTCTAGTTAGAGCCCTACTACTGCATAAACCAGACATGCTTACGAACACTGGGAATCCCAGCACTCGGGAGGTATCAGAGTGAAATATTATCCTTACTGACACCAATTCTGAGGCCAGCCTGAGATATATAAGACCTTGTGTCAGACAGACAGACAGACAGACAGACAGACGACAGACAAAGCCCGGTGTGATGGCAAAGGCTGGCATCTCTAGGATTCAGTGCTAGTCTGGTCTACATAGAGGGCTCCAGGGCCAGCCAGAGCTACATGGTGAGACCTTGTCTCAAAAGAGCAAACAAACAACGCCTGAATATTATACAAGTATTTTGCACATTCACATACTGAATGAAATGTACATAAATATTCTTTTACAAAAGCCTAAAACATCTAAAATTGCAACAACTATACAAAAAGAAAACAAAATAAAAATAGCACTAAGGGATTTCATTGCCTGCAATGACAAAATTAACTCTGGCTATCAGTTTTTACATCTCTTTATTCCCATCCCACCCTTTTGGTTTTCAGTCTTATGATGTCTTCCCTTCCTACAATTTCCTCTTGCATGAAATGCATCATGATCCTGTCGGTCAAGGAAAATCTCAGTCTTCCTCATCAGCCCCCAACCTCTAGACACCTCGCGGATCTCTTTGGAGCTGATCTTTTCGACATCAAATTTCCTTTGTAAAATTCCGTCTCATAAGTCTGGTACGTGAGACTTCAGTCGCTCTGTCACAGCTTTCTCCTCTTCTGTCAGTAGAGTTAGCTAGAAAACAAATTACAAAATGTTTATTTCAAAACATTCAAAGGTTGCGAAAGGAGTTAAATTTTGCTTTGTTGCACGAATTTTTTCATAATCTTATACTACATGTTTAGTTGTGACATTTGAAAAGCAGGGGGAATGACAGCTTCCTGGCTATTCATATACATACCACAAAGAACTGGCAATTAGGCTGTACAAACAAGATGAAGAAATCAAACAAAGAACTACCATTTAACAGAACAAAATGAATGCTTGAATACCATATGGGAAAAGAGATTTGGACCAAAACGTAGAAATTTTCCCCAGAGAAATAAGTATGTGCTGAATTTTGAAGACCCCATCTCAAAAAACAATTTAAAACACAAATAAGCCAGGCCAGTGGTGGTGCACACCTCTAATGTCAGCACTTGGGAGGCAGAGGCAGGCTGTTCTCTGGAGGCCAGCCTGATCTACAGAGTGAGTTCTAGAACAGCCATGGCTACACAGAGAAACCCTGTCTCCAGAAGGGGTGGGGGAAAGGACTGATACGTAATAGGAATGGATGATTGATTAGGAAACAGTCAGAAATAACTATCTGCATAAAGCAGGTCGGAGCAAGAGCCAAAACAAAAGGAAATAAAATTAACAAAATTAATGGATTTTCACAGAACATGAAAAAGTTAGCCGAGAAAAGGGTTATATGGGAAAATAACACAAGCTACAGCGCAAACCTCTGAAATAGTTACAAACTGACCTAATTCTATAGGTCCTCTCTAGAGACATGACCAGATCTGGAACAGTGCAGAACTATAGATTCAGCATCTCCAGGGTAGCTCAGGCCAGCTGAACTTCCCACGAAGCTGGAAGCAATCTATGTCTGCACTGTCTGATCATGAGATGAGAAACTGAATTCGCAGGCTTATGGAATTACATTTAAATTTATATAACCATGGGTGGCTATTGGATAGCCCAGTAGTCCAAAACCTCAGAACCCCATGATTCTCCCACACAGCTGGTTGAGCCCAACATGTTCATATATATAAAATTTTAAGCTCATACTCTCAACCCAGAGAATTGCAGAATTCTGCTTCAAACGAAGGGAGTGATGTAAATGTGGCAAAACATGTTCTCAAAAAGCCCATTATTCCTAAGAGTGCTAGACAAAAATTCTCAGACCACTAATTTAACAAGTTCTCAAAGGTTTTTTCATAAATTAAAACCAAATTAATCAGTCTGAAGTTTGAAGCAACTGTTTTGATTTTGATTTTTGTCTGGGTATGGTGGCATAGACCTTTAATCCCAGGACTTGGGAGGCAGAGGAAGAGGCATCTCTGTGAGTTCAAGAGCAATCTGGTTTACATAGCAAGCTCTAGGAGAGCTGTAACTACACAGAGACATTGTCTCAAAAACAAAATTTTTTTTAATTTATATATATGGTAACAATCTGCGTGAATGTATACTGTGTGAACAAGTGCCTAGGAAGCCAGAAGACAGCCACAAACCCTGAAGACTAGAGTTATGAGCAACTATAAGCTGCTGTGTGGGTGCTGGGAGTCGATCTTGAGACCTCTACAAGAACAGCAAGTGTTCCTAACTGCTGAGCCATCTCTCCAATCCCTGTAGAAATTTTTCTTTACTGTTTTTTTTTTTTTTGAAGCATCTTTCAATAAAATACATTTTTTAAAGCCTTTCTAATTGCCAATGATTATATTTTTGTTCTAAAGTTTTGGGTATTTTTTATCTGTTTTGAGACAGAGTCTACATCAATCCCACCTTATCCTTCCAACACTGCATTCACAGGCAGGATCGCCATACCCAGTGCTTTGGTACAAATCTCTCTCTGTAATAACCTTTGATAACTGAGCATGTTAAGCTTCCACATCTTGGACATTTCTATGTATTCCTCCCCCCACTTCCTCCTCTGTTCATGGCTCCCTATTTATTAAGATTACCAATTTAAATGTCCTTTTGAATATTGTTAATTCAAAGACACTGTTATCTTTCCTAATGAAAAGTCACTGTCACTGGTAAAGATTATAGCAGTTTTATTTTCTGTTGCACATAATGTACCATTTTCCTTAATCACACAAAGATGCTCACAAAACAATGGAAAAGTCTTTTAGGTTATTTTAGAACATTTCATAAATCTTTGGTTAAATGTAGCATGACTTTATTTTCAACATTTCTCCCTATTACTGAAAAAAAACTTTTAAAATCCCATTACAAATTCTATACTGCATGTACTCTTTTCCCCATCACATTTTTTAAAAAAGACATTAATTTGTTATTTTTAATTAATTATGTGTATGGTGTGTGGTGGCACATGCTTTTAATCCAAACTTCAAGAGGCACAGGCTGACTGATCTGTAGGAGTTATGGGTCAATCTGGTTTATAAAACAAGTCTCAGGACAGCCAGAGCTACATAGTCAGACCCTGTCTCAAATAAACAGAAAAACATAAAGTTGTTAATTATGTGTATATAAGTCTGTGGATGTGTACATGTGAGTACCACACCCAAGCAGGACAAAGGAAGCAGAGCCCTTGCAACTGGAGTTAGTGCAGGTTGTTGGTGCAGGTCATGAACTGCCTACCATGGGTCCTGGGTCCTTTGGGAGAGTAGTGTGCCCTCTTATTGCTCTTAACCGCTCAGCTACCTATCCAGACCCCCTACTTACCCCACTTTTAAAGTGATGGGTACAAAAGCCACAATATTCCAACATGGCTGTCACAAATTTTAAAATATAGCTTCCTTTTTCTACGCTTATATCCTGCCTTCCCATCATTTCTCCTTAGCACAATCTGTTCGAAAAATGAATGTTCCCATAGCTTCTTTCATCTGGCATCATTATTTCTCACTTCAGACATTTCTGTTTGTGTAAAATCATTGCTGATTTTATAGTTTAGATGATTTAAACGTTTTCACAAGGAACTGGGGATAGAATATTTGCCTAGTATGCAAAGGACCCTGAGTTTGATCTCCAACAAGGCAAAGGAAAAAAAAAAAAAAAAAGGAGAGAAAAAGAGGAGAAACTGTGTGGGAAAGGGAGGGAAGAGACAGAGGAGATCTGTTATCATAAGAACACTACCCTTCTATACCAGTTTGTAGTCTCTGTGAGAAGTAACAGTACTATTTAGTATATCCAGCAATTCATACCAAGCATTCAGAATATTATTTTTTCTCTTTGTTCACGCACCCCAATTTTTCTATACTTTAAAGCTTTTATGAATTTGTAGATTCGTTGCTGTGGACATGTAGAGGCACATGGTTTCCAAGATGTTTCCCAAATTGTACTCCTGGTATCAAGTTTTGATCGTACATAATGAAAAAACTGTGACTTGCGTGGTAATAACAAGTTAAACTGTGGATGTGGCTTAGTTGGGAGACACTTGCTTAAAACACTTCAAGCCCTGGATTCAATCCCTCTCCAAAGGTAGAGGTAGAAGGTCAGGCTGCAGAGATGGCTCAGGGTCTAAAAGCACTTGTTTTTCTTGCAGAGGACCCAAGTTTGGTCCCCAGCACCCACATTATGACTCCAGGAAATCAAATGCCCTCTTTTGATCTATACAAGCACCTGGCACATACTTGATACCCATACATGCAAGCTACACCCACACACAAAAATACATCTAAATTTTTGTTTTGGAGAAGCCAACTTAGCAGTTCTTTGCTACCTTGTGGGTTCTTCTTTTTCCCACCCCTTATCCTCCACCCTATTCCACCCCACTCCTCACCCCTGTCATTTTAACCCCTATCTCTAGATAGTAGAGAAAGGATAGAGGAGAGAGAGATATAGAGATTCCTAAATCTTTTTTCTTCTTATTTCTTCTATGAACAAGACTACTCACAAACCACAAGGACGCCCTCCCCGCAATGACCACCAACTATGCCTCTGGGGTGGGGGTGGGAGAGCTAGCATTTACATACCCTCTGACATACCCAGGGTCCAAATGCCACACAATCACAGAAACTATCTACAGCTGGCAAAACAACGCCTCTGCCAGAGCATGAGGCAAATCCTAGTCAGTCAGCTGCTACACTCAGCCCAAAGCAGACCCATACCCCACACCTGGGTTTAAAACGAAAGCACAATCTCATAATAGTTGTGCTTTTTAAAAAACAAAAATTCCAGAACTGTCACTTCAGCCAGTTCTAATCAACGCCATAAATAAAATGAAGGTCTTTATCCAGAATCTAGTTTGTTCTTTGATGCCTTTTACAGTCTCTGCTGTCTGAACCCCAACTTTTCTTTGACACTACATAAAAATGTTACTAATCAGTCAGTTCTCAGTTCAAACTATTAGTGCCAACTCAGTAGCTGATGTTTTTCTTTTTCTTTCTTTCTTTCTTTTTTTTTTTTTTTTTTTTTCAGAGCTGGGACCCGAACCCAGGGCCTTGTGCTTGCTAGGCAAGCGCTCTACCACTGAGCTAAATCCCCAACCCCAGCTGATGTTTTTTTACAATCTATTTAAAGGGGGCTAGAGAGATGGCTTGGCGGTTAGGAGCACTGACTGCTCTCCCTAGAGGTCCTGAGTTCAATTCCCAGCAACCACATGGTGGCTCACAACCATCTGTAATGAGATCCAATGCCCTCTTCTGGTGTGTCTGAAGACAGCTATAGTGTACTCATAACATACAAGAATAAACAAATTAAAAAAAAAAGTCTTTACACATCACTGACCTAAGTTCACAAGTATAAGGATTCTTCTTTTTTACCCCCCTTTGAGCGGTGGGGGTGGGGTGGGGAGTGGTTTGGTTTCTCAAGACAGGGTTTCTCTGCATAGCCCTGGAACTCACCATATACAGCAGACTAGCCTAGAACTTTTGTGGCGAGGACTTCATTGATGGCTGCTGCTGCTTGGTTTAAGGATGTGTTTTGTTTTTCTTTTCCGACAGTATCTAGGCTGACCTTAAACTTGAAATGCAGTCAGGGCTGGTCTTGAAATCATAACATTCATACCTCCACTTCCCGAGTGCTGGGGTTGTTGATATTTACCACTCTGCCTGACTTTGCATCAAACACTTACTAGTTCCCATATAAACCAGATGAACCCCACTGTGGTTCAGGAACAGCACATTCCTGTAATTCCAGCATGCAGGGGGCTGAGGCAGGAGGACTGCATTGAGTCCAAGACAGTACATACAATGAAGCCCTGTCTCCAAAAACAATAAAGAGTGGCTTCTTTTTAAAAATATTAGTAAGTTGGGCTGGAGAGATGGCTCAGTGGTTAAGAGCACTGACTGCTCTTCCAGAGGTCCTGAGTTCAAATCCCAGCAACCACATGGTGGCTCACAACCATCTGTAATGAGATCTGATGCCCTCTTCTGGTGTGTCTGAAGACAGCTACAGTGTACTCATCTATAATAAATAAATAAATCTTTACAAAAAATATATTTAAAAAAATATTAGTAAGTTTAAGTTTTCTCTTCTGGCATTGTTAACAAAACCCAAGACACAAAGTACACCTATCATTAACCATGCTAAATCTACATAATTTTTTTCTCACTTTACTGAAAAGGAAAGCATTAAAGTTTTGGGGAATCAAGAAAATTCTATTTCTATCAATAGTTTAAATTGACTACTAAACTTAAATTCCAACACTGTAGGAAGTAGAGTAAGATGAGTGAATGAAATCCCAAGTGAATGTGTGGTGCGTTGTTGACATGACCTGGCCACGTCCAGGACCCAGATTCCTCAGACTGTGGGAGGAATGACAAAGCCTTCTTCTAGTCCAAGTGCGGATAATGACAGTATGTGCAGAAAATGGTTTTCCCTCCCTGGATATTTATGGCCTAAAAACTGTTCCACTAAAGAGAAGGCTCCTCCCCATCAGCTAAACCTGTCTCCTAATTCCAGCTGTCTACATAAACTCTGCCTCCAAGTTTATCTACGTGTAAGAACCCTGCCTCCTTGTCAGCTCTATGCAATAAGCTGACTCCCTGTTCAATTCTTTATAATAAAAGACTCAGAGATAGCTCAGTGGTTAAGAGCACTGACTGCTCTCCCAGAGGTCCTGAGTTCAAATCCCAGCAACCACATGGTGGCTCTCACAATTATCTGTAATGAGATCTGATGCCCTCTTGTGGTGTGTCTGAAAACAGCTACAGTGTTCTTATATATAATAAATAAATAAATAAATCTTAAAAAATAAAAGAAAGAGGGTTGGGGATTTAACTCAGTGGTAGAGCGCTTGCCTAGGAAGGCGCAAGGCCCTGGGTTCGGTCCCCAACTCAAAAAAAAAAAAAAAAAAAAAAAGAACCAAAAAATAAATAAATAAATAAATAAATAAATAAAAGAATCCAGAGTACCAAATCCCAGGATCTGTCTGTCTTTTCTTCATTCCCTCACCACCCCAGTCAGGTCCAAGAGCCTGGAAGCAGCAAAACCTACTAGGGTTTTATTTTTTAAAACAATATTCACAACTAAAACTTTACAAATCCAATCAGCAATGGCGGCACACACTAGGGAGGCAGAAGCAGGTGGATCTCTAGGCATTCAAGGCCAGCCTGGTCTACAGAGTGAATTCCATCCAGGACATCCAGGGCTACACAGAGAAATCCTGTCTTGGGGGTAGCAGTAGGGAAGTAGGGAACAACTTCACAATTCCAATCTGTAAACATTACCTCCAGGTTTGTTTGCTTTTGTAGTTCTTGTAGCATGGTCATTGTCTTGTTCAAAATAGCACAAATGCAGCTCTTGGTCTCTTTTTGCTCAACAGAAACTGTCTTAAAGCGTGCACATAAAGCTTGATATCGAGACTTTATTGCTGATAATTCTTTTAAAATTGCAACTGCATTTTTCTATATAAAAAAAAGGTTAATATATATTAAATGATGTTGTGGAAGTGTTAAGCTTATTTTTAAAGTAATATTTACAATACCTTCTACCACATATTTATTTCATCACTATGCAACCGTAGCTGGCCTAAAACTTTACATAAGCCAGACTGACCTTAGAGCCGACCGCTTCTACCTCCTCGGCGCTGCGATTGAAGCTGTGCACCACCATGCCTAGCTAGAAAGGACCTACCTTTGTTTGTACTCAAACACAAAGGTACAGACACACACACAAAACCATAAATACTTAAAAATTTTAAAGGCAATTATGGCAGTGATATAATATGAATTGTGTGTTTGTGTGCGACCTTGCGAAGTGGAGGTCACAGAATGACTCTCAAGGGTAAATTCTCTCCTTCCACTGTGGGTTTAAGGATCTGGCCTGAGGTTGTTGGTTCAGCTTGGAAAGCCCATGATCTGAATAAATATGGCCTTAGAGTAGTAAAGCTCATGAGGGTTGGAGCTGGGTAGGAGAGATGATGGAGAGGTGCTCTTTAATGAATACAGTGTGTTAAGTTTGCAAAGATGAAAGCCTGCTGAGATAGCCAAGCAGTGAGTGGTGATGTACACCTTTGATCACAGCACTTAGCCAGGACAGCCAGAGCTACGCAGACAAGTCCGATCTTGAAAAGAACAAACAGAAAAGGGAAAGACAACCCACTGAGATAAATGGTGAAGATACATGTTTAACAAATGTACCACAGCACCAGAACAGTATATTTCAAAGATTTACATGGCCAAGCACCATGGCAAATGTCTACAATCCCAGCAAATGGGAGGCTTGAATATCTGAGTTCCAAACTGGGTCCTGGGTACACAGCAAGGTTGAGGCCAGCTTGACTCCGTCATTTTAAGGCCAACCTATTCTAGATACTGAGTCTGTTTCAGAGTTACAAAAAGAGTAATTTTTAATGGCAACTATTTTTGAACATTCTGATGGCTCCCGAAAATATCAAGTATGAGTTGCTTGTCTGGCCAGTAAGCAACTCCCCATAGTAGCTCTGCCCATAGAGAGGAAATATGTGCACACAGACTTCCACATGAATGTTCATTCACTGTAGCCTAAAGGTAGGACCAGCCTGATATCTACTGCACTGATGAATGGATAAACAAAAACTATAGTTCTACAATGGATAACTTCTAACCACAGAAAAAAATTAGTACTGGTCATGCTACACCATCAATAAAGTTGGAAACATGCTAAGTGAGAGGTAAGAGAAACTTACTTCCACCCCGCTGTTTGTGAAATGCTTACAGTGACACACCTGTGGGACTAGAAAGTACATTAATAGGTGAAAATGAGAAATGTGGTTTCTTCCTCAGGCGATAAAAATGTTCCAAGAGTTGGGTAATGTAAATAGTGAAACTAAGATTTAAAGGCGGGGGCTGGTGGCATGGCTCAGTGAAAGTGCTTCCCCTGCAGACCTATGTCTACATTCAATCGGCAGAATCCAGTGAGCTGACTCCTAGCCTGAGTTAGGGATTGTCCTCTAACCTACTTATGTAGGCTAGGGACTGCATCCACACTTGCATACACCTCACACATAATAGTAATAAGTATTTTTTTTTAAATTTCTGTGGGAATAGCTATAGGTCTGTGAGTGACTATATTAAAGTCTACTGAGTTGTATACCTTACTGGGTTGGTTTGTTCAAAGTTCAGGCTAGTTTTATACTTGCAAAACCAAAGTTTTGTTTGGAATTCTGTTTAGTTTTTACTTTTTGACAGTCTCACTATGTAGACTTGACTATCCCAGATAAAGGTAAATAGGCTAGCTAAAAATTTATAGCAATGTATGGAATTTTTTTAATTCAAATATATTATTTCCTGTCTATTGTCAAGTATACTGTCAACAGACAACGCATGGAGGTTGTTCCCTCTTTCCCATGGACATGTATTCTTAAAAGGCATGAATTTATGGTCTATGAAAAGAACTCTGATGTGGTGGGCATGCACTTGTGATTCTAGGTATTTAGGGAGCTGACACAAGAGGATCTCAGTTAAGCCCAGAAATGGAGATTAGCCTAAGCAACGCAGTGAGACTCTTCCTCAAAATTAAAGTTAGTACTTTCTAAATACTTTCTAAATAATGTGGCCTTAATACTGTTCGAGTTGGCTTTCTATAGCTGTAATAAAACATTGACCAAAACAATCTCTGGGAGGAAAAGTTTACACAGCATACTCAGCCCAATCACAGTTCACCAGGACAGGAACTGAACCAGAAATCTAGAGGTAGGAATAGAAGCAGAGGCTGTGGAGGAGTGCTGCTTCCTGGCTCGCTTCTCATCACTCGTTCAGCCTGCTTCCTTATACAACCCAGGACCACCTGTACAAGGACGGCTCTCCCTACAGTGGGCGGGCCACTACCTATCAATCATTAAAAAAAAAAAAAAAAAAAAAAAAATGCTTACACAGACTTGCTTACAGGTGAGTCTGATAAAGGCAATTTTTTCAATTGATGTTCTCCCTCAGATGACCCTGGTCTATGTCAAATTGAAAGAAGAAAAAAATAACTAGGGTTGGGGATTTAGCTCAGTGGTAGAGCGCTTGCCTAGTAAGCGCAAGGCCCTGGGTTCAGTCCCCAGCTCTGAAAAAAAAAAAACAAAAACAAAAAACTACATAACTTTATGCAAAATTACTGTTCATATCTATACTATAATTAAGCCAACTAAACAGCATATCATCTTTGCCAAAGAATAGCATGACTACTAAGCCTTCTCCCCTCAAACTAAGAACCAGTATTCTAGGAGTAGAAATGTTCAGGCTTCTTCCTGGCTTGTACCTTTGAGTTCATCATCTGTTTTTAAAAATTAGCACATATTTTATTATCAGTATAATCACTTCAGTATACGATGAGCAATCTTCCAACAAAGCAAGATGTTGTGACTGTACAAACCTAGTGTTCAAAAGCTTAATACTTAGTAATTGTCAGAATATACTACAATTAGAAATATTACTAGAAAATATTTGGACAAAGTTACCAAGCATAATGGTGCACACTTTTAATGCCAGTACTTGTAAGGCAGAGGCAGGAAGCTATCTGAGGTGGAATCCAGGATAGTCTACATAGTGACACAGTCTACATAGTGAGTTCCAGGACACCACCCAGGGCTTAGTGAGTGAAACCTTGTGTTGAAAACAAAACAAAGAACAAAATAAAACAAAATGATTTACTTATTTCCCGATTACCTCTCCTGCTGAGTGTGGGTGATTAATCTTGACTTCATATTCCAGCCTATACTGAAGGTAATCCAAATCAGAATCAGCTTTCTGGAACTAAAAAACCATACACATATATTATTTAGTAAACGAAAATAAATTAACATATTCATTCTTTTCATGTTTGAATATTATACTAATATATGATAAACACTCATTCTAAACTTACATAGAAAGTATATAACAGCACTTGGGAGGCAGAGGCAGAAGGATCTCTATAAGTTCAAGATACAGAGCAAGTTCCAGAACAGCCAAAGCTACAAAATAAAACTGTCTCCAAAAACAAAACAAAAGTATATATAAGCCAGGCAGTGGCTCACCCCTTTGACTCCAGCACTCGGGAGGCAGAGTTGGAGAACTCTCTGTGAGTTTGAGGTTAAGAGTTCCAGGACAGCCAGAGCTACAGGGAAAACCCATCCCCTTAGAGAAAGAATATGAACACAAAGGTTTATAAAGTAAACAATACCCATAAGGTTTTAATAAACCTTAAAACTAGGTCTGTGTGGGATGGCAACGTGACTCAGCAGGTGAAGGTGCCTGCAATTAAGCTTGATGATGTAAGTTCAGTCCCCAAGATCCACATGGTAAAAGGACGTAAGCTTTCTTCTGTAGTTCTGGGACAGGGTTTAATGTAAACCAGGTATACCTAGGGCAGGCTACTGCAGAAAATAAGCTTGAAATCCTAATCATTCAGTTTACCCCTCTAAAGTGAGTAGCTGGGATTAGAGGCCTATGTACCTCCATTACCAGGCAGTGCAAGGATCTGGTACCAGGGCTTCTTCTATACTTCCCCAAGCTACATCCATCCAAGGACCTACCTGGTGAACAAAGAACTTGTTCACATTGTACTTTAGACCTTAACATGCACCAGAACATGTGCACCACATGTGCATTAGCTGTTTTATATAGGGCTATGTTAAATCTTGTTAAGATTTCATTTGAGAGCTGGAGAGATCCAGTGGTTAAGAGAACTCTTACTCTTGCAGAGAATCCAGGTTTGTTCCATTCTCAGCATCCACATGACTGCTCAAAACCAACTATATAACTCAAGCTTCAGAAGATCCAGTACCCTCTTCTGGCTTCCAAATCTCCTGTACATGTGAAGGATATAGACTCAAGCAAGCACATACATACATACATACATACATACATTCATACACACACATAAAAAATATTAAATTTACAAAAAAAACTTTTAAATTTGTGTGTGTGTGTGTGTGTGTGTGTGTGTGTGTGTGTGTGTCTATGTTTGCTTGCCACATGTGTAAAAAATCCCAGAGGCCACAAGAAAGTGTAGGATCCTCTCAAGTTGGAATTGTAAACAATTGTAAGCTGCCTAACCTGGGTGCTGAGAAGCAAACTCCAGTCCTCTGAAGAACAAAAAGCACCTTAACCACAGAGCCATCACTCCAGTCCCCAAACCACAAATCTCCAAGAAAAAAAAAAGAGTAATGACCTCAGATTGAGAAAAAATATGTGTGCATTGGGTGTGTGGTTTATGTGCATACACATATGTATAGGTACCGTGTACTATGCATGGACAAGAAGACATTAAGACATTAAAGAAGATATATCAGTTGCAAATAAACATAAAATATTCAATATTCAATATCACTAAGAGGACTATGGAAAA
Organism: Rattus rattus; assembly: GCF_011064425.1. Taxonomy (NCBI): domain Eukaryota; kingdom Metazoa; phylum Chordata; class Mammalia; order Rodentia; family Muridae; genus Rattus; species Rattus rattus. The sequence goes on from NC_046162.1 coordinate 83,677,856, forward strand.
GATTTATCAAATTTTTACGTGTGTGTGCATATATGTGTGTGTGTGTGTGTGTGTGTGTGTGTGTGTGTGTGTGTGTGTGTGTGTGTGTGTGTGTGTGTGTGTGTGTGCGTGTGTGTTTTCAACACCATGTCTCTCTGTGTAGCTCTGGGCTCCTGGAACTCATTCTGGTCTTGAACCAGGAGATTCACCATCCCCTGCCTCCCATGTGATAGGATCGAAGGCTGTGCCACCATCTTGTTGATTTTAGCAACTCCTCCTTATAGTCCCATTTCTCAGTATTTACACAAAAGAAATAAGAAATTATGTCCACACAAAGATGTTCAATGCTTCCAACAACTTTATTCATAACAGGCAAAGCCTGGAAACAACCCAAGAAACAATGTCAGATTTTATAAAATGGAATATACTCAGCAATAAAAATGAATCAATTATCAATGTATACAATAAGATGAAAAAAGCAGTTAGAGTAAGTACAAGAATGGGAACATAAAAGAACAAATAATTTTTTAGCCCATTAACTACTGTTTGAGAGGAGATAGTAGAAAGACACAAAGATACTTTTGAAATGAAATATAATGAAAATGTTTTATATCATAGTAGTGGAGTTCGTTACATTATATATACATTTAACAAATCATAGTGTATACTTAAATTTTTAGTTTTACTTACATAAAATGTACATCAAATTCATTACCAAAAACTGATGGTTGTTGTATGGACAAAACAGTGTGTGACACACTGTTGACAAACTACAACTTCCACAACAAGATTTTTTTTTTTTTAATTCTATCTTTATTTTCTTTTGAGGGGGAAGTTGCAAGGGCAGAAGGCCGATAAAGGAAAATGAGTGGAATTGGGGTGTTGGGGTGTATGATGTGAAATTCACAACCAATAAAAGGGGTTTTTTTTCCTCTCTTTTTTTTTTTTTTCTTTTCTTTTTTTCGGAGCTGGGGACTGAACCCAGGGCCTTGAGCTTGCTAGGCAAGCGCTCTACCACTGAGCTAAATCCCCAACCCCTAAAAGGGTTTTTTTAAAAGTAATGATTTATATTTTAAGTTTACAATAACCAAGCATTTCTAAGTTTTAAGGATTTTATTATTCTGTGTATGTATCAGTGTGTCTTTGTAATTGTGTGCCTGCAGAGACCAGAAGACAGCACTGAACCACCGGTACAAGCTAGTGGTACAAGTGGCTATGACTACTAGAGATGTATGTGCTGGGAAGGGAACTCAGGTCCTCTGTAGCGTTCTTAACTGCTGAACCATCTCTCTAGTCCCCTTCCTAAGTGTTAAATGTAAACATGTCGTATATAATACTAAAGTGAACACTAAGACTTAAATCATTACCACAGCAAATAGGCATGAGAGACTATTTATCACTTACCAACTCAGGCAAGACCTAACAGTTGCCAGAACCTACCCAAGTCTATTACAAAAACAAGCAAATTACAAAGTACTATTCATTTAGACAAGCCATGACATCACAAAATACAGAAATGAATTTCCAGTGCAATACAGAAATGATTAATGTTAAGATTTTTTTTCAAATGTTGACTTTTTAAAAAATATACAGTAACAAAATTACATAGTAACTGAAAGTTATAGAAAACTTTCCACAAATCCTGAAGATGTAAGACAAGAACCAAGACAGGTGCGTAGTAGCCTGCTCCCGGATGCTTTGACAATACTATTGCACTGCTAGCTGTACAGTACAGTAGTGCAATAAAGTCAGAGCAGTCGTCAGCAGTAGCCAGCAGGAAAGAAAGGGAGGGTTCAGTGTGCAAAGACCTTAAAGTTGGGTTGCCATTTTGGTCAGAAGACATCCAAACCTAAAAACATTTATACCAAAGTTTACTCTTTGAAAGGCAAAGGACCAAAGTGATAATTGTTTTTGGATGACTAACCTGTAAATAGCAGCATTCAGACATAAGCACGCACAGATGTAAAGGATTTTGTAATATGTCCTCAGCCTTTAGTAACTAACATGGGCATCAGTAATACTTTACAATCGAGGTTAACAAAATCAGCTGTGATTACTGAGGCAAATATGTGAAAAACAATTTATGTTCTTGCTAAAATGTAATGTTAGTTAACTCCTCTTCCAAAGCAATTGGGCTGCCTACCATAGAAAGCAAGTCCTTTGAGTAATTACTTCAAAGAACAAAGGAAAAGGATTCATGGGTTAAGAGCATTTGTTCTTGTAGAGGTCCTGGGTTCGATTCCTAGCACCCATGTGGCAGTTCAAAATCATCCAGAGTTCCACAGGATCCAATGCCCTCTTCTGACTTCCTCGGGCACGAGGCATAAATGTGGTGCATAGATAAAACACTCATATTCATAAAATAAATCTCAAAAGAAAAAAAGAAAAAAATGAATCTCTCAAATCTATATACCCAATTTATCTCTATAGAACCTAATACACGTGCATGCATGCAGAGAGATACACAGACAGACAGACAGACAGACACAGACACACACACACACACACACCCCACACACAGCACTTAAATCTTATGCTTTGGGGCTAGAAAGATGGCCCAGAGGTTAAAAGCACTGATTGTTCTTCCAGAGGTCCTGAGTTCAATTCCCAGTAACGACATGGTGGCTCACAACCATCTATAATGGGATCTGATACCCTCTTCTGCTGTGTCTGAAGAGACAGTGTACTCATATACATAAAATAAATAAATCTTAACCCAAGAGTCTATTGAGGACTATTATAACATGGGAAGAGATTATCAGGGAACCAGTATATTCTAAAGAGAATGTTGGCCCAACCTAACCTAATGCTAGACAAGAGGATATTTAATATTCACTCTTAAAATATCCTATGTAGTAAAGAAAGGCATTCCCTTCAAACTTAGAACTATCAAGAAAACAATGAGAGGGATAATATGTTTCTTTAAAAGTCAGAAGTGAACCAAGAAACAGAATCCAAGGATCCTATTACACTGCCTTTGTCAACAATCCCAAGTGGGATGACCAAAGGAGGGCAGGAGGTAAATACCACTCAGTCAGAGAGTGAAGGGAAATGTTAGCAAACAAAGGTTACCCTACAATGTGCTTACTCCACCATTAGTAATGCTGACTGATGAAAAAAATTCCCATTATTTTCATTGACCTTCCATTACATGGTCCAGTTCAGCTACAAAGCAGATCAAATCTACTGAAAAATGGGGTACTTATCCTCAAATCCTGGGCTACAAAACCCAAATTTGGGATTATTTAACTCTGCTAACCAAGCATTGGGTTTTAAAGACAAATGTTTAAAAAGCAAATTTAATTTTCTGAATAAAATGTTAACACGGAAAAAATTTCAAATAATTAATATTAGGCTTTTTTTTTACCAAATGAGGATAACTACTGCCTTTACAAAGTTAAATAGTATGCACTCCTATTATATATGCAAGGACTCCTTAGCAAATCTTTTAAGTATTGTAAAGACCTAGGAATAAAAGAAGATTGCATAAGAAATCATTTATCTTTGACATACAAAGTAACTTTTTCCACAGATACTTTTTTATAAAAAGGATCAGAGCAAGTGTAAAGATAAAATGTCTGCTGTTGCCTGGTCAATAAAAAGCAGTTAATATTGAAAATCATGATAAAAATAATTTGTTTCTCAAGCCCTTGATTATGGAAAAAACTTCAGTAACTAGAAGAATATAAATGCTACCACGAATTTACTTCAGGAAATGTCACAAAAGGAAAAGCCATTTTCCTTTCATCCTCTGCAAAAAGAAATTTTAAAGCTACCCCATAATTTATACAATATTTAAACATGTTCAACAACTTTATAACTTCCTAAAACTTCACCTTTCCAAAGATGTTTAACTTTTGTTTTAAGATGATTTGCTCAATATTTTTTAAAAGTCTGAGTATTGATTGTACTGGAAAGACTAGATAAAGCTCAGAAATTGATCGACCAACTAATTCTGGTAAAATTCTGTTAAAAACAAAATAGCCTCTAACAAACAAAAATATCTCTAGCTATTCCAGTGGAAGGAATTCATAATATGGGAGAGAGGCACAGGCATGCCGGTTTATTGATAGACTCTAACCACACTATTTAACACTTTATATGTATCTATTTTTAATATGGCAATAACTCTCTCTCTCTCTCTCTCTCTCTCTCTCTCTCTCACACACACACACACACACACACACACACACACACACACGAGCAAATTAAATCAAATATTCGTTTTTAAAGATTTGGAAAGCTGCAGAAAATACTTCTCCCTTCCCATCCCTACACTCCCTCCACAAAGAAAGTTTTGAAATACAATGATAAACGCGACGGGAAATCTTTCTAATAAAATGTGTTTGAAACACCTGAATTCATTAATGCAAGAGAAAAGAAACTGAGGCCTCACACCTTCTGGGGTGAGAATGGGGGAGGCGGGATGGTACTAGCTATCTTCCAGGATTTCCCAAAACTCTTTCTCAAGGCAGAAGTTACAAAGCAAGATTTTTCCTTGGCGAGAGTGGCTCAGACAACGGATACCTAAGCAGAGGGGAAAGACAGATTGAAGATGAAGAAATGTTTTACTTTTTAATATTAATCTTGTTATTTTTAAAGGGGGTGGTGGTCCAGTGATCAATCTGAAAGAAAAGTGATTATGCAAAAGAAGCCTGAAGACAGAACAAGAAAACTAAGAAAAAAGGCGCGGCGATCTACCGAGCAAGGATGGGAGGGCGGGAATAAAGAGAACACTGATGGAGAACCACAAGGCCCCTCCGCTGGGTGCCCAGCGCACGCCAGCCTCGCCCGCAGCCGCCGAGGTCCTTCGTCCCGGGCTCTCCTTGCACAGAGGAATGGAAGTGGGCATCTGGAAAGCAGACGGCCGGGCCTGGCGAAACGCCACTCGCGCTCCGGGAAGGAGCTCCAGGCTCGGTCCCCCTCGGCGGCTCTTCTTCCTCGCCACCTCCGGGCCGCACAGAGCCGGGTCTGCGGGACCGCGGGCAAGTTTCTCGGGCGAGTCTAGCGTCCTGTTTCAGACTGTCCCAGCCCGCCTACGAGTAGGTGCACAGTGGACCTCAATTTCTCCGCGCCCCTAGACTTCTGCCCCACCTCATCCTCCATCCCCCTTTTCGGGAAACATAAACCGATCCCATCTCCTCCTCGAAGCTTTTAAAGACCGCACCAGCCACGCTTGAGGAAGGAAGGTGGAAATACACGAGGCAGTATCTGTGCCTGGCGCGGCAGGAGCCGATGGAGGTGAAAGCCAGGACCAGGGAATTACAAAGGCCCCACACCCTCAACATCTCCCGCCATTTCCCTCACCAGTTCCCCGGATGTAACCCCTTCCCCCGCGGCGGTTAAGAGACCAAGGCGGCGGTAGCTCCCTTGTACAGAAGGAAGGGACTCAATTCGGGTTCCAGCCTCCAACCCAGTTTCAGGCGACTCCAAATTGCGCCTCACCTTCTAGGCCTTCGGTGGAGAACACTAATTACCCAGTAGGTTTCCTTCACTTTCCACTCACCATCAGTTCCAGCTTATCGACCTCCGCCTCCATATTGAATAGTTGACATTCCACAGACCGCGGAGGCGCTTAAGCTGCAAGCCGTGCTAGCACTGAGGGCCTCTATTGGACAGCTGTCACTCAACGTCTCGCGCTCATTGGCTAGTCAGTTCCGTCGGCGCCCGCCCATTGGCGCCTGGGTAACGCCCCTCCTTATGAAACGCACTTTCCTGTTGGACAAAGACACAAAACGCCGCAGGAGGATTGGCTACTGAATATGTGGTTTTTTCCATTGGCTGCCTTGTGTTCCTTACTTTCAAGTTCATACTTGGAAAAGAGTTTGTGATTGGTGCACTCAGAAGCAGCAGCAGCCAATGACATAGAAGCTTCCACGGTCGGCCTAGGCGACGTGACACACCTTCTTTTCTCTCCGGCTTCCCCGCCCCTTCTCGCCCGCCTTCCCTTATTCATACAAGAAGCGCCTCAGTTCGGATTGGCTAGGGTGTGATGCTCTCTTGGCCAATCGTAGTCCAAGCTGTGCTTTGATCCTTTCAAGACAACGAACCCTGTAGAGACCACGTCTACGATTGGTCGCTCCTCGGCAAAGATTTAATTTTGAAATTTTCTTTATGGTGTGGAAGAGGCTCAGGCCCGAACTTCGTCTAATCCCCAGGCTCTTAGACTAGTAAGTCAACGATGATTTTTTTTCTTTGTTACCTACTCCCGTCTTCCGTTACTCAGACTGTTGATGGTTGGGTTCTTAAGTCTGAAGGAGGTGGGGTCTTGAGCTGGACAGGGAGGGAAGAAGGAGCAGAAAAGGGAAGGTTCGGGACAGGACAAGAACTCCTCTGGCATCATCTGAGCCATATTTCTATTTAACACTGCAATATATGTTTTGAAGGTAATGCCTTTTGCTTCTCAAAGGGGGCCCGCCTACTAGCGCGGTATTGGCTTCTCTGGTCTCTAGTGACGAATGCAAACTATAGGGATCTACCCAATTTTCCTATCAGAATATGTATTTAAGCAGATGCTCTCCCCCGCCATTCTTCAGCACATTTAAGTTTGTGGAGGAATATTTTCTGTCAGGTAGTTTTACAACGTTCCATAATGCAAAGTTACTTCTGACATCTATTTTAAAAGTATACCCTTTTTACTGTATGTCTAGTAGTATGCCAGGTAAGACTAAGGACCCGTGGTCACTCAGAAAAAGACATAGGAAAGGACCGCGTGGGGTCGGGGGGTGGGGAGTAAGGGGGAGCAATGCTTCACAACATAAAATGGCAGTGATCCTGTATTCAAGGTAAACCAATGAATTGGTGATGGAAATTAAATTGACTAGAGGAGGATGTAAAAACTGTGTTTTAGAACGTTGGTGATGAAATAGCAACTGTCATTTCCGATGCTGCCACAGTTTTAGAAGTGCCCCTGGCCAAAGAACTTTCCATATAATTGATGGAGTTCTTAAAGAACCAGCAGTGTCAACTCATGCAGAGACTAATTTTCGTTCTGAGACAGGAGCTTGTGAAGCAACAAACTAAAACTGAAAAAGCCCTTTTGGGGCTTCAGATCAAACTAACCTAGACCTTTTTTTTTCTTCAGATAAGGAAATATATTTAAACATAAAACATAAGTATTTTAAATACTATTAAAGTGTTTCAAAATACCTGTCTTAAAACAGGTCTTTCATTTTGGGTAATTGTATAAAGCCTGTTAAAGTTACTGTAGCCACACAGTCTATTAGAAAAAGCCATGGTCTCTGAAGACGTACAGACCTGCATTTTTATATTCTATTGTATTATAGTAGGTAGATAGCTAATCTAACCCTCGGCTTAGTTTTGTATAACACTAGGACTAAAATCTTCCCTATCAGGGATTAAAACCTTTGAGGAGATTGAAGATTAGCAGAGGAAAAGAAGAATGTGCCCCCACTTAAGGGGGCATTTAATAAATGGTCCCTCCCACTGTGACATCTGCCTGTCCTAGTAGATGCTCATTAAATGTTGCTGAATGACAAACCTATCTTAATATACTATAACCCACCACAGCCATTTTCTCTATGATAGGGAAAGCGAAGGGCTAAGTACTGTTGTCACTTGGTAGACTGTTTTCTAACATGCAGAAAGCCTTGGCTTGGCCCTGCAGCCCTTCATAAACCCAGTGGGATGTGTCCTATACTGCAGTCCATCAAGTAGAGGTGGAGTCATTCTCAGCTGTATAGGAAGGGTGAAGGCCTCCCCGGGATGCACAGGATCTTGTCTCACAATTACTTTTAGAAAGGAAGGAGGGTCAGCTCAGTAACAGAGCACTTGCTAGACAAACGCAAAGACCTGGGTTTGGTCTCCGGCCGGGGAAGAGGGGCTTGCAGGGAATAAAGAGAAGTTCACTTGGCTTCATGAATAAAACCACAAAAGCAAGGTGAGGGGCCAATGTAAGCCAAAGGAAAAGATTCTGCAGAGGCAGTTTAAATCTCAGTGTACATCTTCTTCCATTTGAAGTGATTTGTAGAACACTGGTTACTTTCTCTCTGGTTTTGGGGTTGGTTCGGTTTTTTTTTTTTTTTTTTTTTTCCTTTTCTTTTTTTCGGAGCTGGGGACCGAACCCAGGGCCTTGCGCTTGCTAGGCAAGCGCTCTACCCCTGAGCTAAATCCCCAACCCCGGGTTGGTTCGGTTTTATGAGACAGGGTCTCATATACCCAGGCTGGCCTTGAACTCATTAGGTACCTAGGGCTATCCTTAAGTCCTGATCTACCTGTCTCCACCTTCCAAGTAGTGAGTACACGTCCAGGTGTGTACACTGTACCTGGGTTTTTGGATGTCTTAGATACAGGATCACTCATGTCTCTTAAGATGTTCTTTCATCCACAGTGGTCCTTCTGCTTCAAATCCTAATCCCCAATTCTGGGATTGCAGATATCTACCACCATGCCCACAACTACAATTTATTTCTTTTTTTTTTTTTTTTTAATTAAATTGGTTATTTCTTATTTACATTTCAAATGTTATTTACAATTTATTTATTTTATATATATATATATATTTTATTATTAACTTGAGTATTTCTTATATACATTTCGAGTGTTATTCCCTTTCCCGGTTTCCGGGCAAACATCCCCCTCCCCCCTCCCCTTCCTTATGGGTGTTCCCCTCAACCCTCCCCCCATTGCTGCCCTCTCCCCAACAGTCTAGTTCACTGGGGGTTCAGTCTTAGCAGGACCCAGGGCTTCCCCTTCCACTGGTGCTCTTACTAGGATATTCATACAATTTATTTCTTAACCAAGGTTGGAGAGAAAGGAAAAACCTTGAAATTAACCTAAACCAGCCAAGACGATATATTCAGGGATATATAAAGTTTCTATAGCATAACTGAAGTTTTATACATTTTCTATATGTATCCATTATTATTATTTAAGAAAACATGCATTCCAGGGACTAAAGAACACTGGCTGCTCTTCTACAGGACTTGGGTTCAAATCCCAGCACCCACATGGCAGCTCACAACCATCTGTAGCTCCAGTGGATATGCAGGCCTCTTCTGGCCTCATCAGGCACCAGGCATGCAATGGGTGTGAAGCCAGACACACAGGCAGGCAAAGCACCCATCTACAAAAAATACATTTTTTTCAACTTCAAAACTTTCTCTACAGAAATCATGCCCAAGTTCAAACAGCGAAGAAGAAAGCTAAAAGCCAAAGCCAAACGGTTATGTAAAACGAAAGAAGCCTCTCGGGTCCTGCCTAAGTTATTGGCACCTCCCCCTCCACCACCCACACCAGAAAGGTAAGGTGTGATGGAGAAGACAGAAACAATTAGAGCTCATCCGTGTCGGCCAATGATAATACAGAACATGCAGTCATCTTTGAATTTCACCTCCCCGCATAAATCATTTTCATTTTATGTATGTCCCATGTGACCTTTGAACTGTGTCTATACTAAAAGTATTGCTGGGCATGGTAGTTCATGCTCTCTGTAACCCAGGAAGAGGTTTCCCAGGTCCAGAACACATTTCTAAGCCTAGCAGTTCAAAAGTAGAAGTAGGAGGATCAAGAGTTCAAGGTCTCAGGAGGTTGAGGCAGGAGAATTGCTGGGAGTTCAAGACTTTCTTGGGCTACATAGTGAGTTCCAGGCCAATCTAGGCTATGAAGTAAAACAAAGTAGAGGAGGGCACAGGTCTTCACAACATCACTCAGGAGGGAATGCAGGCAGACCTCTGTGAGTGCTAGGCCAGCTGAGGGATGTGTACGGTGATGCCGAAGGAAATCCTGTCTAGAGCCAACAGGAAGGTGTCCTTTGCCTCCAAGCAAAGTTTGATAGTGGAGTTTGATCCCTGGAACCTGCATGCTGGAGAAACAACTCCTGAGATTGCCCTCTGACCATAGCACACATGCTCTAGCGTGTGCGCGCACGCGTTCCCCCCACCACACACACACACACACACACACACACACACACACACACACACCCCAGAGTATTTAAGCTGGACACTGGTGGCACATACCATTATCCTAGCATTCTAAAGGTTGAGAAGATAATCAAGAATTCAAGGTTATCCTCAACTTACACAGCTAATTCAGAACTTACGTGAACTATGTGAAACTGACTCAAAAATAACTAAGTTAAATTTTTAACCAGACGTCCTGAATTTTACATAGCACAAGAGTTCAAATGAGGGCCGCAGAGATGGCTCAGTGGTTCACAGACTGCTCTTGCCTAGAGTACTCTGAGGTCCCAGCACTTATGCAGGGTATCTCATAATACCTGGAACTCCAGCTCTAGGGGATCTGATACCTTCTTCTGGGCTCCTCAAGTATCTGCAGACACACACACACACACACACACACACACACACACACACACACACACACACCTTTCTTTAAAAATGTGTTCAAGGGGTTGGGGATTTAGCTCAGTGGTAGAGCACTTGCCTAGCAAGCGCAAGGCCCTGGGTTCGGTCCTTACCTCCGAAAAAAAAAAAATGTGTTCAAATGAAGTAAGAATCAGAAGGAGTTGTGTTCAAATCCAAAGTACATACTTTCCCTTTTGAGTTAAATTTTTTTTGAGTAATTGTAGAAACTAAGGAGAGAGGGGTGTAGAACTTGGAAAGAAGCCTTAGTTCTGGTTAGGTTGGCCATCTGTTCTTTTTTTTTTTTTTTTTTTTTCTTTTTTTTTTTTTTTTTAGGAGCTGGGGACCGAACCCAGGGCCTTGCGCTTCCTAGGCAAGCGCTCTACCACTGAGCTAAATCCCTAACCCCTGGCCATCTGTTCTTAGATTCGGAAGTTGAATGTCTCGTAGAAAGGAAGGCTGAGCCCCAGGAATTGGGGAACTAGCGTTCTTACTAGCATGCTTTGTGAACCCATCCTTGCAGCTTCCGCCCCACTTTCTTTTGTTCTTGAGGATAGATTCTTACTTTGTTGGTTTTCTTTGAGACAGCGTCTTTCTAGCTCCAGTCTTGGCCACCCTGGAACTGTCTACTCCAGACTGATCTTGAGCTTTCAGAAATCACCCTGCTTTAACCCCTCCCATGTCGTCTCTCGGTGCCTGGCATGGACCACCTCATCAGCTTATTTTACTGTTGGTATGCCAGGGGTTAAATCAGGGTGTCACACACAAAGAACAAAAATTAAAAATAAAGTCAGGCTTCATAGCTCACATCTATGATCCCATATCATGTTTAACAAGGTCATCATAGAACACATGAGATCCAGTCTCAAAAAATAAAAATATGTCCCTCGATGGTGGTGATAGTAGTACAAGCCTTTACTTTACTCCCAGCACTCAGGAGGCAAAGGCAGATGGATCTCTGAGTTCAAGGCCAGCCTAGTCTACAAAGTGAGATCCAGGATAGCCAGGGCTCGAGTGAGCTAGCTCATAACCGTGCACAACTCTGGCTACAGAAGACCTCTTACCTTCTTCCCTGGCCTCTGCAGGCACTCACACACATGACATACACTCACACAGATGCAGCACACATATACACACAAGTTATTTTAATCTAACAGTAAATAAATAAGGCTATGTTTAGCACAGACATGTGATCCCAGCACTCAGGAAACACAGGAGAGAGGATTGGTGTAAGTTCAAGGCAACCATGGTCCACACACAGCCAGTTCCAGGACAGTCAGAACAACATAGTAAGATCCTGTCTCAAAAAAAAATAAAAAAAAAAAAAAAGCAAAGCAATGAAGTCCACCAGTCATTCAGAGCCTGGTCCTGAGTCACATTCTAAACAAGCTATTTGTGACAGGAGATACAGCTCACTGTAACAACATGTACTTAGCAAACACCCTTAGACTCCCCTGCCCCAAAACTAATTATTTTAAAATAAATAAAGTCTACTAATTACTTAATTAGAAGTTGTCACTCTGACCTAGGTTGGGGTTGGGGGATGGTATATTTTGGGTTTTTGGGGATCAGAGTCACACTCTGTAGCCTTGACTGACCTAGAACTCACAGAGATCCGCCTGATTTTATGCTATGACTTAGAAGCAGGGGTGTCCTTTTTTTTTTTTTTAAGATTTATTCATTTATTATATATAAGTACACTGTAGCTGTCTTCAGACACACCAGAAGAGGGCATCAGATCTTATTACAGATGGTTGTGAGCCCCCATGTGGTTGCTGGGAATTGAACTCAGGACCTCTGGAAGAGCAGTCGGTGCTCTTAACCATTGAGCCATCTCTCCAGCCCCCGTGTCCTTTCTTTTTTGAGACAGGCTCTTACAATATTGTTTTGACATAGAACTCACTATGTAGAACAAGCTTGCCTTAAACTTATATCCAGCCTCCTGCCTCTGCTTTCTGAGTGCGTGCTACTATGCCTAGCCAAGACCTATGATTTTTTTTTTATTTGTTTTGTTTGATATTTCTTCCACAGAGTGGTTACTTCTTCAGCAGATATTCCCCAAAGCAGAAACTGGCTAAGACCATCTTGGAACTTAAGACTTCCTAACATCAAAGCTGCAATAAACCTTTGGACAAATAGAGCATGGTGCATATACAGTTGCTGTCAGACCTGTGTAGCCCAGGTATCGGGTTCATAAACCTGTTCTCAGCAATATAGCTTCTGTTTTTGTTCTGCCACATTGAGTGTTTGTGTTCTTTTATGGTTCCTGGGCTTGCTATACTCCTGAGGCTAAACTTAGATGAGGTTCATTTGGGCGATTATACTTGTCTTTGCTTACGTAAGACACATGTGACACCACTTGCTTTATCATGCTGCTCATGAGCCTCACACTTGTTTATCTATAAATTTCAGAGTTTAGAAGTATTAAAAGATGCCATCTTCCCATCCCGAGTCTACCACAGAGAACTTCACAGCCTTAAACAACAATTACGTGTTTTGAAAAGCGAATTGTGCGAGCTTCAAGAAAACTTGAAGGTTGGTATTGCCAAACAAACAAATCCAGAGATTTCATTTAGAAAGACAATTGCAGCAGTAAAATACTCTGGGTATGAATTTGGGTAATACCTCAAATGTCAGGCGAAACGAGTTCCTTTTGCAATAGAGGGAAGCAAAGCTGTCCTGGGGACATTGGAGAGATGGCCACCAGGTTAAAACTGTCCTGGGGACATTGGAGAGATGGCTACCAGGTTAAAACTGTCCTGGGGACATTGGAGAGTGGCCACCAGGTTAAAACTGTCCTGGGGACATTGGAGAGATGGCCACCAGGTTAAAACTGTCCTGGGGACATTGGAGAGATGGCCACCAGGTTAAAACTGTCCTGGGGACATTGGAGAGATGGCTACCAGGTTAAAGCTGTCCTGGGGACATTGGAGAGATGGCTACCAGGTTAAAACTGTCATGGGGACATTGGAGAGATGGCTACCAGGTTAAAACTGTCATGGGGACATTGGAGAGATGGCTACCAGGTTAAAACTGTCATGGGGACATTGGAGAGATGGCTACCAGGTTAAGAGTGTGCTGCTCTTGCAGAGGCTCAGGCTTGGCTCCTACATCTATCATGGAAATCTTACAAGTGCCTGTAACTCCAGCTTTCAGGGATCCAGCCTCTCTGGCCTCCTCCACAGGAGTCTGTACTCATAAGTGCACACATCCACACATCCACATAACTAAAACTTAAATCGATTTTCAAATGTACATTAGGAAAAAGTAATGGTCTTGGCCACACAAACAAAATGAAAGTATAAAAAGGGATTATAAATAAAATAAAATAGAAGTATAAAAGGAATTTCACTGGGCAACACTGAACTTAATCAGATTGACCAAAGAACAAAAAAACTCTAAAAGGTTTGGGACAATAGATGCTTTCTTACATTATTGAGATGAGCATAAACTAATAGAATTTTTATGTGCTATGGTAAGGAAATGGCTCAGTGGGTAAGTACTTGCTACTCTTGCTGAGAACCCAGGGTTAGTTCCCAGCACCCATGTTGGGTATCTCATTACTGCCTGTAACCCTAGTACCAGGGAATCGGACGCCCTCTTCTGGCCTCTGCAGGCACCTACACCCACAACAGTGCACATTCAAACAGACAGACACACATACATATGTATATATAACATAAAATGATCATCTCACTCTTTTTTTTTTATATTTATTTATTTTATGTAAGTGAGTACACTGTCACTGTCTTCAGACACACCAGAAAAGGGCATCAGATCCCATTACAGATGGTTGTGAACCACCATGTGGTTGCTGGGAATTAAACTTAGGACCTGTGGAAGGGCAGTCAGTGCTCTTAACCACTGAGCCATCTCTCCAGCCCCATGATCATCTCTTTAAAACATTTTCTGTTTTCTTCAAAGCAGGAAGTGGCTAGGAACGGGCTTAGTTGGTACAGTACTGAGTCAGCACACAGGAGGCCCTGGTACAGAAGCAGCCATAGTGGTAAAGACCTAGAAGGATAGCACTTAGGAGGCAAAGGCTGAAGGATTGGAAGTGAAGACTGTCTTCAGCAGCATAAGGAGGCTGAGGTAGCCTGTGAAACATGAGCCCTGTCTCACAAAAAGTATTTGTAGGCCTGGAAAGATGGCTCGGCAGTTAAGAGCCCTGACTGCTCTTCCAGAGGTCCTGAGTTCAATTGCCAGAAAACACATGGTGGCTCACAACCATCTGTAATGGGATCTGATGCCCTCTTCTGCTGTGTGTGAAGACAGCAACAGTGCACTCATAGAAGTAAAATAAATAAGTAATTCTTTAAAGTACATGTTTTTAGCTGGGCATACAATTTAGTGGTAAAGCATTTGCCTGGCATGTGGACTCCAAGTTCAATCTCCAGTGTGAGGGAAGGGGAGTTGCAAATAATAAATACTGAAGTATGATGAGTGTGCAAATGTGTGCAAATGTAACATTCATGAGCCTGGGAGTGTAGCTCAGTGGCAGACTGTTTGCCTAAAATGTCAGCTGCTCAATCCTCAGCACGCAGCAATGAGCCACAAAAGAAGCCAGGACAGCAACCATCCCCGGCACGCAGTGCCAACACTTAGTTAGGTGTGGTAGGGCGTGGCAGAGGTATGAGTTCTGAGCCACGGTAAGAGAGAATGAGATGCTGTCTCAAACAAAACAACACAGAAGAATATACTATTGAATAAATTAAATATAGGGGCCTAGAACGAGATGTGTTAGGATTCTATAGGATGCATCATGTGTAGTTAAAGCATATAATGTGATATTTTTGAGTTGGGCACAGTGACATGTATCTATAGTTCCCATCTGCTCAGGAAGCGGAAATAAGTGAGTTACCTGAGCCTAGGAATTCGAGACCAGGCTGGCTAATTAGGAAGATCCCCATCTCAAAATAGCCAATCACCTACCTAGGTAATTAACTCAGTGGAATTATGCTTATGAGATACACACACATATGTATATACACACATATGTATGATATCTGTGTATACCATATACCATATATGTATATAAAACCTTGTATATAAGAACATATTATTTAATATATAATATACACTTACATATATAAAATATATGCATATTATATTAATACATGTTTTAAAAATACATATTATACAATATTTTATTATATACATATAAATTACTATACACATACATAAATACTTATATTTCCTTACATGGGAAGACCGTCTTAGAGCATGGCTCTGGTCCATTAGTACACCAGTATCCTGAAATGCACAAGGCCCTGAGTGTGCTCCTCATAACTGAAAACAAGATTGACAAAGAGCACAGCCTGGTTGTGGTTGGGATGGGTAGATGACCAGAAGAGGGTATCAGATCTCTTGGAACGGAGTAGACAGTTGTAAGCTGCCCCATTTGCTCTGGGAACCAAACCCAGTCCTCTGCAAGAGCTGCAAGCTTGTAAGTGCCAGGCCTGGGTTGGGGATTTAGCTCAGTGGTAGAGCGCTTGCCTAGCAAGCGCAAGGCCCTGGGTTCGGTCCCCAGCTCGAAAAAAAAAAAAAAAAAAAAAAAAGTGCCAGGCCTTCTCCGTTGCTCAATAAACAGTAGCCTTACTGGAGTAAATTTGTTGATATTGTCCAGAGTCATCTATAGCCCTGTAATCCTAACACCAGCAAGGCTGAGGAAATAGTTTGTCTGGCTTTTAAGGCCAGCCTGAGTTACAGTATGAAACCCTGCCTGAAAAAAGGAAAAAAGAGAAAAAAACAAAAACAAACAAAAAACTGTGCATCACCCAATTAATCTATTGTCTATTTGTCAAATATGGTATCTTCCAGAGCATCTCGGAACACTCGTCTCGTTCGAGCTGTTGCCACACGTGCTGCGGGGGTGACAGACTTACAACTGTGCCTGCCTGTGCTCCAACGACCCATGGGGAATCCCAAACCGCTCTTCCTCCCACACTGCCACAGCCAGCCAGTCATCCTCCCCCTCCTCCCCCTCCTCCTCCCCCTCCCCCTCCACCTCCACCTCCACCTCCACCACCCCTAGCACCTCTGCTGCTCAGAAAATCTGGTAGCACTAAAGCACTTCAGGTAAGAAAGACTAAAACCAGCGTGTCTTGGTTCGGGTGTAGCCCAGGAGTAAAGCCAAGTGGCCTTTGAAAGCTGGGCCAAAGGCTAAGTACAAACACAAAGGCTGTCTTTGGTTCTCACTCTATATCCTTATGTAACAGTGTTCAGTTTTAGTTCTGATTTTAGTTATAAGTTTTTGTTGCTTTTTGTTTTGGTTTGGTTTTTTGTTTTGTTTTGTTTTTAGTTATAGTCTCATTATATTGCCGAAGTTGGTCTTGAACTGGTAAGCTCAAGCAATCCTGTTTTAGCCTTTGAGTAGGTGGCATTGTCACCACACCAATGTAATTATTCAATTTTCTTGTTCTTGTTACTTTTGTTTTTCTTTTGTTTTTTTTTTTTTTAAGATTTATTATTTATATGAGTGCACTGTCTTAGACACACCAGAAGAGGGCATCAGATCTCATTACAGATGGTTGTGAGCCACCATGAGGTTGCTGGGAATTGAACTCAAGACCTCTGGAAGAGCAATCAGTCCTCTTAACCACTAAGCCATCTCTCCAAACCTTGTTCCTTTGTTTTATTTTAGGTTTTTGCTGTTGTTCATTTGTTCTCTGAAATACTATCTTGATATGTAACCCAGACTGGCTTTGAACTCAGTATGTAGTAGCACAGGCTAGCCTCTAACCTCTAACTTGTGATCTATTGCTTCAGCGTCTTGAGGAGCTTGGACTGTAGTATATCATATATGCATACACACACATTTAAACATACTTATACATAGACACGCGTGCGCGTTTTGTGTGTGTGTGTGTGTGTGTGTTATATAATTTGAAAGGTTTATTCCCAAGTCCAGAACACATATCTAAGCCTAGCAATTCAAAAGTAGAAGTAGGAAGATCAAGAGTTCAAGGTCAGACTGGAGAGAAGAGCACTGACTGTTCTTCCAGAGGTACTGAGTTCAATTCCCAGCAACCACATGGTGGCTCACAGCCATCTGAAATAGGATCCAATGCCCTCTTCTGGTGTGTCTGAAGACAGCTACAGTGTTCTCATATATAATAAATAAATCTTTAAAAACATAAAAGAAAGAAAGAGTTCAAGGTCATCCTTGGTTATATGATGAGATTATGGCTATATTTTGTTTTTGAATTTAGTCTCAAAACATACAAATTAAAAAGAAAATCCTGGTGTGGAGGAGCTGGGAAAATGGCTCAGCAGTTAAGAGCACTTGAGGCTCTTGCAGAGAACCAGGGTTTGGTTCCTAGCGCCCACCGCTATCTCTAACCCCAGTTCCAGGAGCTCGGACATCCTCCTGTAGTCTCCACGGGCTCCAGACATACATGTAGTACACATACGTACATACATACTGCGCACACACTCATATACATTAAAATATAGAAACTTTTAATTTTAAAATTATTTTATCTTATGGAAATGGATGTTTCCCCTGATGTATGTCTGTGTACCATCCACATGCTTGGTGATTGAAAAGGTCAGTAGAAGGTGCTGGTTCCCCTGGAACCCATGTGAGTCATGGGTACCGGAAACAGAACTCAGGTCCTCTGCAAATGCTCCTAACTACTGAGCCATCTCTCCACTCCAAAGAAGAACAGTTTAAGGTTCTCTGTCACCACCCCACACACCCACATCCATGCACACACGTCCTTCTTGCTTACTCAGCAGAATGTGATTTAGATGGGTATGGTTGTTCCTAAAGTCCCAGCATTTGGAAGCTGAGGCAAGAGGATTGCCATGAGTTAGAGGCCAGTTTCAGCTACATATGGAATACTAGGATAGGCAGGACTACATAGCAATACCCTGTCCCAAAAATAGTCAAAAAGGAGAAGGAAACAATAAAATAAATAAATGACAATAGCAAGTTAACATTCAATTCTTTTTTTTTTTTTTTAGAGATTTATTTATTTATTTTATGTGTATGAGTACACTGTCACTGTCTTCAGACACACCAGAAGAGAGCATCAGATCCCATTACAGATGGTTGTGAGCCATCATGTGGTTGCTGGGAATTGAACTCGGGACCTCTGGAAGAGCAGTTGGTGCTCTTAACCACTGAGCCATCTCTCCAGCCCTAACATTCAATTCTTGAGTCTTTACAAAACAGACTTGGATTTGGATTTCACTAGATATCCTGACCCCAATTTTAATTCTAACCTCTTTATGTACTTTAAGGTTGAACCGTTAAAGAAAGATGGACCCATGCATATAACAGTTAAAGATCTACTCACTGTGAAATTAAAAAAGACACAGAATATTGACGAAAGGAGAAAGGTAAGATGTCAGTGAGCACATACGTGGCCTGCTTCCTGCAGTGTTTTGTATATGTGTCATATGCACACATGGCCTGCTTCCTGCAGTGTTTTGTATATGTGTCATATTTGTGTGTTTGTGAAGGCATGAGTGAAGGCCAGAGGTTAATTTAGTGCATCTTCTTCTATTGCTTTCACTTTACATACTTTTTTTTTTTCTTTTTTCTTTTTTTTCGGAGCTCGGGACCGAACTCAGGGCCTTGCACTGGCTAGGCAAGCACTCTACCACTGAGCTAAATCCCCAACCCCACATACTTTATTTATTTACTTATTTACTTTGATACAGAGTGTAGCCCTGCCTATCCTGGAACTCACTCTGTAGACCAGTCTGGCCTTGAACTCACAGAAATCCACCTGCCTCTGCCTCCCACATGCTGGGATTAGAGGTCAGCATTACCATGCCCAGCATCTACAGGACTCTTTTTTTTTTTTTTCTTTCTTTCTTTCTTTTTCTTTTTTTTTTCGGAGCTGGGGACTGAACCCAGGGCCTTGCACTCACTAGGCAAGCGCTCTACCGCTGAGCTAAAGCCCCAACCCCTACAGGACTCTTTTTGATGTGGTGTCTCACTGAGCCTAAAGTTCCCTCATTCAGCTACACAAGTTGAGCAGCAAAGCCTCCCAACTCTGCCTCCCCTGTGCTACAACTGCAGATGTTTACTGACAGACCAGCTTTTTACACAGATGCTTGGAATCTAAACTCCAGTTCTCATCTTTAAACAGTAAACACTGTACCAACTAGGCTATCTCCCAAGCTCTGAGGTGTGTTTTTCTGAGATAAGATCCTGGTACTTAACCCAGGCCAGCTTCAAAGACTGGAATGCACCCCACATAACCTTACAAGTGTTAGAAACACAGCATCACACCTGGCATCTTCCTTTTTTAACCTGGTTGTTCCTATGTGGGAAATAAATATGGAAAACTTTATGTATAGAAATCATTCTGTGGCCTCTGGGGATACAGTTTAATGACAGAGCATCTGCCTAATATGTTTAAGGCCCTGGGTTCAATATTTTAATAAGACAAAAACAAAAGCAAACAAACAAAAAACCAGGCTTGGGAGATGGTTCAGTAGTAAAGTGCTTGCCATAAAAGCATAAGGGACCTGAATTCGGGTCCCTGGTACTCCCATTTTAAAAAGCCGCCCTACCTACACATCTAACACTGAAAAAATGGGAACAATCAGATCTCCAAAGTTCCCACCCAGCCAGTCTAGCCAATCAGTGAGCTCCAGGTTCAGAGAAAGACCCTGTCTCAATATGATTGATGATAATGAAGGTTATCATTGACCCCGGCCTCCATGCACACATTCACGCACACATGCACAAAAATATGTTCACACACGTATGTCGTGTGTACCCATACACATCTCACATCTCATGTTCAAGATGGACACAGTGGGATACACCAATGATCTAGCACCTGGGAGGTGAGGCAAAGAGTCAGGATTTCAGTCATCCTTCAGTACATGGGGAATCAACAGGCCAACCTGGGCTACATGAGCCATACTGTAGATAAAAACATACTAGACAGGTGTGATGCCTCACACCTGTAATCTTAGCCTGAGAGAGGAGGATTTCTTTGAATTCAAGGCCACATCATAGCAAGTTTCATAGCAGCCTGTTCTAAGCAATGGCATCCTACCTAGTAAAACCTGAGAGAAATGGGTGAGTGTGAGAGAGAGCCTTTGAACCTTTGAAATAAAAATTGAATTGAATCATGGAAAACTTACAGTCTGGCTGTCAAAACTATTTGCTGTTTCGCTGTGTTTACCTTAGAATGGTATTTTGTTATATATCTTTAATGTCTCATTTCGTAATTAAAGTTTGTACCATCACCGCCAGAGGAACGGACTCCATTAGTTACTGTCTCTGACCTGCAGCGCATTACCCTGAAACCAAACTCCAGGGTGTCGGCAACTCGAATTAAAAATGTCTTGATGTAAGTAAGGAAATTGCACAGTTATTCTCTGCTGCTACTGAAAATGTGATTTCTTATTAAATGTAATTTATTGTTGTGTGTATATGTTAGAGGTAGGGGAAAATGCACACAAGCCACTGCCCTTGTGTGGAGGTTGGGAGACAGCTTGTAGAGTTGGTTCTCTCTTCTCACTGTCACATGGATTCTGAGGGATCACATTGGCCATCAGGCTTACGCAGCAAGGGGTCCCTCACTGGCCCTTTTTTGCCCTTTTTTTTTAAATTTTTATTATTTTATATGTATAAGTACCCTGTGACTCTATTCAGACACACCAGAAGAGGGCATCAGATCCCATTACAGATGGTTGTGAGCCACCATGTGGTTGCTGGGATTTGAACTCAGGACCTCTGGAAGAGCAGTCAGTGCTCTGAATCCCTGAGTCATCTCTCCAGCCCAGCATGCATCCCTTCTTAAATCATAAGCCGAAATAAACTCTAAACACCTTTGATCACTCAGGTGACTCTCTGAGTGCTAAGCCAACCTGGTCTATATAGTGAATTCCAGGATAGCCTGAGCTACATGGGTGGGGGCAGAGGAAGAAAGAACGGCTACATGGTACATGACCCTATGCTGTATCTGTTGCTATTTTCTTTTATTATTATTATTATTATTATTATTATTATTATTATTAATCATCAATTTTTTGGTGACAGGGCTCCTCTGTGTAGCTCTGGCTGTCCTGGAACTTACTCCGTAGACCAGGCTGGTCTCGAACTCATAGAACCTGTGCCCCCTGAGTGCTGGGATTAAAGGCCGACATCACCCAACCTATTATTATCATAATGTAGGAAAAAAATTTATATAAAATTGACCTGATTTAGAAAAAGTGGTGAAGTCTGTGAAGTTCAATGTTTATGTCTTTATTCTCAGTACTCCTGGTAAAAGCCAAATCGATCTCCGGAAACTGCTGAGAAAAGTCGAGGTAGAAAGGTAAGACCCTCTCACCCCCGCGCTTTCCAAGTCACTTTGGAAAGTGGGAATAAAACCCAGCTCTGCTCTTCTTCACAGGAGCCCAGGTGGGACCCCTCTTAACAATAAAGAAAACATGGATACAGGAACTGGGCTCACTCCAGTCATGACCCGAGCCTTAAGGAGAAAGTTTCAGGTAAGTCTGTGTGGGGAAACAAAAAATGCAAACTTAAGTTCTCTGGTTCATTAGCCTGAAAAATAATTGCTATTAGTCCTGAGAGTGTAGCCTGGTGTGCATAAGGGCCTGGTTTAATGCCGAGCACTGGAGGGAGGAAAAGAGGGAGGGAGAATAAGCTAATTTCTTTAGAATCAAAAGTACTTATTTATATATTTTAAAATAGGGTCTCACTATGTAACTCTCAGGCTGACCTCAAGGGCATAATCTTCCTGACTCAGCTTTTAGGATAATAGGTATGTTCCACTACTATAAAAAAGTAGCTCGCTCTCTCTCTCTCTCTCTCTCTCTCTCTCTCTCTCTCTCTCTCTTGGTTTTTCAAGACAGGTTTTCTCTGTGTAGCTTTGGCTGTACTGGAACTCATTTTGTAGATCAGGCTGACCTCATACTCACAGAGATCCACCTGCCTCTGCCTCCCGAGCACGGGGATTAACAGTGAGCAACCGGGGTTGGGGATTTAGCTCAGTGGTAGAGCACTTGCCTAGGAAGCGCAAGGCCCTGGGTTCAGTCCCCAGCTCCGGAAAAAAAAAAAGAAAAAGAAAAAAAAAGAACAGTGAGCCACCATGCAGCTCTCTTAGCAATGACCATAGTTAATAATAACAGACTGGGGGGTATAGCAGTTAAGAGTGCACACTGTTCTCCCAGAAGAGGTGACTTGGATTCCCAGCATCCACAGCAGGCACTTCCCAATCACTTGTGACTCTGGCTCCTAGAGCATCTGACAGTTCCGGCCTCTGGAGTACGCATAAGTACATTCACATAGTTTAGAAATTAAAAATTAAAAATAGCTGGGCAGTGGTGGCACATACCTTTAATCCCAGAAGTTGGGAGGCAGAGGCAAGCAGATCTCTGAGTACAACGCCAGCCTGGTCTACAGAGTGAGTTCTAGGACAGCTAGGACTACGCAAAGAAACTCTGTCTTGAAAACAAGAGAAAAAATGTTTAATTTATAATAATAAATCAAGCCAGGCAATACATACCTCTCATCCTAGTACTTGGGAGATAGAGGCTGGAGGGTCACAAGCTGAAGGCCAACCTGGGATATATAGTGAGTCCCTGGTTTCGGCTACAGGCTTCAAAATACAAACAGACGAAGAAGCCTGTCTTGTTGGTACAGACTTAAAATACTTGAGAGGATGAGACAGGAAGATACTACAAAGTATTTCGAAGGCTGGCTTGTATAGCTTAGTGAGTGTTGAGGCCTGCTCCTTTTAACATAACTGTAGCCATTTTGTTTTCAGTCTCCATTTTGCTCATAGGTAAAATTAAGTTCAGGCTCTCAGACTCTGCTTCCCACAAGCAACTATCCATAGCTGACACTGAAAGATTCTCCTCAAAGGTCATAACACTGGTTGTATTATTTATGCTCTGCTGTGTTACAGTGCTCTGAAACTCCCTGTCCACCACCTGCCCACCACCCCTCTTATCCCACTTTACTTTGTCTAGTTAATCAAAAAGCCTTCTGAACTTTTTTTTTTAAGATTTATTTATTTAATATATATGAGTACACTGTAGCTGTCTTAGACACACCAGAAGAGGGTATCAGATCCCATTACAGATGGTTGTGAGCCACCATGTGGGTGCTGGGATTTGAACTCAGGACCTCTGGAAGAGCAGTCAGTGCTCTTAACCACTGAGCCATTTCACCAGCCCCGCCTTCTGAACTTCTGAACTTGATCTTTCCTGTAAAAAGCCTGCCCTAAGAACAAACTGTTAACACAGTTAGGTGCCCAAGTCAGTTTTTGTGGTCCTGTTCATTCGGTCTTGGGTGTGCATTCAATAAACTATTCTTGCTTAATGAGACGGTGTATGGTCTGTGTAGCAATTCCTGAACCTCAACATCGAGCCTTTGTCTCAGGATAAGAAGTCAAAATAGGGGGTTGGGGATTTAGCTCAGTGGTAGAGCGCTTGCCTAGCAAGTACAAGGCCCTGGGTTCAGTCCCCAGCTCCAAAAAAAAAGAAAAGAAAAAAAAAAAGCCAAAAGAGGCTGAAGTGGAGCTCAGTGAGAAAGCCCTTCCCCACCGAGCATGAGGGACACCCCATGTTCACCCGCCACTGCTACACAGGCAAGCAAAAGAGACAACAAGCAAGTGAGAGAATGATAACTTTTCATTGTTTGCTTTACAAATGCTTTAATAATTTGGTATTATTAAATTCTATGAAGAAAATAAAAACACTGTAGTTTACAGCTAGGATTACACTTCTCCTTTGCTAATGAATGTTTGATGATTTAATTTCCTTTAGAGATAATTTACCAAACACTTGCTGTATGGTAAGCACTGTGCTAGAGTACCAGGATTAGAATGGTTAACAAAGGCAAACACAGAGCTGCTTGTCTTTTTGTTTAATATCTGTAGTATGTATTTTTTTAATGTATGAGTGAGTACTCTGTACTCTGTCTGCATGTATGCTTGCACAGCAGAAGAAGGCATCGGATCCCATTACAGATGGTTGTGAGCCACCTTGTAGTTGCTGGGAATTGAACTCAGGACCTCTGGAAGAATAGCCAGTGCTCTTAACCACTGAGCCATCTCTCCAGCCCCAGGTCTGCTGTCTTAAACCTTTCAGTCCATTGGAAAATATAGATGTGAATCAAAGAATTCCTTATTGTCGCATTCCATAGTAAGTACTCTTAAGGAAAGGACTAAGGTTTTGTTGGAACCCATGACAGGATGTGATCTAGCCCAGATGGCCTAGTCTAGAATATTTCCTTACATAATGATTCTGGCAAAGACATTTAAAGAATAAACAGGAAGTAACAGAGAGAGGGTTGTCCTACCATAAATGTCAGAGAAGAGAACGTCCCAGACAACAAAAGAACAGCATGTGTAAGTGCCCCATTCCGAGGGGCCTAGTGGCCTATAAAACAACCTGACAAATGACAGCCAGGCTGTCTCCAGAGAGAACCTGATGGAGACCACAGATGAGCATGGTGTTGAGAGTCAGGCTGTGCTGTGCACTGCTAACAGGAAAAGGTTGGACAGCGTTCTCATTTCTCCTGCTTGGGTGAGCCATGTGAACGGCATCTTTTCCACACCGGTTTGCTTAGTCATCTTCCCGATCTCCTGTATTACTGAATCTATAATGAGAAGCCATCTTCTGCCTCCCCTGCTGGAATGCTGGGACTTGGGGTTGCTGGACTTGTGACTTTGAACACTGTAGTTCCTTCTTCCCATGGAGCAGAAACACCAGAGCCTTCTGAGATGAAGGGAGGAACCTCACAGAGGCCTTAGGCACTTCCTTTCTCTATTAGCCTAGGGCCCTGCTACCCTTGCCCCACCCCATAACTGGCACAATGTGCTAAGAAACAGACACCAATATGATGGTGGTGGTGGTGGTGGTGGTGGTGGTGGTGGTGGTGGTGGTGGTTAGTTGGTTGGTTGGTTGGTTTTGGTTTTGAGACAGAACTCACCATATAGCCTAGGCTGGCCTCCAACCTGTAGCAATCCAGCCCCAGACTGTCAAGTGTGGGGTTCCAGACATGAGCCGTCATTTCATGCTCTCTTCCGTCCTTAATATATGGTCCTCGTGGTGTACAATGGCAGTGCTTCCCATAGACTTATATCCACATCTCAGACAGACAAAAGGAGAAGTCCACAGACAAGAGGCTTGTTAGCTTCTGTTTGTATCGGGAAGGCTGGGAAAGGTAGCTAGGGGTGCAAAGCAGCACAGCCTTGTTGATAAGGAAGAAGCCCTGTGTCGGCCCCAGGAACACCATTCACGGTGTGACTATGACTTTCTTTTTTATAGCTGGCTCATCCTCAAAGCCCTACTCAATCTCTGCCGCTTTCTACAAGCAACTTTGATGAACAAAACTGAGAGCAACTCGGCCTGACTCCGTGGAGTGACTCATACAATGACAGACCAGCCCTCCCAAATGTTAATGTTCTAAAATATGTATAACTAGATAAGTGTAATTCTTCTTAAAGACTCAGAGTGAGTATGTCTGGAGGCTACACATACTGTGGCATAAAGGCATTTGGATATTTCCTGGCATTCACGATGGTAAGGGGGACCAGACGAGATTAGAAAATGCAGCCTGGGGTTGGGGATTTAGCTCAGTGGTAGAGCGCTTGCCTAGGAAGCGCAAGGCCCTGGGCTCGGTCCCCAGCTCCGAAAAAAAAAAACCAAAAAAAAAAAAAAAAAAGAAAATGCAGCCTGCAAACTAATGTTTATCCTGGCATTATCCAGTTTAGGTTAGAGTGGCTATTCAAATTTAATTCTGTAGGACCTGGCAATATGGTTCAAAGGATAAAGACACTTGCCACCAAGCCTAATGACTCAAGTTCAATGACCAGAACACAAATGGAGGGGTAAAAAGAACTATGATATATGCCCCTTCAACACACAAAATTATTAAATATGTTAGGAAATACTAATGGTATAAATAATTTGTTATATAAAGGTATCTATGACATTAAGATCGTAATCTGAGGGGTTGGGGATTTAGCTCAGTGGTAGAGTGCTTGCCTAGCAAGCACAAGGCCCTGGGTTCGGTCCTCAGCTCCGGAAAAAAAAAAAAAAGAATGTAATCTGAGTCCTCCTCTTCCTCCTCTTCTTCCTCCTCCTCTTCCTCCTCCTCCTCCTATCCCTATTCCTCCTCTTCCTCCTCCTCCTCCTCCTCCTCCTCCTCTCCTTTTTGGGACTGAACCCAGGGCCTCACATGTGCTAAGTACATACACCCTGAACTGTACCTTCAGCCTTTATTCCTTACTTTTTATATCTGCTGTCCACTTTCCAGCAGTCAAATAAGTTCTTCATGATTTCAGCAAGAATCCTCTATTTTCCAGAATGCCTTGCCAAGGATTCTCTGTGGTCCGTGGCAGTTTTATCATGAGCCAGGTTGCTGCTTTGCTCCTTACCAGCCTGTGTATTTGCTGGCAGTGATGTGTCTCCCACTGAACTTCCTTCATTCTTGCTCGACTAGAGCTGTCGGACTTCGCAAATAAGAATACAAGGTACTCCATTAAATTTGAATTTCAGATAAACCACAAAAAAGCTTTAAGAAAAAATCTGCCCTACCAAACAAATATTTGAGTGTTACAGATGGAACTCAAGGTCATGAATGTGCTGAGCTAGTAGACTATCACCTGAATACTGAATGATGTGCACATACATTTAAATACTATGTTTAATTCTTTGCAGGGAGTTCAGTAATACAGTGCTGGTCTAGAATGTTTATGACACTGGGTTCAAACCCCAGTACTAACACACAGACATACATATACGCACACTCATTCATGTGATGGTTAATACCAATTATCTACAATTACCTGGAAGATGGCTTTCCATCTTGATTAGGTTAATTGAGATGGGAATACCTACCCTCAGGGATAGAGCACCCTAAGCTGTAGATGCAACGTGACCAGCTGCTTTAAGCTCCTGCTATCTTGATCCCTTCCACAATGGAGTGTATGATAGCCAAAAGGAACCCTTCCTCTTCTCAGCTATTCCATCACAGCAACTACAAAACTAACTAATAATTTATCATACCTATGTATATATGTGTTATTAATTCTCTGAAATTCACATTTAACTGAGAACCTTATATTTTACCTAGCTACCTTGTTTGTCCGTTCCTAAAAAATTGCAATTTATTTCTGGGATCCCATGGTTTACTACATGTCTTCATGGCACTATGTAGCGACAGCCAGGATCCTGTGTTCTAAGGAGAACAGATGGGTAATTCCCATTAGAGTGCATATCACTCAAGGGGCAAAAGCTATCTTCATTCTTCAGTGCGGAGGAGTCTCAGGGCTTTGAGCTGAACAAGTGCTTCTTGCAAGAGAACCGAGCCACACTCCCAGCTCCAGGATCATCTCTGAAGCTGTTACCGCACAACGGTAGGAAAGGAACCCTGCCACAGAGTTGTATTTCCAGAAACCCCATCATTTCTATTGACTGATACTGCTTTGAGATGCATAGCATGGTGTTGGAAAGTAGACCTGGGACAGTATTCAGCACCTGAGAGGCAGTCCTGTTATGCGATCCACATGTGTGTTTATGATACAGAAGAGCTACATCTAGAACCAGCTAGAAGGTTCTTTGTCTGTAGTTTGTCAGACAGGCTTTCATGTAGCTCATTCTGTCCAGGGACTGTTTAGCCTTGGACGACCTTGAATTTTACATCTCCCTTCTCCCTCTTAATTGCATTGCTAGGATTAAGGAAAGCACCACCAAATCCAGCAGAAATTTTGATATTGTGTAAAAATAATATATATTGTGTAAAAATAAGGGACATTATCACTGAAAATAAAGTAAGGGTTTGTAATAGAATGTTCTCTCGGGGGCAATTATAATGTTTACAATAGAAATAAACCACTATGTACTGTAGTATATATAACAGAAATCATTTGATCATTCTTATGGCACAAAAGGCTTGTTTAAAAAAAACAAACAAACAACAAACTAGGCTGGGCATGGTGGTTTCTGCCAGTTGTCCCAGCTACTTGGAAAACTGAGATGGAGGGAAGTTAAGTTCAAGACCTGCAGCCAGCCTGGGCAACTTGGTAAGAACCTGCCTCAAGGGGTTGGGGATTTAGCTCAGTGGTAGAGCGCTTGCCTAGCAAGTCCCCAGCTCCAAAAAAAAAGAAAAGAAAAAAAAAGTAGAAATCTTACAGGTAAAACATTTATAAAGCTGCTACTGCTGTTGTGTCAGTATTAAAGTGTACCCTACTTTAAATTGTTTACTAGTTTTTTCCATAGAATTTATAAGCTTTTTTACTGTAAGCACTTGCATACCCTGCACATTGTATGATTTTATTAAACTACTGTTTATTGTATGCTTCCAGCATTCATGTTTTGTTCATTTTGAGATAGGGTCTCACTGTCTAGCTGAGCTGGCTTGGGACTCCTTATTCACAGAGATCCACCTGCTTCTGGATCTCTGGAATGCTGGGATTAAAGCTGTGTACCACTACAACACATTTTGAGATTTAAAAAACAAACAAAACTAACAAATAAAAGACATGGGGGCTAATGAGATGGTTCAGCTGGCAAAGGTGATTTCTTTTTTTTTTTTTAAGATTTATTCATTTATTATATGTAAGTACACTGTAGCTGTCTTCAGACACACCAGAAGAGGGCATTGGATCTCTTTACAGATGGTTGTGAGCCACCATGTGGTTGCTGGGAATTGAACTCAGGACCTTTGGAAGAGCAGTTGGGTGCTCTTAACCGCTGAGCCAGAAAGGTGATTTCTTAATAAGCCTGGTGGACCTGAGTTTAATTCCTGGATCCCATATAAAGGTGAATGGAGAAAATCAACTCCACAATGCTGTCCTCTGATCTCCACATGCTCACTGTGACAGGCCTCTCCACATACATCAGTATATACACCTAGTAGCAGTTATAATAATAAGAGGGAGAGGGAGGGGGAAGAGGAGGAAGAGGAGGAAGAGGAGGAGGAGGAGGAGGAGGAGGAGGAGGAGGAGGAGGAGGAGGAGGAGGAGAAGAAGAAGAAGAAGAAGAAGAAGAAGAAGAAGAAGAAGAAGAAGAAGAAGAAGAAGAAGAAGAAGAAGAAGAAAGAAGAAGAAGAAGACGACGACGACGACGACGACGAAGAAGAAGACGAAGAAGACGAAGAAGAAGAAGAAAAGTTGTTTTTGGGGTTGGGGATTTAGCTCAGCGGTAGAGCACTTACCTAGCAAGTGCAAGGCCCTGGGTTCGGTCCCCAGCTCCAGAAAAAAAAAGTTGTTTTGTCTTTTTTTTTTTTTAATAAAAAGAGCAGGGCATGGTAGTGCACACCTTTGATCCCAGCACTAGGGGGATCTCTGTGAGTTTGAGGTAAGCCTAATATACATTGCAAGTTTGAGGCCAGCCAGGGCTACCTAGTGAAAACCTGTCCAAAGAAGAGAAAAGAACATTGGTGTGGGATGTCGCTCAGTTGATAGACCATGTAGCATCTAATAAGAATCAGGAATGGTTTTGAATACCTCTAGGAAGTAGAGAAAAGACCAGTCAGAAGCTTAAGGCCATCCTCAGCTACATAGCAATTTCAAGACTGGCATAGGTCAAATGAGAAGACCCTGTCCCAAGAAATAGTATCGACAAAAAACCCTAGGTTGAGAAGGGCTCACCAAAAGAAAGAAAGAGGTGGGGAGAGACTGGTATCATTGAGATAGCTCAGTGGGTGAAAGTGCTTCCATGGAGCCTCACAGCTTTTATTTTTACCACTTTTATGTGTTCACGTGAGTGTCCTCATGTAATTAAGTGCCCTGTGTGCATGCCTAGTGCCCAGGAAGGCCAGAGAAGTTTTCAGATTCCTGGACAGGGAGTACAGGTGACTGTGAGCTGTCTCATATGATACTGGAAACTGAACCTGGTCCTCTGTGAAAGAAGCAAGTTCTCTTACCTGCAGAGCCATCTCTCCAGCCCATGCCTGACAACCTGAGGATCCCAGATGACAGGAGAGAACCAGCCCCCAAAACTAGTCCTTTGACTTCTGTATGTTAGTCAAAGTATGCACATTTTTTTTAACTTTTTTTTAAAGATTTATTTCTTATATATAAGTACACTGTAGCTGTCTTCAGACACACCAGAAGAGGGCATCAGATCCCATTACAGATGGCTGTGAGCCACCATGTGGTTGCTGGGATTTGAACTCAGAACCTCTGGAAGAGCAGTCAGTGCTCTTAACCACTGAGCCATCTCTCCAGCCCCAAAGTATGCACATTTATACTGCACTACACACACACCATGCACATTTACATGTCACACACAATAAGGATGTAAATGTAAAAATACTCAGTAGACATTGTAAGTGCTATGAAAAGCAATACTATCATCACTTCCCTATCCTTAGTAACCACTGGCCTGCTTGTTACAGTAAATAGCTCCTGGCTCCATCTCCCGAGATGGGATTACTAGTGGGTTGGGGATTTAGCTCAGTGGTAGAGCACTTGCCTAGCAAGTGCAAGGCCCTGGGTTCAGTCCTCAGCTCTGAAAAAAGAAAAAAGAAAGAAAGAATGGGATTACTAAAAACGGAAAAAGGAGGTAAAAGACAAGTATATTTTTTAAAACTACATATTTAAAGGGACAGCAAGATGTCTGGGTGGATATAAAGCACTTGCCAAGCAAGCCTGATGATCTGAATTGAGGTTGATCCCTGGAATCCATGGTGGATGGACCAACTCCAGAAAAGTGCCCTGTGATCACATGTGCATGGCGGCACTTACACACACATGCACACAGCAATAAGTAAAATAATATATATTTAAAGATCCATTTATCTTTTAAGTTCTTCTTAGAAAGAGTTGTTGAGATGCTCACTTGAGCAGTACAGATTTGAAAGTTGGTACCCTACAGAGAAGATTAGCCTGGCTTCCATGCAAGGATGACATGAAAATTCATGAAGGCTTCCATATTTTATTTTATTTTATTTTATTTTATTTTATTTTATTTTATTTTATTTTCCGGAGCTGAGGACTGAACCCAGGGCCTTGTGCTTGCTAGGTAAGCGCTCTACCACTGAGCCAAATCCCCAACCCCTGGGGGATCCATATTTTAAAAAAACAAACAGGAGTTGGTTGAGAAGAATTAATGGAATTCCAGTATAATTTAGTATAGTTTTTTTTTTTTAAAAAATGCACACGGTTCGGTTCCCAGCATTATATATAATAAATATTAATATGACTCAAGTTGTATTTCTCTGCTGTGGGCCTTTGTTTTTCATGGGGCTAGCAATGCAACCTAAGGCTTCTTAGCAAGTGCTCTGCCACAGGGGTACACTCCCATCCTAAAGAATTCTTAATAAAGACTTATCACAGCAGTATGCACAGTGAGTACTCTGTGTCTACGTTGTTTCATTGCTGCCATTTGACTTCCTAAGTAAAATGCTGTGGACGTAAGTGACCTAATTCTATGTCTACCTTTAAACCGAAAGTATTGTAAGAAATGAAAAGTGCAGATGGTATACATCTATAATGCCAGAACTTAAAAAGAGGTGAAGGTAGACAGATCAGGAGGAACAAGAGTTCCAGGCCAATTGAGCCTACAATGGATGGGGAAGGGATAAGGAGAGAGAAAGAATCTATTACAAATGTAGTCAGTGGTAGAGCATGTGCCTAGCATTCACAAAGACTTGAGTTAGATCCCCAGCAACACACACACACACACACACACACACACACACACACACACACACACCACTATTTATATTTCTACTACGTTAAATTATTAATTATAATTTCTACAATTGTTTGCTTGAGACAGGGTTTCTCAGTGTAGCCTTGGCTGTCCTGGAACTCACTCTGTTGGCCAGAGATTCATCTGCTTCTGACTCTCAAGAATTTTCTACAATTCTTTTGTTGCTGTTTGTTTGTTTGTTTGTTTTGAGACAGATCTCTTAAATAAGCTCAGGATGATCTTGAACTTTAATCATTCTGCCACCTCCCAAGTGCTGGGGTTGCAGCATGGACCACTACAGGATAGAAGCCAGGACTTCCTGCATTAGCTCTCCACCTCCACCCTACACTTTGCCTATTTCTTAAAGATTAATTTTGGTGTGGTGTGGTGTGGTGTGTGTGGTGGGTGGTGGTGTGGTGTGTGGTGGTGGTGGTGGTGGTGGTGGTGGTGGTGGTGGTGGTGGTGGTGGTGGTGGTGGTGGTGGTGGTGGTGTGTGTGTGTGTGTGTGTGTGTGTGTGTGTGTGTGTGTGTGTGTGTGTGTGTAGCCCTTCTCCTATTTTGGAGCTAGTACCTAACTCTGTAGTCAAGGCAGGGCTTGAACTCAAGGCAATTCTCCTGCCTCGCCATCCTGAATGTTGGAATCACAGAAGTGCAATATACTTGGCTATCTTCAGAAAAGACGAAAGTGTAAGCAACCTCCCGCGCTGAGCTGCTAGAAGGATCCGTTGGAACTGTTATGGGTTTTGGCGTATTCTTTAAAATTCAAATTGCATCTTTCTATCTTTCGACGTCTCAATCTCTATCGTCTCGAACTGAGCAAATGAAGCGCTAAGACCTTGCAGGACACTAAAAAGCAAGGGAGTGGAAGGGAGTGGAAGGGAGTGGGTGGGGGACAGGGACAGACACCCGGAACTAAAGTGAGAGAAAAGCAGGGACTAAAATACGGAGGAGGGATTTCACAACAGGACCGGGTGGGTTGGGATTAGTGAGGGACCGGAAGAACGCTGGAGGAAGCTCTTTCTCTGCCATGGCGGGGCCGGTCAGCTTGCGCGAGCTTCTCATGGGGGCGTCAGCCTGGCTGGGCTCTGAGAGTCCCGGAGGTCCCTCCGCTGAAGGCGGGGGGAACGCAGCTGCTGCGCCCGAGCCACCGTGGAGGGAGGATGAGATCTGCGTAGTGGGAATCTTCGGCAAGACGGCTCTGCGTCTAAACTCAGAGAAGTTCTCACTGGTCAACACTGTGTGCGATCGGCAGGTTTTCCCACTCTTTCACCATCAGGATCCTGGGGATCCAGGTCCTGGAATCAAGACCAAACCTGTCTCTGTCGGAGAGGCCGGGGGAGCCGGGGACCCGGGGGCTGCTGCCGGGGATTCACTTCGCGGAGGTATGGCTACGGCGGAAGGTAACCGAGCTGAGCCAGGTCCCCAGGACTTTAGTCTTCTGCAGGCCTATTACAATCAGGAAAGCAAAGTTCTGTATCTTATTCTCACTTCCATCTGTGACAATTCACAGCTTTTGCGTGCTTGTCGGGCTCTCCAGAGCGGTGAAGCAGGTGGGGGCCTCTCTTTACCGCATGCAGAAACACACGAGTTCTGGAAGCATCAGGAGAAGTTGCAATGTCTCAGTCTCCTTTACCTCTTCTCTGTCTGTCATATCTTGCTCCTGGTTCATCCGACTTGTTCCTTTGACATCACTTATGATCGAGTATTCAGAGCCCTGGATGGACTGAGACAGAAAGTACTACCCCTCCTCAAAACAGCCATCAAGGATTGTCCCGTTGGCAAAGATTGGAAGTTAAATTGCCGACCTTGCCCACCTAGACTCCTTTTCCTCTTTCAACTCAATGGAGCCCTTAAGGTGGAACCCCCTCGGAGCCAAGATACAGCTCATCCAGATAAACCCAAGAAGCACTCTCCCAAGAGAAGACTGCAGCATGCTCTGGAGGATCAGATCTATAGAATCTTCCGCAAGAGTCGAGTCTTGACGAATCAGAGTATCAACTGCCTCTTTACAGTACCTGCCAACCAAGCTTTTGTGTACATAGTCCCCGGAAGCCAGGAGGAGGACCCAATCGGCATGTTGCTGGACCAACTTAGGAGCCATTGTACCGTGAAAGACCCTGAATCTTTGTTGGTGCCCGCACCCCTTTCTGGACCTAGGCGGTACCAAGCGATGAGACAGCACAGCCGGCAGCAGCTCTCCTTCCACATTGATAGTAGCACCTCGAGTTCTTCAGGTCAGCTAGTGGATTTCACTCTTCGAGAATTCCTGTGGCAGCACGTGGAGCTGGTCCTGAGCAAAAAAGGTTTTGATGACAGTGTGGGCAGGAACCCACAGCCTTCCCATTTTGAACTGCCTACTTACCAGAAGTGGATCTCCGCAGCTGCAAAGCTGTATGAGGTGGCTATCGATGGGAAGGAAGAGGACTTGGGCTCACCCACTGGGGAGCTAACATCTAAGATTTTAAGCAGTATTAAAGTCTTAGAAGGGTTTTTGGATATAGACACAAAGTTCTCGGAAAACCGGTGCCAAAAAGCTTTGCCCATGGCTCACAGTGCCTACCAGTCAAACTTGCCGCACAATTACACCATGACAGTCCATAAGAATCAGCTCGCTCAGGCTCTTCGGGTATACAGTCAACATGCTCGAGGTCCAGCCTTTCACAAATACGCCATGCAGTTGCACGAAGACTGCTACAAATTTTGGAGCAATGGCCATCAGCTCTGTGAAGAGAGGAGTTTGACCGACCAACACTGTGTACACAAATTTCACTCCTTACCTAAATCAGGTAGCCAAAAAGTTCCCGACATTTTGCACTGAAAACTTGAGCTGTGCTTTTAGTATTAGTGTGTGCTTGTATGGGGTGTGTGTATGTGTGTATATGTATGTATGTATGCATGTATGTATGTATGCATGTATGTATGTATTATGTATGTGAGTGTACCTGGATTATTTGGTATGTGGGGGTTTTGTTGTTATTGTTGTTGGTTTTTTTAAAGAGCTCTGCAGAAATTTACAGTACTTTTTTTTCCTTTGTTTTCTGTTGTTGTTTTTTTGAAACAAGATCTCTATTTAATCCTGCCTGGATCTGGAACTCACTATGTAGATAGACCAAGCTGACCTCAAAGTCACAGAACTCCTCCTGCCTCTGCTTTTGAAGTCCGTGTGCTACCATACCCAACTAGTAAATACTTTCTATTTTAATTCTTAAAATTACATTGTGTGTGTGCGCTCGAGTGCTCGCATGCGTATGTGTGTGCATGCACATTCGTGCATGCATGCATATATATATATGTGTGTATATATGTATATATATGTGTGTGTGTATATAGTGTATGTACTTGTGTGTGGATATATGACTGTGAAATTTATGTGGAAGTCAGGACAACTTGTAGGAGTCAATTTCCTTTTTTAACACTTGGGTCCTGGGATGGAACACAAGTACCAGATCAGCCATCTTGTGTTGTGGTTTGCCCTGGAGTTATCTGTATTTTGATGCTAATTCCACTGCCCCAAGGACAGCTGCCTAGTCACATACTCAAGACTCTGGTGACTTCACCAGAACCTTCTCTCCTTTGAATTTGTAAAATACAGGTGAGAGGCAGGTACAGGATAGAAGGAGGCCTGTCATTGGAGAAGGAAGGATAGGTAGGAGAGAAGTTTGAAGGAAGAGAAGGAGACTGGAACAGAAAGGAAGGAGAGACAGGAGGGAGAGGGAGAGAAGCCATGGCAGGTGATGTTAAGATTCCACTCTGTGTATTTACAGCTTGTTATTAATGTTCTTGAGGGATGGATGGTACTGGGCTTTGTATTATATTTTACCAATTGGGTCAAAGATTATTGTGTTGTGTGTTCTTTTATGTGATGGCTTGAGTGTAGGAAAGTGCAGCAGCAGGAGACACTGGGCCACCGTGGAGTTGGGATGTGTGTTTCTGGCATGGAAACCTGCCTTGGGAACTAGATAGGTAAAGAGACTGCTGCCAGGCTCAGAGAAGGGCCATCGGGAGTGTGATAGGGGATGGAGCAGAGCGGGTGAGAGGCTTTGCTGACTGAGAATTAAGATATCCAGCAGATATCTTGGGGCACTGACCTAGCTGGGGATAAAAGACAACCCTACTTTTTTTAGTTTTTACATTTTTACAACAACAATCGAACTCAGGTTCATGAGCCATCTTGCCAGCCCTAAATTTGATCTTCTACCACTAAAACGAAAACATCACCCATAACTAGTTTTTATTAACTTAAACAATGAACTCTAGTGCGTTGGTAGATGAAACGTTTTAAGTGGCAAGAAGTTTCAGAAAACATATGCTCACCCTTTATTGTAAAGAATTTTTGTTGAACTAATAGGAATACATTGAAAAGAAAGGTCACCATGATATGACACAAAAGGGGGAAAAATCACTTAGAAATTTGACTTTTTATTTACTTATTTGTGGGGCAGGGTCTCATGATAGACTAGGCTGACCTTGAACTCTTAGAGATCCTTCTGCCTCTGCCTCCAGATTGCCACACTTGTG